>NC_052147.1:271773330-272075734 GCF_902713615.1 Scyliorhinus canicula | reverse complement strand
GTTCGTATTAAGCTGCCGCCCTTTCACAAAACCCGTCTGGTCCTCGTGTATCACCCCTGGCACACAATCCTCTATCCTGGTAGCCAGGATCTTTGCCAGCAGCTTGGCGTCCACATTTAGGAGCGAGATAGGCCTATATGACCCACACTGCACGGGGTCCTTGTCCCGCTTCATGATCAGAGAGATCAGTGCCTGCGACATTGTCGGGGGCAGAGCCCCCCCCTCCCATGCCTCGTTGAAGGCTCGCACCAGCACAGGACCCACCAGATCCGCATATTTTTTGTAAAATTCCACCGGGAACCCGTCTGGCCCCGGCGCCTTCCCCGACTGCATATGCCCAATCCCCTTGACTAGCTCCTCTAACCCTATCTGCGCCCCCAGCCCCTCTACCAGCTCCTCTTGGACCTTGGGGAACCTCAGTTTGTTCAAGAAGCCCTCCATCCCCCCTCCCCTCGTCGGCGGCTCTGACCGATACAGCTCCTTATAGAAGTCTCTGAAAACCCCATTTACTTCTGGCCCCTTCTGCACTATGTTCCCACCCCTCTCCCTCACTCCCCCAATTTCTCTAGCCGCATCCCGCTTGCGGAGCTGATGCGCCAGCATCCTACTCGCCTTCTCCCCATACTCATAAATCGCGCCCTGCGCCCTTCTCCACTGTGCCTCCGCCTTTCTGGTGGTCAACAGGTCAAACTTAGCCTGCAAACTACGCCGTTCCCCCAGCAGCCCCTCCTCTGGTGCCTCCGCATATTTCCTATCCACGTCCAGAAGCTCCCCCACCAGCCTCTCCCTCTCCTGTCTCTCCCTCCTTTCCCTATGTGCCCGTATGGAGATCAGCTCCCCCCGGATCACCGCCTTCAGGGCCTCCCATACCATCCCCACCTGCACCTCCCCATGTCATTAATGTCCAGATATCTCTCAATGCTCTTCCGGACCCTCTTACACACCTCCTCATCCGCCAGCAACCCCACATCCAGACGCCACAGCGGACGCTGGTCTCGCACCTCTCCCATTTCCAAATCTACCCAGTGTGGCGCGTGGTCTGAGACCGCTATGGCCGAGTACTCCACTTCCCGTACTTTCGGGATCAGTCCCCTGCTTAATACAAAAAAGTCAATTCTAGAATAGACTCTGTGGACATGGGAGAAAAAGGAATACTCCCTCGCCCTCGGCCTCCCAAACCTCCAGGGGTCCACCCCTCCCATCTGCTCCATAAACCCCTTTAACACTTCTGCCGCTGCCGGCCTCCTACTCGTCCTTGAACTCGATCTGTCCAACACGGGGTCCAGCACTGTGTTGAAGTCCCCCCCCATGATCAGGCCCCCTGCCTCCAGGTCCGGAATGAGGCCCAGTAGGCGCCTCATGAAGCCAGCGTCGTCCCAGTTCGGGGCATACACGTTAACCATCACCACTTTCTCCCCCTGCAGCCTACCCTTCACCATGACATATCTACCCTCTTTATCCGCCACCACCTCCGCCGCCACGAACGACACCCTCTTCCCTACCAGGATCGCCACCCCTCGGTTCTTTACGTCCAGTCCTGAGTGGAACACTTGTCCCACCCACCCCCTTCTCAGGCAGACCTGGTCCGCCACCTTCAAATGGGTCTCTTGTAGCATTGCTACATCCGCCTTCAGCCCCTTCAAATGCGAGATTACTCTCGTTCTCTTGACCGGCCCATTCAGCCCCCTCACATTCCAAGTTATCAGCCGGGTCGAAGGGCAGCCCGCCCCTTTCCCCCGCCGACTAGCCATATCCTGTCACCTGCTCGCCCCGAGTCAGCCCTCCCTTTCTGACCCGCTCCCCATGGCGATGGCGCCCCCCCCCCACCCCTCCAGTCCTCAACTTCTCCTCCCTGGCCTTTTCAGCAGCAACCCGGTGGCCCCCCCCTTCCCCCCTCCCCCTCCCCCCCCCCACCCCCCCTCCCCCTCCCCCCCCCCCACCCCCCCTCCCCCCCCAGGCTAGGACCCTTCCTAGCCGCGACGCACCCTCCATAGTACTTCCGTGAGTCAGCTGGTTTACGCTGACCCGGCTGCCCCTGCCACACTCCGGCTCCTCCCGGCATGGGGGGACGTCCCCCCCCTTACCACCCCTCCTTGACCCCGCTCCAGCGCGGGAAAGGGAGCCATTGCTGACCACGCCCCTTACTCCCACCCCCTCCCTCCTCTGCCCCGTGCGCGGGAAACCACAGGAAAGCCCGCGCTTTCGCCCTGCCCCTCCCCGCCCCTCCATCTTCAGTTCCACCCCCGTCCCCGATCTCCCACCGATAAATACAAAACAACCAAAAACCCCACAAGAAACACATACCCCCGGCACTTCCCCCCCCCCACCCCACCATAACATTATAAATAACAGGAAAAAGAGAGAAAAAACTGGTATAGAGAACAAAAAGGGTCCAAAAATACGGCCAAGTGAAAATCCAGCCAACAGAAAGCCACGTGTCCAGCTTAAAGTACCAGAGCGGCAACGACCGCCAAGTATCCCCTGGTTCTAGTTCGAGTCCAGCTTTTCTTCCTGGACAAAGGCCCACGCCTCCTCCGGGGACTCGAAATAGTGGTGCTGGTCCTTGTAGGTCACCCACAACCGCGCTGGCTGCAGCATCCCGAATCTAATTCTCCTGGCATGCAGCACCGCCTTCGTCCGGTTGAACCGGGCCCGCCGCTTTGCCACCTCCGCACTCCAGTCCTGAAAGATCCTCACCGTCGAGTTCTCCCATTTGCTGCTCCTCTCTCTCTTGGCCCACCTCAGCACCCTCTCCCGGTCACTGAATCGCTGGAACCGAACCAGCACCGCCCTCGGGGGTTCGTTTGCTCTTGGCTTCCTGGCCATTACTCTGTAGGCCTCCTCCAATTCCAAGGGCGAAGGGACGGCCCCTGCCCCCATCAGTGAGCCCAGCATTTCTGCCACATACCCCTGAAGGTCCGACCCCTCCAGCCCTTCTGCCAGGCCCAGGATCCTCAGGTTTTTCCGCCTCATGCGGGTATCCATCTCCTCCAATCGGTTTTGCCATCTCAGGTGGAGTGCCTCGTGCACCTCCACCTTTCCCACGAGGACCGTGGCCTCCTCCTCCCTCACAGTCATCTCCTGCTGCAGCTCCCGAATTGACGCCTCTTGGGTCGCCTGTGCCCCCATCAGCCTGGTGGTCGTCGCGTTCATCGACTCCAGCAGCTCCATTTTCAGCTCCGTGAAGAAGCGCAGGAGAGCGGCCTGCTGCTCCGCCGCCCATGTCCACCAGTCCTCGGGTGCGCCGCCGGCCGCCATTTTGGATTTCTTCCCCCGCTTTTTTCGGGGAGCTGCTGCCGCTTTTTTTCCTGCCCCACTTCGGGTGACGACCATAAATTTGACGGGGTTCTCCTCTGGGAACCTTCCCCCACCGTTAGGGGCCCTCCAATCGGCCCGAAAACACCTTCCTAACAGGAGCAGCCAAACGTGCGACTTAGCTAGTCATAGCCGCAACCGGAAGTCGAGACAGGGAATTCCTAAATAAAGACCGTCGATCATGGGATGCATTTGGGCAGACACATGAAAGTTTGGAATCAGAGGAATGGCAAGTTTGAAGAGTGGGTCGAGCTGGAAAGCTGCAGTGATGAGAAAGACGATTAAAGCTATGGTGAAATGAGAATTTTTAAAAGGAGACGCAGAACATCATTTGATATAATGCTGGTAGTAGCCACAGCAAGAAGGAATTTGTGTTTCAAAATAAATGCAAAGGGCATTGTTGGTTCAATTGGTAATGATATCTTCGGTCTATATATAACCACATGGTACATCACAGTAAGGATTAATAAAAGTCAAGGCAGAGATAATGAGCTAGGGACAGGGATTTAATGGAGTTGACCACAGTGGGCAAGATATCAGGCAGGCTCACAAAATCACTTGAGGGAAGCTGTATATCTCATTCCCGCTGAACATAGAATAGAACATGGAACATTACAGCGCAGTACAGGCCCTTCAGCCCTCGATGTTGTGCTGACTGTGAAACCACTCTAAAACCCATCTACACTGTTCCCTTATCATCCATATGTTTATCCAATGACCATTTAAATGCCCTTAATGTTGGCGAATCCACTACTGTTGCAGGCAGGGCATTCCACACCCTCTGAGAAAAAAACTACCTCTGACATCTGTCCTATATCTATCTCCCCTCAATTTAAAGCTATGCCCCCTCGTGCTGGCCATCACCATCCGAGGAAAAAGGCTCTCACTGTCCACCCTATCTAATCCTCTGGTCATCTTGTATGCCTCAATTAAGTCACCTCTTAACCTTCTTCTCTCTAACGAAAACAGCCTTAAGTCCCTCAGCCTTCCCTTGTAAGATCTTCCCTCCATACCAGCAACATCCTGGTAAATCTCCTCTGCACCCTTTCCAATGCTTCCACACCCTTCCTATAATGTGGCGACCAGAACTGCATGCAATACTCCAAATGCGGCCGCACCAGAGTTTTGTACAGCTGCAACTTGACCTCATGGCTCCGAAACTCAATCCCTCTTCCAATAAAAGCTAACACACCATACGCTTCTTAACAACCCTATCAACCTGGGTGGCAACTTTCAGGGAACTATGAACATGGACACCGAGATCTCTCTGCTTGTCCACACTACCAAGAATTAGCCCAGCATTCTGTCTTCCTGTTACTCCTTCCAAAATAAATCACCTCACACTTTTCTGCATTAAACTTCATTTGCCACCTCTCAGCCCAGCTCTCCAGCTTATCTATGTCCCTCTGTAGTCTGCAATATCCTTCCGCACTGTCCACAACTCCACCGACTTTAGTGTCATCTGCAAATTTACTCACCCATCCTTCCACGCCCTCCTCCAGGTCATTTATAAAAATTACAAACAGCAGTGGCCCCAAACCAGATCCTTGTGGTACACCACTAGTAACTGAACTCCAGGCTGAACATTTCCCATCAGCCACCACCCTCTGTCATCTCACAGCGAGCCAATTTCTGATCCAAACTGCTAAATCACCCTGAATCCCATGCCTCCGTATTTTCTGCAGTAGCGTACCATGGGGAACCTTATCAAATGCTTTACTGAAATCCATATACACCACATCAACCGCTTTACCCTCATCCACCTGTTTGGTCACCTTCTCCCAAACCCAATAAGGTTTGTGAGGCACAACCTACCCTTCACAAAACCGTGCTGACTATCCCTAATCATATTATTCCTTTCTAGATGATGATAAATCCTATCTCTTAGAAATCTTTCCATGACTTTGCCCACAACAGAAGTAAGGCTCACTGGTCTATAGTTACCGGGGTTGTCTCGACTCCCCTTCTTGAACAAGGGGACAACATTTGCTATCCTCCAGTCTTCTGGCACTATTCCTGTGGACAATGATGACATAAAGATCAAAGCCAAAGTCTCAGCAATCTCCTCCCTCGCTTCCCAGAGAATCCTAGGATAAATCCCATCCGGCCCAGGGGACTTATCCATTTTCACACTTTCCAGAATTGCTAACACCTCCTCCTTATGAACCTCAAGCCCTTCTAGCCTAGTAGCCTGTATCTCAGTATTCTCCTCAACAACATTGTCTTTTTCCTGCGTGAATACTGACGAAAAATATTCATTTAGCAACTCTCCTATCTCCTCGGACTCCATGCACAACTTCCCACGACTGTCCTTGACTGGCCCTACTCTTACCGTAGTCATTCTTTTATTCCTGACATACTTATCGAAAGCTTTAGGATTATCCTTGATCCTCCCTGCCAAAGACTTCTCATGTCCCCTCCTGGCTCTTCTTAGCTCTCTCTTTAGGTCCTTCCTAGCTAACTTGTAACTCTCGAGCGCCCTAACTGAACCTTCACGTCTCATCTTTACATAAGCCTTCCTCTTCCTCTTGACAAGTGATTCAACTACTTTAGTAAACCACGGTTCCCTCGGTCGACCACTTCCTCCCTGCCTGACAGGTACATATTTATCAAGGACACGCAGTAGCTGTTCCTTGAACGAGCTTCACATTTCAATTGTGCCCATCCACTGCAATTTCCCTCCCCATCCGATGCATCCCAAGTCTTGCCTCATCGTATCATAATTTCCTTTCCCCCAGCTATACCTCTTGCCCTGTGGAATATACCGATCCCTTTCCATCGCTGAAGTAAACGTAACTGAATTGTGGTCACTATAACCAAAGTGCTCACCGACCTCCAAATCTAGCACCTGTCCTGGTTCATTACCCAGTACCAAATCCAATGTAGCCTCGCCTCCTGTTGGCCCATCTACATGCTGTGTCAGGAAACGCTCCTGCACGCATTGGACAAAAATGGACCCATCTAAAGTACTCGAACTATAGCATTTCCAGTCAATATTTAGAAAGTTAAAGTTCCCCATAACAACTACCCTGTTACTTTTGCTCCTATTCAGAATCATCTTTGCAATCCTTTCCTGTACATCTCTGGAACTTTTCAGAGGCCTATAGAAAACTCCCAACAGGGTGACCTCTCCTTTCCTGTTTCTAACCTCAGTCCATACTACCTCAGTAGACGAGTCCTCATCAAACGTCCTTCTGCCACCGTAATACTGTCCTTGACTAACAATGCCACCCCTCCCCCTCTTTTACTACCTTCCCTGAGCTTACTGAAATATCTAAACCCCGGAACCTGCAACAACCATTCCTGTCCCTTGCTCTAGCCAGGTCTCCGTAATGAAATGAAAAATGAAATGAAATGAAATGGCCACAACATCAAAGTCCCAGGTACCAACCCATGCTGCAGGTTCACCCACCTTATTCCGGATGCTCCTGGCGTTGAAGTAGACACATTTTAAACCACCTTCCTGCCTGCCGGTACACTCCTGCAACCTTGAAACCTTATTCATGACCTCACTACTCTCAACCTCCTGTGTACTGGAGCTACAATTCAGGTTCCCAACCCCCTGCTGAATTAGTTTAAACCCTCCCAAAGAGCATTAGCAAATTTCCCCCCCAGGATATTGGTACCCCTCTTGTCCAGGTATAGACCATCCTGTTTGGAGAAGTCCCACCTACCCCAGAATGAGCCCCAATTATCCAGGTATCTGAAACCCTCCCTCCTGCACCATCCCTGCAGTCACGTGTTCAACTGCTATCTCTCCCTATTCCTCGTCTCGCTAGCATGTGGCACAGGTAACAACCCAGAGATAATAATTGTTCTAGCTCTAAGTTTCCATCCTAGCTCCCTGAATTCCTGCCTTACATCCCTATCCCTTTTCCTACCTATGTCGTTGGTGCCTATGTGGACCTTGACTTGGGGCTGCTCCCCCTCCCACTTAAGGATCCCGAAAACACGATCCGAGACATCACAGACCCTGGCACCTGGGGGGGCAACACACCAACCGAGAGTCTCTCTCGCTCCCACAGAATCTCCTATGTATCCCCCTAACTATGGAGTCTCCAGTGACTAATGCTCTACTCCTCTACCCCCTTCCGTTCTGAGCAACAGGGACTGATTCTGTGCCAGAGACCTGTACCCCATGGCTTACCCCTGGTAAGTTGTCCCCCCCACCAGTATCCAAAGCGGTATACTTGTTACTAAGGGGAACGACCACAGAGGATCCCTGTACTAACTACTTCCTCCCAGCCCCTCTGACCGTCACCCATCTATCTTCATTCTTCGGAGTAACTACATCCCTGAAGCTTCTAACTAAGATCACCTCTGCCTCCCGAATGATCCGAAGTTCATCCAACTCCAGCTCCAGTTCCCTAACATGGTTTCTGAGGAGCTGGAAATGGATGCACTTCCCACAGGTGAAATCAGCAGGGACACTGACGGCGTCCCTCATCTCAAACATTCTGCAGGAGGAACATTGCACTTCCTTCCCTGCCATCCCCTCTAGATAAAACAAGAAAAATAAAGGGAGAGCTTACCTGATATTCACTCAACCCCTTAGGTTAGAGGAGGTGGAAGGGTAGGGGACACTACAAGTGTAGTGTCTCAGGTTTAGCAACCGCCCAACTTATATACAGATATTATACACCTTCCCAGAAATCCCCACTGCCAACTTCAGGCTTCCTGCTGCTCTGAAACAAAAACAAACAACTCCGAAAAAAAAAGTTAGTTAAAAACGAAGGCCGCTTCTCCTGTAAGGTTAGTTTTTAAAGCGGGAAACTTACCTTCCCGACAGACCCCTGGTTACTGCTCTCGCTGCTACCGCTGAACAACTAAAGGAGTGGAATCTCTTGTTAAGAGGAAGAAGGAGGCCTATGTGAAGATGAGGCGTGAAGTTTCAGTTGGGGCGCTTGATAGTTACAAGGAAGCGAGGAAGGATCTAAAAAGAGAGCTGAGACGAGCAAGGAGGGGACATGAGAAGTCTTTGGCAGGTAGGATCAAGGAAAACCCAAAAGCTTTCTATAGGTATGTCAGGAATAAAAGAATGACTAAGGTAAGAGTAGGGCCAGTCAAGGACAGTGGTGGGAAGTTGTGTGTGGAGGCTGAGGAGATAAGCGAGATACTAAATGAATACTTTTCGTCAGTATTCACTCAAGAAAAAGATAATATTGTGGAGGAGAATGCTGAGACCCAGGCTATTAGAATAGATGGCATTGAGGTGCGTAGGGAAGAAGTGTTGGCAATTCTGGACAAGGTGAAAATAGATAAGTCCCCGGGGCCGGATGGGATTTATCCTAGGATTCTCTGGGAAGCCAGGGAAGAGATTGCTGAGCCTTTGGCTTTGATTTTTAGGTCATCATTGGCTACAGGAATAGTGCCAGAGGACTGGAGGATAGCAAATGTGGTCCCTTTGTTCAAGAAGGGGAGTAGAGATAACCCCGGTAACTATAGGCCGGTGAGCCTAACGTCTGTGGTGGGTAAAGTCTTGGAGAGGATTATAAAAGATACGATTTATAATCATCTAGATAGGAATAATATGATTAGGGATAGTCAGCATGGTTTTGTGAAGGGTAGGTCATGCCTCACAAACCTTATCGAGTTCTTTGAGAAGGTGACTGAACAGGTAGACGAGGGTAGAGCAGTTGATGTGGTGTATATGGACTTCAGTAAAGCGTTTGATAAGGTTCCCCACGGTCGGCTATTGCAGAAAATACGGAGGCTGGGGATTGAGGGTGATTTAGAGATGTGGATCAGAAATTGGCTAGTTGAAAGAAGACAGAGAGTGGTAGTTGATGGGAAATGTTCAGAATGGAGTTCAGTTACGAGTGGCGTACCACAAGGATCTGTTCTGGGGCCGTTGCTGTTTGTCATTTTTATAAATGACCTAGAGGAGGGCGCAGAAGGATGGGTGAGTAAATTTGCAGACGACACTAAAGTCGGTGGAGTTGTAGACAGTGCGGAAGGATGTTGCAGGTTACAGAGGGACATAGATAAGCTGCAGAGCTGGGCTGAGAGGTGGCAAATGGAGTTTAATGTGGAGAAGTGTGAGGTGATTCACTTTGGAAAGAATAACAGGAATGCGGAATATTTGGCTAATGGTAAAATTCTTGGTAGTGTGGATGAGCAGAGGGATCTCGGTGTCCATGTACATAGATCCCTGAAAGTTGCCACCCAGGTTGATAGGGTTGTGAAGAAGGCCTATGGTGTGTTGGCCTTTATTGGTAGAGGGATTGAGTTCCGGAGCCATGAGGTCATGATGCAGCTGTACCAAACTCTGGTACGGCCGCATTTGGAGTATTGCGTACAGTTCTGGTCGCCTCATTATAGGAAGGACGTGGAAGCTTTGGAACGGGTGCAGAGGAGATTTACCAGGATGTTGCCTGGTATGGAGGGAAAATCTTATGAGGAAAGGCTGATGGACTTGAGGTTGTTTTCGTTAGAGAGAAGAAGGTTAAGAGGTGACTTAATAGAGGCATACAAAATGATCAGAGGGTTAGATAGGGTGGACAGCGAGAGCCTTCTCCCGCGGATGGAGGTGGCTAGCACGAGGGGACATAGCCTTAAATTGAGGGGTAATAGATATAGGACAGAGGTCAGAGGTGGGTTTTTTACGCAAAGAGTGGTGAGGCCGTGGAATGCCCTACCTGCAACAGTAGTGAACTCGCCAACATTGAGGGCATTTAAAAATTTATTGGATAAGCATATGGATGATAAGGGCATAGTGTAGGTTAGATGGCCTTTAGTTTTTTTTTTCCATGTCGGTGCAACATCGAGGGCCGAAGGGCCTGTACTGCGCTGTATCGTTCTATGTTCTATGTTCTATGTTCTATGATGACAAACTGACCCCCATTCAGCCAACATGGCAATGAGCTGATGCAGGAACCCAATCACTGGTTAATTAGGCTCATTACTGAGCAACTTAAAGGCCATTGTCTCTGAGCCCACCAGAATTTAATAGTGGCTCAGGAATTCTTCTGAACTCACATGGGTTACCTCCCCCTCCAGAAAGCCACCAGCACTCCTCGTTGTGTCCCTCTTTCAAAGGTGCTGTGTGCCCCATCAAGGGATCCAACATTAGGAATGGGGCATGGGGGCACCCTCTGAGAGCCACCCTCTTGCCTTGAATTCAACCCCTCTACCACCCTTCCCTGGTGACATACAATCATAAGACCATAAGACATCGGAGCAGAATTGGGCCACTCGGCCCATCGAGTCTGCTCCACAATTCAATCATGGCTGATATTTTCTCATCCCCATTCTCCTGCCTTCTCCCCATAACCCCTGATCCCTTTATTGATCAAGAACCTATCTATCTCTGTCTTAAAGACGCTCATTGATTTGGTGTCCACAGCCTTCTGTGGAAAAGAGATCCACAGATTCACCACCCTCTGGCTGAAGAAATTCCTCCTCATCCCTGTTTTAAAGGATCGTCGCTTTAGTCTGAGTTTGTGTCGTGTGGTTCAAGTTTTTCCTCCAAGTGGAAACATCTACTCCACGTCCACTCTATCCATGCCTCGTAGTATCTTGTAAGTTTCAATAAGATCCACTCTCATCCTTCTAAACTCCAACAAGTACAGACCCAGAGTCCTCAAACGTTCCTCATACGACAAGTTCTTCATTCCAGGGATCAGTCACCACGTTCCCCACTCTCCAGCATCCTATGATGATTTCTGTTGAAGGCTGCACTCTATTAGCAGAAGCAATGGCTGCTCCTGGTGGTGCTCACAGCAATGGAGAGCAGGCAGACTCTGATTGGCCGAGCAGTTCTTTGTAGGTGAGATTTGCACTGTCATGGTCCTAAGTCTTGGGAAAGACCCGTGCTGACCAGTTAAGTGCCTGACAGACACCTAATTTGATCAGCATTCCCCACCTATGCGATGTGAGTTTTTCACCAGTTGTCCAAATGGTGGGTGTGACCCTAGTCACGCTAAGCCCAGCTCAGGGCGCCCTGAAAACTTGGCTGTAAAGATTTATTTTAGGAAGATTTTAAAGGTGCTTTGGGACTTTTAATGTCAAACTGAAAGGACAGATGGAACCATGATGGAATAGTGCTGCATTCCCTCAGTACTGAACTACATTATGTAGTCAAGGAAAACATTAATTTGAATGCAATGGGAAATTGGTATGCAAGTGAAGATTTCACCTATGATATTTAGTACCTGGTGCGCTAATTGTTCCCATCCAACACAGTGAATAGAGATGCTCCAATTTATTTCAGCACTTCTGGAATATGCAATAATCCCTGCTCAAACATGTACCTGTGTGGAAACTGGATGAGAACTACACATTGACTCAGTTGAAAATGCCCTCTAAAATAATTGTCGGCTGAACTTGCACTGAAACTCTCGCAGATAGATTAGCCGTGAGAGGCTCGGATAGAAATTGAAGAAAACAAACAATGAGCAGCATAAAAGGAAATACTCTTTCTCCTAACGAAGCCTCAATATCTCCAATGACGTTTTAAGGCAGTAATGAGGGAGAGCACATACATATTCGTCAACAAGCAAAATATATAAAAAAGTAACTGAATCCAAAAAATTTAAAATATTAATATTACTGATCTGCTCTCAGGATTGCTTACTAAAGGCTGTAGTTACAAAATATAAACTGGATTCTTTAAATGCACAGACTGCTGGAACTTCACTATCGCAGTGGCAAAGCTGTTTCATGTTTCCAACATGTTTCCAAGAACTGTGACAAGCAGGAAAGTGAACAGGACACACTGATCTTTCTTTGAGATCTATGTTGTGTACGACTGCAGCTGAAGATTCAGCAGTGTACTGCTTTCCTTTGGTTTCCAGCATCAGCCACAAGGCCTGAGGGAATTGAAAATTCTGCAGGTCAATCTCATTAGGCAACGCGAAGCAGTCTGTACACAGGATTTTTCCTCAAAATGTCATTCACGTCAGCACTTACATTGCTGGTGGTACAATACGCAATGAAGCAAAGATCACAGAACTTTAAATCATCTCGCAGCTAGATTCCTATTTGAACCAGGGTGCAATTCCACCCATGTCTTTCCTTAATAAAGAGGAAGGGTTTGGGATTCTATCGATGACATTTCTCCTGCCAAAAAAGGCATACTCCTCTTCAGGCAGAGGAACAAATCCCCACCAAATCCTAAGACTTATATCAGCCTTGCCTTGTAACATGCTTACCTTATGAGAACTGCTTTTCAGTTCAAACGGAGGATTGAATAAAGGTCAGGAACTGCGGAATAAGAGAAGTGCATTCATCATGTACAAATTCTGAGGTGTCCAAATGTCATCAATCTATTTATTTATATGTCACATAAAAATAGAAAAACTCTTCATTTCCAAAATCAATAAATATTGTGCAGTGCGTGATTAAAATATCCTTTTTATCCTGATAGAATTATGTTGATTCGAACAGTTGAACACTTCTGCTCTATTCACATCAATGGCCTTTCCAGGGAATGTGCATCAGAAGTTTACTCCTCTTTGTTCGCCTCACTTTCATTTTTGTTTTACAGCATGCAAACACTTTACCATATTGTGGACAACATGCCAGGATTAAATTTGTCCATCCTTGCACTCATGGTGAAGACTTCAATGAGCTGAATGTAAAGTCTCATTGGTCTCAGTCAAACAAACCCAAATTCCTCAACTTCTCCTCATAACTTAAATTTCAGATACTAAAAATCATTGTGGCATGGGCAGCACGGTGACGCAACGGTTAGCACTGCTGCCTCACAGCGCCGAGGGCCCTGGTTCGGTCCACTGCCCCTGTGGAGTTAGCACATTTTTCCTGTGTCTACGTGGGTCTCACCCCACAACCCAAAGATGATCAAGGTAGGCCATGCTAAACAATAATAATAATCTTTATTAGTGTCACAAGTAGGCTTACATTAACCCCGCAATGAAGTTACTGTGAAAATCTCCTAGTCGCCACACTACAGCGGCTGTTCCGGTACGCTGAGGGAGAATTCAATGTCCAATTCACCTAACAAGCACATGGAGGAAACTCGTGCAGGCAGAGGGACAATGTGCAGAATCTGCAAGCCAGGAATTGAATTAAGGTCCCTGGCGCTGTGAAGCAACAGTGATAACCCCTGTGCTACCGTGCCTCCCCTTAATTGGAATTTTTAAAAAATTCATTGTGGGAACAATTATTTTAGAGAAACCTTTAGCGGGAACGATTTGATGGCCAGAAGTGTGTACAGATTTCAGATGGAGGGCAGATATACGGGTCCCGGCTCTTTTCGGAAAGACATGTTGTATCTTATTCCACTCAGGCAGTTGACAGGCCAGTAACGGGCCTCCCCCCGGGATTAAGGTCTGGCAAATCAACAAGGTGTGCTTAAAAAAAAAGACTTGTATTTATCCCACGTCTGTCCTTGGCCTGCTGCAATGTTCCAGTGAAGCCCACGCAAACTGGAGGAACAACATCTCATCTTCTGGTTAGGCACACTACATCCATCCGGCCTGAACATCGAATTCAACAACTTCAGATGATTAGCTCTACCCCCACCTTGACCCATTTGTTTTCATCCCATTTCTTTTTAACTGTTTTTTACCGTTTCTTTCTTTCTTAATATACATTTAATTTACCCCCCCCAATCTTATCCACCTTTCTCCTCTTTGCTTCCCCCTTCCCCTGCCCCCACACCTGCAGTTCATCTTCTGATGTTAGTTTCCCTGCTGTTTGACCTTTCACATCTTTTGTTCTCTCTGGGGCCTGCCATTAGCACTTTTTCCCCTTGGTTTCTGTGGCCATTCACATCCAGTTTCCCTGGGTTTCTGTGGCTCTGACTCATCTTTCATTCTCACTCCACAGTATAAATATTTCCCACTCTCTCTGTCTGTTAGCTTTGACAAAGGGTCATCGGACTCGAAACGTTAGCTCTTTTCTCTCCCTACAGATGCTGCCAGACCTGCTGAGATTTTCCAGCATTTTCTCTTTCGTTTCAGATTCCAGCATCCACAGTAATTTACTTTTAAACTTCTATTTATGTATCACAGGAAATCCCAAAGCACTTTCTAGCAGTGACGAACTTGCGATGTGCAGTAACTGCTGTAAATATAAATACTGAGGCAACCAATTTGCACACAGAAAACTCCCACTAACAGGAATGTGATGATGACCAGATAATCTCTTTTTAAGACATGTTGACTGTGGGCTAAACATTGATTAGGATACCCGGGATAACGGCTGCGTTGATTCCATCCTACACTGGAGTGCCCAACTAGATCAAATTTGATCATGGGATACGGGTGATGTTGCCAAAGTGACATTTAGTTGCTCTGAAAGGGTGGTGGGAGTGATCCATCTCCTTGAACTGCTTGACTAACCTTACAGGATATTTTTTAGAGAGTCAACAAAGAAAACAGATAAAGATAAGCAGCGGAAATAGTTGATATGAACTTTCAGTCCTGTCGAAGGCGGCCCCCCTCCCCCACAATTGACTTGAATACAGGGATCAAAGGAACAACTGACGGATGACACCTAAATGGGGATATGTCAAGCTGTGAATGCAGCAGAATCACATTGATAGGCGAGCAGGATACTAGATACAAAATCAGTAGGTGGGATTCTCCAAAACCCCGTACTCATTTTCAATGTGGCGTGTCCCCGCTGACAGAAGGATCCTCCATCCCAGCTTCCAGCCAATAGGGTTTTCCATTGTAGGGAAGCCCCACGCCATTGGTCAATCCGCGCCGTGCGTGCGCTGCCGGCCAAGCGGACAATCCTACCGACGGAGAATTTGTTTTGATTCCAAAAGCAAAGAGGGATACATTTTTGAAATGCGAAAGGAGCAATGCCATACATTGAAAGACTTAACATGAAGCAGAGGGTCCACCGTATGCAAGTGATGGTTGCACAAGTAGACAGGAGTATCAGAAAAAAAAATCAATGGAGTTTTTAATTTTGTATTGAAAGGCAAAACAATGCAAAAATGTTTTTTTTTTAAATCCTTTAACTGCTATCTGGTCACTGTCGGAGTATTATGTACAATCAGGGCAGATCAAAGGTTAGGAATCCTACGCCGAGTAACTAACCTCCTGACCCTCCAAAGCCTGTCCACGATGTTCTAGGCACAAGTCAGAAGTGTAATGAAATATTCTCCACTTGCCTGGATGAGTGCAGCTCCAACAAAACTCAAGACGTTCGACACCATCCAGGACAAAGCACCCTGCTTGAATTCTCCCCCTTCCACAAACATTAAAACCCTCCATCATTGACAAACAGTGGCAGTCTTGTGTATCATCTAAAAGATGCACTGTAGTAACTCACCAAGGTTCCTTAGACAGCACCTTCCAAACCTTGAACCACTACCATCTAGAAGGACAAGAGCAGCAGATACCTGAGAACCCCACCATCTGGAGGTTCCCCTCCAAGTTACTCACCACCCTGACTTGGAAATTTATGGCCATTCTTTCGGTGTCGCTGGGACAAAATCCTGGAACTCCCTCTCAGCACAGTGGGCGTACCTACACCTGAAGGACTGCAGCGGTACAAGAAGGCAACTCACCACCACCTTCTGCAGGGCAATTAGGGATGGCCAATAAATGCTGGCCTAACCAGTGATGCCCACATCCTGAAAATGAAATGAATGAAAATCGGTTATTGTCACGAGTAGGCTTCAATGAAGTTACTGTGAAAAGCCCCTAGTCGCCACATTCCGGCGCCTGTCCGGGGAGGCTGGTACGGGAATCGAACCGTGCTGCTGGCCTGCTTGGTCTGCTTTAAAAGCCAGTGATTTAGCTGAGTGAGCTAAACCAGCCCCTACATCCTATAGATGAATTCAAAAATTTGATCAACCTATTAAAGACGAATATGCAGGAGAATGGGGATATAACGGCGAGTTCAGATTGGGTCAAAATGACTAGATGGATAAAATATTCTGCTCTTATTCTGTGGTGCTTATCATTGGTTCAAAACACGCATTGCGTTACTCAGTCCGTGGCTAAATGGGAGAGTTTGCAAGTAGCATAAACTTGTATAATCCTGGCTTGAATTCACTTGACTTCAAAGGATTGATGGGTGATGTGGCTGAGGTGTTTAAATTATGAAAAGGATTTGTTTGGGCATGTACTGGGAAATTATTAATCCCGCGCATGAGCTCCAGAACAAGAGGCGCAATGCTAATGTTTGACTTTGGTATTTGAGAGGGAAATCAGCACATTTTCACACAAAACCCGTCACAATCGGAAATACATTTCCTCCACTGCAGACTTTGAGACTGAGCTGAATTGTGTAAGAGTATCCAGCGATGTAGTGTGTAGGCAGATCAATGAAGTTAGATAGAGAACATCGTGGGAGGTTGAATGGCGGAGTAGGCCTGGGTGCTGAATGGCCCACACAAGTTGCTCTATTTCTGTAAAATGGGACAAGTGACAAGGTGTTTTGCTGGGATTTGTGGATTCTCTCAAACGGTCTATGTTGAGCTAGCACTTAAGGATCATGTATAACTGGCTAGGTTTAAGAGCATAATGCTTCAGAAACAATATAAAGAGGTATTTGATGAATATTAATCCCTGCCTAGCTCTCTCCGCACTGTACCTACCCACCTCTGTCTGGAAACACAAGCATCTCCATCAAAATCTGATCAGTTGCAGAATCCTGGAAATTGGAATTTGTTGGTGCCCACGCTGGTACTAACTTCACAACAAGTTATCTACCCTGATCCTCTGTGTACCCTTCGATATTTTTCTTCAGGCATTTATCTAATCCTTTCCTAAGTGCTGTGATTGATTCTGCTTGAAAAGATTCAGCTGGGAATGCATCGTACATTTTAATAAACCCAAGTGCAAAGTCTTCTCCTAATCTCTCTTTTTTGCATGCAGTGCGGATTCTAAACTCACTCTTCTCAATGTCAATTCACAGAACATTACTCTTTCGCTGCATCAACATTTAAACTCTGCCATTTTATTGCTGCTTGACTTTGACTGCTCAGGTGAACATACACCCACTCAATTCTCCTCCCCTCCCATCGTAAATTTACATTTCTGGTGTCATCTTAGAGCACAGGCACCCACACCGGCTGGTGTTATTCACGAAGACCCCGTCTTCTGAACCTTACCCCTCGCCTGAGGCGTGGCGATCTTCAGGTTAAACAACCACCAGTCTGCTCTCCCCCTCAAAAGTCGAAAGAAGTCTATGGTCATCTGGGACTATGGCGACTTTTCCTATACCTAATGCACATAAATCGTTTAGCCACAAATTCAGACCTCACCCCATCTTACAAAAGCCTTCAAACCTATATGGCTTTCAACACTCAGACATTAAGGCCTGGACTTTGCTGAGTTGTGATGACTCAGGGGACCATTAAACCTGATCAGCAGGACCTGCAAACAGACACCCTGCCTCACCATTTCAGGCAGATCTCAATTTTTGTTAGCAACTCTGGAGGACAGGATATGAATCCCACAGGTGGGATATCAAAACTCAGTAGTGCCACTTGAAATTAGTGCTGCATTCAAACAGACCGTATTTCAGTTGTGCCAAGGGCCTTAATGCAGTGTCGGCATGATTTTAAATAGGGGGTGGATACATTTTTGACAATTCACCTAACCAGCACGTCTTCCGGAGCACTCAGAGGAAACTCACGCCATCACAGGGAGAACCTGTAGATTCTGCACAGACAGTGACCCAAGCCAGGAATCGAACCGGGGTCCCTGGCTCTGTCAAGCAACAGTGCAAACCACTGTGCTACTGTGCCTCATTTGTTAAGCTTGGAATAAATGTCTGTTCAAGTGGCCCTAATTTGAAGTAACATAAATTCCCATCCCGTTAAAATTGAAAAAGAAAGTGTGAAGCTTCCACTTGGGGTAATGAAAACAGGTCCCGCTGCTGGCGTACAAATCATTTAATGAATCTTAGAAAATCCATCATCCAATTATTTTTTCAATTGAAAAAACCTCCATTGTTTAGATTTTCCAAAGTATGCTTTTATAGCTGAAGCCATTATGAATGCTTGGCTGAGTTTCAAAAGGTTCAGTACAAAGCAGGGCGATGTTAACATTTTTATTGGTACTTTTAAGAGCTTATTAAAGGATTAACTATTCTTAATGTAGTTAGAGGGATGGATGTCTGCTTATGTTTACATCAGATTGACCATGTGGGGTTTCATACTGTTTGAATGGGTTTGATGAATTCATTTTTTTTCAGTATAAAACGTAGTTGAATGAGACCTTCATCAGATTATTGGAAGGTTTTAATTTGCACATGGCTGCTGAGGTCTCTCCAGATTGTATACTGCATGAATGATTATGGAGGATGCATCAGGGGCATCAGGAGAATAGGGCATATGAGAGGACATGAAGGAAGAATGACGAAAATGAGGGGATATGGAGATATAAAGTTACATGGAAGGGATATGGGAGGCTGTGGGGTATGTGACAGTGTGAGGGGTGAAGGTTTAAAGCCTTCAATAGAACTGGGCCTCAGTCCCAGAGAACTGAGGCAGATCCTCTAACCAGCTCATCCCAGCATGCGCCCACCTATTAATAACATAATACCTTTTATTGTCACAAGTATGAATTAACTGTGAAAAGCCCCTACTTGCCACATTCCGGCGCCTGCTCAGGTAAGCTGGTACGGGAATTGACCCCGCGCTGCTGGCCTTGTTCTGCATCGCAAACCAGCTGTCGAGCCCATTGAGCTAAACCAGCCTCTCCAAACTGCTTCCGGAGGTGGTGGATCAATTCCATCCTGCCCTACCAACTTGGAATGCAAATACGGTGGTCAGGATCCCTTTTTAAAGGAGATGTGCTTCCAAGTTCAGGAATTTGTCTTATTGACCACACTATCTCCCCCACGAAAATACGGCTCTGTGTCCTTGATTCCCAAGCTCTATACTTCACCATCACACATTTTGTCTATAGCGCCATTGCCATGATCTTTTCTGTGATATAACTGCCCTCCTGACTCAATGATAGCACACTCTTTTCTGGATTGGAAGGTCATAAGTATTTGTCCAGTTTTAGAATGTGACTGTATAATCTAGACAGATAGATCAGTGTAATACTGAGAGTGCTATATTGTTCACTAAATATCTTGGGAGTGATTTATTATAAGAACATAAGAACTAGGAGCAGGAGTAGGCCATCTGGCCCCTCGAGCCTGCTCCACCATTTAATGAGATCATGGCTAATCTTTTGTGGACTCAGCTCCACTTTCCGGCCTGAACACCATAACCCTTAATCCCTTCATTCTTCAAAAAACTATCTATCCTTATCTTAAATACATTTAATGATGGAGCCGCTACTGCTTCACTGGGCAAGGAATTCCATAGATTCATAACCCTTTGGGTGAAGAAGTTCCTCCTAAACTCAGTCCTAAATCTACTTCCCCTTATTTTGAGGCTATGCGCCCTAGTTTTGCTTTCACCTGCCAGTGGAAACAACCTGCCCGCATCTATCCTATCTATTCCCTTCATAATTTTATATGTTTCCATAAAATCCCCCCTCCTCCTTCTAAATTCCAACGAGTACAGTCCCAGTCTACTCAACCTCTCCTCGTAATTCAACCTCTTCAACTTTGGGATTAACCTAGTGAATCTCCTCTGCACACCCTTCAGTGCCAGTACATCCTTTCTCAAGTAAGGAGACCAAAACTGAACACAATAATCCAGGTGTGGCCTCGCTAACACCTTATACAATTGCAACATAACCTCCCTAGTCTTAAACTCCATCCCTCTAGCAATGAAGAACAAAATTCCATTTTCCTTCTTAATCACCTGTTGCACCTGCAAACCAACTTTTTGTGACTCATGCACTAGCACACCCAGGTCTCTCTGCATAGCAGCATGCTTTAATATTTTATTATTTAAATAATAATCCTGTTTGCTGTTATTCCTACCAAAATGGATAACATCACATTTGTCAACATTGTATTCCATCTGCCAGACCCTAGTCCATTCACTTAACCTATCCAAATCCCTCTGCAGACTTCCAGTATCCTCCGCACTTATCGCTTTACCACTCAGCTTAGTGTCATCTGCAAACTTGTACACATTGCCCTTGGTCCCCAACTCCAAATCATCTATGTAAATTGTGAACAATTGTGGCCCCAACACTGATCCCTGAGGGACAGCACTCGCTACTGATTGCCAACCAGAGAAACACCCACTAATCCCCACTCTTTGCTTTCTATTAATTAACCAATCCTCTATCCATGCTACTACTTTACTCTTAATGCCATGCATCTTTATCTCATGCAGCAACCTTTTGTGTGCTCTTCTGAGCCGTGGCCTGGTGATAATGGTCTCGTCCTGCAAGTCAAAAGGTTATGAGTTCAAGCTCAACTCTATAGACTTCAGCACAAAAGATCAGCTGACGCACGCGGTACATTAGTCTTGGAGTCTTCACCTGGCAGGGGTGCTGTCTGTTGCTGCAACATTCAACCACGTTTCTTCTGGAGTTCTCAGGTGGACCAAAAAACATCCATGGCACAACTCGAACAACAGTAGGCCTCTCCCCGGTGCCCTGGCCAACACCTCTCCCTCAACCAACGTTTCAAAAAGGCGGATTGTCTGGTTATTACCGCATTGCTACAGATTGAAAATCACTTATCCGAAAAGATTTCGGCCGAGTGTGTATCGGATATCGGAATTTTTTGGATTTCAGGACACAATAACAATCTTTATTGTCACAAGTAGGCATACATTAACACTGCAATGAAGTTACTGTGAAAAGTCCCTAGTCGCCACATTCCGGCACCTGTTCAGGTACACAGAGGGAGAGTTCAGAATGTCCAAATTACCTAACAGCACGTCTTTCAGGACTTGTGGAAGTAAAACGGAGCACCCGGAGGAAACCCAAGCAGGCACAGGGAGAACATGGAGACTCCACACAGACAGTGACCCAAGCCGGAATCGAACCTGGGACCCTGGCACTGTGAAGCAATAGAGTTAACCACTGTACTACTATGCCACACATGTGTGTCACATTGGGAACTGTGCATGTGTGGTGTGCCTTGTTTCGGGATTTCGGATAAAGGTTGCTCAATCTGTATTTGTGGAACCTTGCTGTGCACAATTTTGAGTGCTGCGCTTATTACCTGAAATCAGTAACCACACTTCAAAAGCACTTCATGAGCTGAGATATGCTTTGGGACTTTATGAGGGTGAGTGAGGTATATGACAGTATTTATTTGCATTCAGTGGATATACTTTGAGGCCCCACATGACAATTCTGAGTATAGTTGGATAATCCAATTGGATAATCAGGTTTTGGGAGAATTTACAATGAAGAGACAATTGTGTATTCTAAACAATCTTCTAAAACACAAGGTGGTATTTCTCTGTTTACTTTATGCAGATCTAAGGAGTTGCAATCAGATACTGTGAGAAATAAGCAACATTTAATGGACTTCAATTACACTCAGATGTTGCTTGCCATTTCATAGAATCATAGAATTTACAGTGCAGAAGGAGGCCATTCGGCCCATCGATGCTGCACCAGCCCTTGGAAAGAGCACCCTACCTAAGCCCACACCTCCACCTTATCCCCGTAACCCAGTAACCTCACCTAACCTTATTTCTTTTTTGGATACAAAGGGCAATTTAGCATGGCCAATCCACCTAACCTGCACATCTTTGGACTGTGGGAGGAAACCGGAGCACCCGGAGAAAACCCACGCAGACACGGAGAGAAAGTGCAAACTCCGCACTGACTGTGTCCCAAGCTGGGAATCGAACCTGGAACCCTGGAGCTGTGAAGCAACTGTGCTAACCACTGTGCTACTGTGCCCCCCCACACGTCCACATGTCTGTCCTTAACCTGCTGCGATGCTCCAGTGAAGCCCAACGCAAACTGGAGGAACAGCACCTCATCTTCCGATTAGGCACGTTACAGCCTTCCAGACTTAACATTGAGTTCAACAGCTTCAGACTGAGAACTCTCTTTCTACCTTCACTCCATTTTGATACAACTCCACATTTGTGATCCAAAGGCCAACCAACTGACAGAACTGTATCACTCATCCTCCAGCTCACAATCATTTTACTGAAATATCAGAAGACACGGTGGCACAGTGGTTAGCACTGCTGCCTTACAGTTCCAGCATCCCGGTCTTGGATGACCTCTGTGCGGAGTTTGCACTTTCTCCCCTTCTCCGTTTGGGTTTCCCCCGGGTGCTCTGGTTTCATCCCATAGTCCAAAAGGAGTGCAGGTTAGGTGGATCAGTCATGATAAATAGCCCCTTAGTTTCCTAAAGGTTAGGTGGGATTACTGGGTTACGGGGATATGGTGAAGGCGTGAGTTTAAGTAGGTGCTCTCTCCAAGGGCCGGCGCAGATCTGATGGGTCAAATGGCCTCCTTCTGCCCTGTAAATTCTATGATCATGTGGCTTCAGAGTCAAAACACGGAGAAAGAGTCAAAAGTAAATTACTGCAGATGCTGGAATCTGAAACAAAAATAGAAAATACTGGTCAATCTCAGCAGGTCTGACAGCATCTGGGGAGAGAGAAGGGAGCTGACGTTTCGAGTGGATAGCTCTTTGTGAAAGCCACAGAGAACCGACCTCTCTCCGCCTGTCAGCATTTTACAGGGACCGTTCCTACAGGACACCCTGGTCAACACCTTCATCACCCACAGCACCTCACCCCCTTCCCACAGTTCCTTCCCATGCAATCGCAGAAGGTGCAACACTTGCTCCTTTAACTCCTCCTGCTGACCATCCAAGGGCCTAAACACTCTTTTCAAGTGAGGCAGCGCTTCATGTACGCCTCCTTCAATCTGGTCTATTGCATTTGCTGCTCTCAGTGCGGTCTACTCTACGATGGAGAGACTAAATGCAGACTGGGTGACCGCATTGGAGAACACCTCCTGTCTATCCGCTGCCATTTTAACTCACCACCCACTCTCATGTCCACATGTCCATCCTTGGCCTGCTGCAATGTTCCAGTGAAGCCCAACGCAAACTGGAGGAACAGCACCTTATCTTCCGATTAGGCACATTACAGCCTGCCGAACTTAACATTGAGTTCAACAACTTCAGACTGAGAACTCTGTCCTCCACCTTCACCACATTTTTATTTCTATTAATTTGTTTTCATTTCTTCAATCAATCTGTTTTTCCGTCACCCTTTATGCCCCTCACCCCCACCCCATGAGAGCCATCTATTCCATGTTCCAAGTTGTCCTTTGACAGACTGCTTTCCCCTGATCTGTCATTAACATATTCAGGTCTCTTAATATGCTGCTATCAGCACCCTTTTTACACATTGTCACGATAATTTACATTCCCTTTGTCTTTTTATCCATAACATCTTTGTTAATCTCCACCTATTCAAAGAATATTTTAGAATCCCAGTGCACTGGGAGGTCATTCGGCCTATCACATCTACACCGTCCCTCTAAAAGACCACTCCCCCACCCTATCCCTGCAACCCCATAACCCCACCTGCCCTATGGACACCAAGGGACAGCTTAGCATGGCCAATTCACCTGACCTGCACACCTTTGGATTGGGGGAGGAAACCGGAGCACCCGGAGGAAACCCACGCAGACACGAGGAGAAAGTGCAAACTCTACACAGACAGTCACCCGAGGTTGGAATTGATCCCGGGTCCCTGGCGCTGTGAGGCAGCAGTGCTAACCACTGAACTACCGTGTCACCGTGCCACCCTATTGCTGGCCCCTTCTCCAGCCCCACTGCTCCATGCGCACGCCCCCCACCCAATACAGTATAAATTCCATCCTATTTCCCGTTCTCTCCAGCTTTGAGAAAGAGTCATCCAAACTCCAAACGTTAGCTCCGTTCTCTCTCCACAGCTGCTGTCCGACCTGCTGAAATTGTCCAGCATTTCTTATTCTTTGTGACGACCAGAGAGAGCTTGGTTCAAAACAACAGTAGCATGTTTAGGGGCTGGTTTAGCTCACTGAGCTAAATCGCTGGCTTTTAAAGCAGACCAAGGCAGGCCAGCAGCACGGTTCGATTCCCGTATCAGCCTCCCCGGCCAGGCGGCGGAATGTGGCCACTAGGGGCTTTTCACAGTAACTTCATTGAAGCCTACTCGTGACAATAAGCCATTTTCATGTGGAAGACTCTTGGCCGTTTTGTTTAAATCAGGCTCTCGATCAGCATTGAGATGTACCACTGGTCAAAACAGAGAAAGCTACAAACTCAAAGGTTTTGAGGCAATACAGAGCATCAGAATAACCAAAAGGATGAGGGGGGACCTTATTGAAACTGACATGATACCACTAGGCTGGGGTAGAGTGGACGTGGAGAGGATCTTTCCACTTGGAGGAAAAACTAGAAAAAGAGGACATCATCTCAGACTAAAAGGACGATCCTTTAAAACAAGGATGAGGAGGAATTTCTTCAGCCAGAGGGTGGTGAATCTGTGGGACACTTTGCCGCAGAGGCTGTGGAGGTCAAATAACTAAGACAGAGATAGATAGGTTCTTGATTAATAAGGGGATCAGGGGTTATGGGGAGAAGGCAGGAGAATAGGGATGAGAAAAGTATCAGCCATGATTGAATGGCGGAGCAGACTCGATGGGCTGAGTGGCCTAATTCTGCTCCTATGGTCTTATGGACTGGAACTACAACCCCCCCCCCCCCCCTCCCCTCCCCCCCATTGGTGCCCTTGGCTGGAATATATCTCCTTGTTTTGGCTGTGGTAATGGTGTAAAGGTGCAGGCTTTGCCCGAGGAGAAATTTGTAACTATTCTCAGCTCGAGAGGTAGAACTATCATGCGATATGCGTCCAGTGATATATGCGGTTCACCACCACCTGCTTGTCAACGATCATGTTCTCACCCTCAAGGACAGCAGGATAATTGATGGGCTTATAAAATGCTTGGCAGCAGTAGATCATTGTGCGTGTTTTTTAATAGCCAGATTATATTATAAAACTCAGACAGTCCCTGCCTGTCATACTCTGGGGGTTAAATTCTGACATTTTGTGGATCAGCTGAAATCCATATCAAAGCTGTGAAATCTGAAGAGCAGGGCAATGAAAAAGAAAATAGCAAGCCAGCCAACAAAATATCAACAATTAAGAACTTGAACAGATAATTCGGAATGATAAATGAGGGAGAAACTATTACAAAAGGAAAGATTAGCACAATGGCTTCACAGGGTCCCAAGTTTGATTCCCGGCTTGGGTCACTGTCTGTGTGGAGTCTGCACGTTCTCCCCGTGTCTCCGTGCGTTTCCTCCGGTTTCCTCCCATTAGTCCCGAAAGACGTGCTGTTCGGTGAAATGGACATTCTGAATTTTCCCATTGTGTACCCGAACAGGTGCTGGAATGTGGCGACGAGGGGGTTTTCACAGTAACCTCATTGCAGTGTTAAGGTAAGTCTACATGCGACAATACAGATTATTATTATTCTAAATAGTTCTTTTTCTGACACATTCCGGCCTGAGCTGCTGACAGGACTTAAATAAGACAAATTTCACAAGAGGGGGATGAACACTGTCGGAGAGAGGGAGGGGGATGAACACTGTCGGAGAGAGGGAGGGGGATGAACACTGTCGGAGTGAGGCAGGGGGATGAACACTGTCGGAGAGAGGCAGGGGGGATGAGCACTGTCGGAGAGAGGGTGGGGGGATGAACACTGTCGGAAAGAGGGAGGGGGGATGAACACTGTCAGAGTGAGGCAGGGGGATGAACACTGTCGGAGAGAGGGAGGGGGGACGAACACTGTCGGAGTGAGGGAGGGGGGATGAACACTGTCGGAGAGAGGCAGGGGGGATGAACACTGTCAGAGTGAGGGAGGGGGATGAACACTGTCGGAGAGAGGGAGGGGGAGGAACACTGTCGGAGAGAGGCGGGGGGATGAACACTGTCAGAGTGAGGGAGGGGGATGAACACTGTCGGAGAGAGGGAGGGGGGATGAACACTGTCAGAGTGAGGGAGCGGGATGAACACTGTCAGAGTGAGGGAGGGGGATGAACACTGTCGGAGAGAGGCAGGGGGGATGAACACTGTCAGAGTGAGGGAGGGAGATGAACACTGTCGGAGTGAGGGAGGGGGATGAACACTGTCGGAGTGAGGGAGGGGGGATGAACACTGTCAAAGTGAGGGAGGGGGATGAACACTGTCGGAGAGAGGGAGGGGGGATGAACACTGTCAGAGTGAGGGAGGGGGGATGAACACTGTCGGAGTGAGGGAGGGGGATGAACACTATCGGAGAGAGGCAGGGGGATGAACACTGTCGGAGAGAGGGAGGGGGGATGAACACAGTCCGAGAGAGGGAGGGGGGATGAACACTGTCAGAGTGAGGGAGGGGGGATGAACACTGTCAGAGTGAGGGAGGGGGATGAACACTGTCAGAGTGAGGTAGGGGGATGAACACTGTCGGAGTGAGGGAGGGGGGATGAACACTGTCGGAGTGAGGCAGGGGGGATGAACACTGTCCGAGAGAGGGAGGGGGGATGAACACTGTCAGAGTGAGGGAGGGGGATGAACACTGTCGGAGTGAGGCAGGGGGATGAACACTGTCGGAGAGAGGCAGGGGGGATGAACACTGTCGGAGAGAGGGTGGGGGGATGAACACTGTCGGAAAGAGGGAGGGGGGATGAACACTGTCAGAGTGAGGCAGGGGGATGAACACTGTCGGAGAGAGGGAGGGGGGGACGAAAACTGTCGGAGTGAGGGAGGGGGGTTGAACACTGTCGGAGAGAGGCAGGGGGGATGAACACTGTCGGAGAGAGGGAGGGGGGATGAACACTGTCAGAGTGAGGGAGGGGGATGAACACTGTCGGAGAGAGGGAGGGGGGATGAACACTGTCGGAGAGAGGGAGGGGGAGGAACACTGTCGGAGAGAGGCAGGGGGGATGAACACTGTCAGAGTGAGGGAGGGGGATGAACACTGTCGGAGAGAGGGAGGGGGGATGAACACTGTCAGAGTGAGGGAGTGGGATGAACACTGTCAGAGTGAGGGAGGGGGATGAACACTGTCGGAGTGAGGGAGGGGGGGTGAACACTGTCAGAGTGATGGAGGGGGGATGAACACTGTCGGAGAGAGGGAGGGGGGTGAACACTGTCAGAGTGAGGGAGGGGGATGAACACTGTCGGAGTGAGGGAGGGGGATGAACACTGTCGGAGTGAGGGAGGGGGGATGAACACTGTCAGAGTGAGGGAGGGGGATGAACACTGTCGGAGAGAGGGAGGGGGGATGAACACTGTCAGAGTGAGGGAGGGGGGATGAACACTGTCGGAGTGAGGGAGGGGGATGAACACTATCGGAGAGAGGCAGGGGGATGAACACTGTCGGAGAGAGGGAGGGGGGATGAACACAGTCCGAGAGAGGGAGGGGGGATGAACACTGTCAGAGTGAGGGAGGGGGGATGAACACTGTCAGAGTGAGTGAGGGGGATGAACACTGTCAGAGTGAGGTAGGGGGATGAACACTGTCGGAGTGAGGGAGGGGGGATGAACACTGTCGGAGTGAGGCAGGGGGGATGAACACTGTCCGAGTGAGGGAGGGGGGATGAACACTGTCGGAGAGAGGGAGGGGGGATGAACACTGTCGGATTGAGGGAGGGGGGATGAACACTATCGGAGTGAGGCAGGGGGATGAACACTGTCGGAGAGAGGCAGGGGGGATGAACACTGTCGGAGAGAGGGTGGGGGGATGAACACTGTCGGAAAGAGGGAGGGGGGATGAACACTGTCAGAGTGAGGCAGGGGGATGAACACTGTCGGAGAGAGGGAGGGGGGACGAACACTGTCGGAGTGAGGGAGGGGGATGAACACTGTCGGAGAGAGGCAGGGGGGATGAACACTGTCGGAGAGAGGGAGGGAGATGAACACTGTCAGAGTGAGGCAGGGGGATGAACACTGGCGGAGAGAGGCAGGGGGGATGAACACTGTCGGAGTGAGGCAGGGGGATGAACACTGTCGGAGAGAGGCAGGGGGGATGAACACTGTCGGAGAGAGGGACGGGGGATGAACACTGTCGGAAAGAGGGAGGGGGGATGAACACTGTCAGAGTGAGGCAGGGGGATGAACACTGTCGGAGAGAGGGAGGGGGGACGAACACTGTCGGAGTGAGGGAGGGGGGATGAACACTGTCGGAGAGAGGCAGGGGGGATGAACACTGTCAGAGTGAGGGAGGGGGATGAACACTGTCGGAGAGAGGGAGGGGGGATGAACACTGTCGGAGAGAGGGAGGGGGAGGAACACTGTCGGAGAGAGGCAGGGGGGATGAACACTGTCAGAGTGAGGGAGGGGGATGAACACTGTCGGAGAGAGGGAGGGGGGATGAACACTGTCAGAGTGAGGGAGCGGGATGAACACTGTCAGAGTGAGGGAGGGGGATGAACACTGTCGGAGTGAGGGGGGGGGGTGAACACTGTCGGAGTGATGGAGGGGGGATGAACACTGTCGGAGAGAGGGAGGGGGGTGAACACTGTCAGAGTGAGGGAGGGGGATGAACACTGTCGGAGTGAGGGAGGGGGATGAACACTGTCGGAGTGAGGGAGGGGGGATGAACACTGTCAGAGTGAGGGAGGGGGATGAACACTGTCGGAGAGAGGGAGGGGGGATGAACACTGTCAGAGTGAGGGAGGGGGGATGAACACTGTCGGAGTGAGGGAGGGGGATGAACACTATCGGAGAGAGGCAGGGGGATGAACACTGTCGGAGAGAGGGAGGGGGGATGAACACAGTCCGAGAGAGGGAGGGGGGATGAACACTGTCAGAGTGAGGGAGGGGGGATGAACACTGTCAGAGTGAGGGAGGGGGATGAACACTGTCAGAGTGAGGTAGGGGGATGAACACTGTCGGAGTGAGGGAGGGGGGATGAACACTGTCGGAGTGAGGCAGGGGGGATGAACACTGTCCGAGTGAGGGAGGGGGGATGAACACTGTCGGAGAGAGGGAGGGGGGATGAACACTGTCAGAGTGAGGGAGGGGGGATGAACACTGTCGGAGTGAGGGAGGGGGATGAACTCTATCGGAGAGAGGCAGGGGGATGAACACTGTCGGAGAGAGGGAGGGGGGATGAACACAGTCCGAGAGAGGGAGGGGGGATGAACACTGTCAGAGTGAGGGAGGGCGATGAACACTGTCGGAGTGAGGCAGGGGGATGAACACTGTCGGAGAGAGGCAGGGGGGATGAACACTGTCGGAGAGAGGGAGGGGGATGAACACTGTCGGAGAGAGGGAGGGGGGATGAACACTGTCAGAGTGATGCAGGGGGATGAACACTGTCGGAGAGAGGGAGGGGGGGACGAACACTGTCGGAGTGAGGGAGGGGGGATGAACACTGTCGGAGAGAGGCAGGGGGGATGAACACTGTCAGAGTGAGGGAGGGGGATGAACACTGTCGGAGAGAGGGAGGGGGGATGAACACTGTCGGAGAGAGGGAGGGGGAGGAACACTGTCGGAGAGAGGCAGGGGGGACGAACACTGTCAGAGTGAGGGAGGGGGATGAACACTGTCGGAGAGAGGGAGGGGGGATGAACACTGTCAGAGTGAGGGAGCGGGATGAACACTGTCAGAGTGAGGGAGGGGGATGAACACTGTCGGAGTGAGGGAGGGGGGGTGAACACTGTCGGAGTGATGGAGGGGGGATGAACACTGTCGGAGAGAGGGAGGGGGGATGAACACTGTCAGAGTGAGGGAGGGGGGATGAACACTGTCGGAGTGAGGGAGGGGGATGAACACTATCGGAGTGAGGCAGGGGGATGAACACTGTCGGAGAGAGGCAGGGGGGATGAACACTGTCGGAGAGAGGGTGGGGGGATGAACACTGTCGGAAAGAGGGAGGGGGGATGAACACTGTCAGAGTGATGCAGGGGGATGAACACTGTCGGAGAGAGGGAGGGGGGGACGAACACTGTCGGAGTGAGGGAGGGGGGATGAACACTGTCGGAGAGAGGCAGGGGGGATGAACACTGTCAGAGTGAGGGAGGGGGATGAACACTGTCGGAGAGAGGGAGGGGGGATGAACACTGTCGGAGAGAGGGAGGGGGAGGAACACTGTCGGAGAGAGGCAGGGGGGACGAACACTGTCAGAGGGAGGGAGGGGGATGAACACTGTCGGAGAGAGGGAGGGGGGATGAACACTGTCAGAGTGAGGGAGCGGGATGAACACTGTCAGAGTGAGGGAGGGGGATGAACACTGTCGGAGTGAGGGAGGGGGGGTGAACACTGTCGGAGTGATGGAGGGGGGATGAACACTGTCGGAGAGAGGGAGGGGGGTGAACACTGTCAGAGTGAGGGAGGGGGATGAACACTGTCGGAGTGAGGGAGGGGGATAAACACTGTCGGAGTGAGGGAGGGGGGATGTACACTGTCAGAGTGAGGGAGGGGGATGAACACTGTCGGAGAGAGGGAGGGGGGATGAACACTGTCAGAGTGAGGGAGGGGGGATGAACACTGTCGGAGTGAGGGAGGGGGATGAACACTATCGGAGAGAGGCAGGGGGATGAACACTGTCGGAGAGAGGGAGGGGGGATGAACACAGTCCGAGAGAGGGAGGGGGGATGAACACTGTCGGAGAGAGGGAGGGGGAGGAACACTGTCGGAGAGAGGCAGGGGGGACGAACACTGTCAGAGTGAGGGAGGGGGATGAACACTGTCGGAGAGAGGGAGGGGGGATGAACACTGTCAGAGTGAGGGAGCGGGATGAACACTGTCAGAGTGAGGGAGGGGGATGAACACTGTCGGAGTGAGGGAGGGGGGGTGAACACTGTCGGAGTGATGGAGGGGGGATGAACACTGTCGGAGAGAGGGAGGGGGGGTGAACACTGTCAGAGTGAGGGAGGGGGATGAACACTGTCGGAGTGAGGGAGGGGGATGAACACTGTCGGAGTGAGGGAGGGGGGATGTACACTGTCAGAGTGAGGGAGGGGATGAACACTGTCGGAGAGAGGGAGGGGGGATGAACACTGTCAGAGTGAGGGAGGGGGGATGAACACTGTCGGAGTGAGGGAGGGGGATGAACACTATCGGAGAGAGGCAGGGGGATGAACACTGTCGGAGAGAGGGAGGGGGATGAACACAGTCCGAGAGAGGGAGGGGGGATGAACACTGTCAGAGTGAGGGAGGGGGGATGAACACTGTCAGAGTGAGGGAGGGGGATGAACACTGTCAGAGTGAGGTAGGGGGATGAACACTGTCGGAGTGAGGGAGGGGGGATGAACACTGTCGGAGTGAGGCAGGGGGGATGAACACTGTCCGAGTGAGGCAGGGGGGATGAACACTGTCGGAGAGAGGGAGGGGGGATGAACACTGTCAGAGTGAGGGAGGGGGGATGAACACTGTCGGAGTGAGGGAGGGGGATGAACACTATCGGAGTGAGGCAGGGGGATGAACACTGTCGGAGAGAGGCAGGGGGGATGAACACTGTCGGAGAGAGGGTGGGGGGATGAACACTGTCGGAAAGAGGGAGGGGGGATGAACACTGTCAGAGTGAGGGAGGGGGATGAACACTGTCGGAGTGAGGAAGGGGGGATGAACACTGTCGGAGTGAGGGAGGGGGGATGAACACTGTCGGAGAGAGGGACGGGGATGAACACTGTCAGAGTGAGGGAGGGGGATGAACACTGTCGGAGTGAGGGAGGGGGGATGAACACTGTCGGAGTGAGGCAGGGGGGATGAACACTGTCCGAGTGAGGGAGGGGGGATGAACACTGTCGGAGAGAGGGAGGGGGGATGAACACTGTCAGAGTGAGGGAGGGGGGATGAACACTGTCGGAGTGAGGGAGGGGGATGAACACTATCGGAGTGAGGGAGGGGGGATGAACACTGTCGGATTGAGGGAGGGGGGATGAACACTATCGGAGTGAGGCAGGGGGATGAACACTGTCGGAGAGAGGCAGGGGGGATGAACACTGTCGGAGAGAGGGTGGGGGGATGAACACTGTCGGAAAGAGGGAGGGGGGATGAACACTGTCAGAGTGAGGCAGGGGGATGAACACTGTCGGAGAGAGGGAGGGGGGACGAACACTGTCGGAGTGAGGGAGGGGATGAACACTGTCGGAGAGAGGCAGGGGGGATGAACACTGTCGGAGAGAGGGAGGGAGATGAACACTGTCGGAGTGAGGCAGGGGGATGAACACTGGCGGAGAGAGGCAGGGGGGATGAACACTGTCGGAGTGAGGCAGGGGGATGAACACTGTCGGAGAGAGGCAGGGGGGATGAACACTGTCGGAGAGAGGGACGGGGGATGAACACTGTCGGAAAGAGGGAGGGGGGATGAACACTGTCAGAGTGAGGCAGGGGGATGAACACTGTCGGAGAGAGGGAGGGGGATGAACACTGTCGGAGTGAGGGAGGGGGGATGAACACTGTCGGAGAGAGGCAGGGGGGATGAACACTGTCAGAGTGAGGGAGGGGATGAACACTGTCGGAGAGAGGGAGGGGGGATGAACACTGTCGGAGAGAGGGAGGGGGAGGAACACTGTCGGAGAGAGGCAGGGGGATGAACACTGTCAGAGTGAGGGAGGGGGATGAACACTGTCGGAGAGAGGGAGGCGGGATGAACACTGTCAGAGTGAGGGAGCGGGATGAACACTGTCAGAGTGAGGGAGGGGGATGAACACTGTCGGAGTGAGGGGGGGGGGTGAACACTGTCGGAGTGATGGAGGGGGGATGAACACTGTCGGAGAGAGGGAGGGGGGTGAACACTGTCAGAGTGAGGGAGGGGGATGAACACTGTCGGAGTGAGGGAGGGGGATGAACACTGTCGGAGTGAGGGAGGGGGGATGAACACTGTCAGAGTGAGGGAGGGGGATGAACACTGTCGGAGAGAGGGAGGGGGGATGAACACTGTCAGAGTGAGGGAGGGGGGATGAACACTGTCGGAGTGAGGGAGGGGGATGAACACTATCGGAGAGAGGCAGGGGGATGAACACTGTCGGAGAGAGGGAGGGGGGATGAACACAGTCCGAGAGAGGGAGGGGGGATGAACACTGTCAGAGTGAGGGAGGGGGGGATGAACACTGTCAGAGTGAGGGAGGGGGATGAACACTGTCAGAGTGAGGTAGGGGGATGAACACTGTCGGAGTGAGGGAGGGGGGATGAACACTGTCGGAGTGAGGCAGGGGGGATGAACACTGTCCGAGTGAGGGAGGGGGGATGAACACTGTCGGAGAGAGGGAGGGGGGATGAACACTGTCGGAGTGAGGGAGGGGGGATGAACACTGTCGGAGTGAGGGAGGGGGATGAACTCTATCGGAGAGAGGCAGGGGGATGAACACTGTCGGAGAGAGGGAGGGGGGATGAACACAGTCCGAGAGAGGGAGGGGGGATGAACACTGTCAGAGTGAGGGAGGGCGATGAACACTGTCGGAGTGAGGCAGGGGGATGAACACTGTCGGAGAGAGGCAGGGGGGATGAACACTGTCGGAGAGAGGGTGGGGGGATGAACACTGTCGGAAAGAGGGAGGGGGGATGAACACTGTCAGAGTGATGCAGGGGGATGAACACTGTCGGAGAGAGGGAGGGGGGGACGAACACTGTCGGAGTGAGGGAGGGGGGATGAACACTGTCGGAGAGAGGCAGGGGGGATGAACACTGTCAGAGTGAGGGAGGGGGATGAACACTGTCGGAGAGAGGGAGGGGGGATGAACACTGTCGGAGAGAGGGAGGGGGAGGAACACTGTCGGAGAGAGGCAGGGGGGACGAACACTGTCAGAGTGAGGGAGGGGGATGAACACTGTCGGAGAGAGGGAGGGGGGATGAACACTGTCAGAGTGAGGGAGGGGGATGAACACTGTCAGAGTGAGGGAGGGGGATGAACACTGTCGGAGTGAGGGAGGGGGGGTGAACACTGTCGGAGTGATGGAGGGGGGATGAACACTGTCGGAGAGAGGGAGGGGGGTGAACACTGTCAGAGTGAGGGAGGGGGATGAACACTGTCGGAGTGAGGGAGGGGGATAAACACTGTCGGAGTGAGGGAGGGGGGATGTACACTGTCAGAGTGAGGGAGGGGGATGAACACTGTCGGAGAGAGGGAGGGGGGATGAACACTGTCAGAGTGAGGGAGGGGGGATGAACACTGTCGGAGTGAGGGAGGGGGATGAACACTATCGGAGAGAGGCAGGGGGATGAACACTGTCGGAGAGAGGGAGGGGGGATGAACACAGTCCGAGAGAGGGAGGGGGGATGAACACTGTCGGAGAGAGGGAGGGGGAGGAACACTGTCGGAGAGAGGCAGGGGGGACGAACACTGTCAGAGTGAGGGAGGGGGATGAACACTGTCGGAGAGAGGGAGGGGGGATGAACACTGTCAGAGTGAGGGAGCGGGATGAACACTGTCAGAGTGAGGGAGGGGGATGAACACTGTCGGAGTGAGGGAGGGGGGGTGAACACTGTCGGAGTGAGGGAGGGGGGATGAACACTGTCGGAGAGAGGGAGGGGGGTGAACACTGTCAGAGTGAGGGAGGGGGATGAACACTGTCGGAGTGAGGGAGGGGGATAAACACTGTCGGAGTGAGGGAGGGGGATGTACACTGTCAGAGTGAGGGAGGGGGATGAACACTGTCGGAGAGAGGGAGGGGGGATGAACACTGTCAGAGTGAGGGAGGGGGGATGAACACTGTCGGAGTGAGGGAGGGGGATGAACACTATCGGAGAGAGGCAGGGGGATGAACACTGTCGGAGAGAGGGAGGGGGATGAACACAGTCAGAGTGAGGGAGCGGGATGAACACTGTCAGAGTGAGGGAGGGGGATGAACACTGTCGGAGTAAGGGAGGGGGGTGAACACTGTCGGAGAGAGGGAGGGGGGATGAACACTGTCAGAGTGAGGAAGGGGGATGAACACTATTGGAATGAGGAAGGGGGATAAACACTGTCGGAGTGAGGCAGCGGGATGAACTCTGTCAGTGTGAGGGAGGGGGATGAACATTCATACATACGAATGAGGAGCAGGTGTAGGCCACTCGGCCCCTCGAGCTTGCTTCGCCATTCAATAACGTCATGTCTGATCTGATTGTAACCTCAACTCCACATCGTGGCCTACCCCCGATAGCCTTTCATAAGAACATAAGAACTAGGAGCAGGAGTAGGCCATCTGGCCCCTCGAGCCTGCTCCGCCATTCAATTAGATCATGGCTGATCTTTTGTGGACTCAGCTTCACTGTCCGGCCCAAACACCATAACCCTTAATCCCTTTATTCTTCAAAAAACGATCTATCTTTACCTTAAAAACATGTAATGAAGGAGCTTCAACTGCTTCACTGGGCAAGGAATTCCATAGATTCACAACCCTTTGGGTGAAGAGGTTCCTCCTAAACTCAGTCCTAAATCTACTTCCCCTTATTTTGAGGCTATGTCCCCTAGTTCTGCTTCCACCCGCCAGTGGAAACAACCTGCCCGTATCTATCCTATCTATTCCCTTCATAATTTTATATGTTTCTGTAAGATCCCCCCTCATCCTTCTAAATTCCAAAATTTCACCCCCTCTTTACTGAAGACTCTGTCCAGCTCAGCCTAGAAAACATTCAAAGCCCTGCTTCCATTGCCTTTTGAGGAAGAGTGTTCCAGAAACTCTTGACCCTGTGATGGAGTGTTTGGATTTTGCGTACTTTGCCTAAAATACACCCCTCAGCGAAAGGCGCAACGTCTTTTTGCTCGTTAATTTTCTTATTGCTGAAATATTTTTGAAACATGTGAAAGTTGAGTGCCAATCATGGAAGCAGGGATTAAAGTTTATGTTGTTCAGGCCGGAAAGTGGAGCTGAGTCCACAAAAGATCAACCATTATCTCATTGAATGGCGGAGCAGGCTCGAGGGGCCAGATGGCCTACTCCTGCTCCTAGTTCTTATGTTTTTATGTTCTATTCAGCTGGACTGACTGATTTCCTGTCTTGATGCAGTCAATGTCAATCAAGGCTACTGTTCCCTTCTTCAGGTTGGCTTGGAATGACGTTTATATTCAGTTAGGTAAACAGTCACGGTGCTGTAGTTTGCTATTGAATGGGAAATACCCAGCAGCGTGTTGGTTAATTGATTTTATTCGGCTAGCATCCCGTAAACAGCTGGCACTCTAGCATTTTCATGGGGTAAATAGTTTGATTTTTAGCTGAAATTTGCGTTTCAGTGACTGACCGATGAAAATTGCCATTTATCGAATGTTTGTGGTTTGTCAGCCCAGTCAAGCAGATAAACCTGCACGCTTGCAAGGTGATTACACTTTTCCGTTGCTCAAAAGCTGAAAACAATGTAAACGGGGAGTTGTGTAACTGTTCTCTGAGGTAAATACGAGGAAAAGGCCAGAAATATTTCAAGACCTACAGCTGAACTGCAGGCTCGCGAGAATTAATTATTTTCAACTCTTCAGCACGCTACTTTCCACGTGAGGTAACAATTACTGAGCAAGCGAAGCACTTTGGGGACTTGAGCGTTCGTGATATAGGAATGCTAGCTGTGTGAAGGAGAGTTTTGGAGCTTTCTCAGGTCATTTTTAAAACACCGATATGGGGCCGGGTTCTCTGTTTGGGGGATTATGTTCTCCTGCCGGAGCTGAATTGCACCGGTTTTACGATACCCTTGTGGTCGTAATGGGGCTGGTTTAGCTCTCTCAGCTAAATCGGTGGCTTATAAAGCAGACCAAGCAGGCCAGCAGCGCGATTCGATTCCCGTACCAGCCTTCCCGGACAGGCGCCGGAATGTGGCGACTAGGGGCTTTTCACAGTAACTTCATTGAAGCCTACTCGTGACAATAAGCGATTTTCATTTCATTTCATAATGTGGGATGCAATTCCGTATTCCTTGCCATGCAAATATATGCATGGTGTGGAATGTGAGGGATTTACGACGGGGAATCCATTATCGAGCTACCATCTTGAGTGGGCAGCAAAGCAGCACCAAACCCCACTGACTTCCCCCCCCCCCCCCCCCCCACACCTCGCCCACCCCCAACACACACACACTGAGGGCAGCACGGTAGCGCAGTGGTTAGCACTGTTGCCTCACGCCGTCGAGGTCTCAGACGATGTGGAGTTTGCACATTCTCCCCGTGTTTGCGTGGGTTTCACCCCCCACAACCCAAAAGATGTGCAGGGTAGGTGGATTCGCCAAGCCAAATTGCCCCTTAATTGGAAAAAATAAATTGAGTATGCCAAATTTTAAAAAAAACACACACTGAGACACATTGCCACTGTGTCTGTGTGGGTTTCCTCCGGGTGCTCCGGTTTCCTCCCATAATTCCCAAAAGAGACGTGCTTGTTCAGTGAATTGGACATTCTTAATTCTCTCTCAGTGTACCCGAACAGGCGCCAGAGTGTAGTGACGAGGGGTTTTTCACAGTAACTTCATTGTAGGGCTAATGTAAGCCTCCTTGTGACTATAATCAAGATTATTATTATTCTAACTGGGCGTCAGGGATCAAACAGGCAACATAGGCTAGCTGTGTTATGAAGATCCGCGGGAGTTCAAAACACAGTCACCCTTTACAATGGATGTCGATGACATTTCAAAACGGAAATCTACTACACTAGCGATTCACTTTAAACTCAACGTATCAGCTGACCCCCGTTTTTGGAGTGAATGTCCGAAGCTTCAAAAGTCGACTTAAAGTAATGAGGCTCCGCAAGTAAGTGGGCTGGGCAATACACACTGATTATAACATTTCTTTATTTAGTAGTGGCTATTTCTAATAGATGAGCAACCCCCTAAACTAAGCACCCAGTTGGTGCTTGCGATCCGGTGTCATAAGCTCATAAGGTCAGGGCATTGCCAACGTTCCCAAGCAAGTAGCTTGATATGGATGGAGAGTGAGGATGAAAAGAAGAAAATGAGAGAAGGAGAGAGAGACAGACAGACAGAGTGAATGATTTCGAGGCGTGGAGGGCACAATCTCCAGGCAGTACTGCTAACAGACCTGAAATTCCGTGCTAATCATAGAATCTACAGTGCAGAAGGAGGCTACCTGGCCCATTGAGTGTGCACTGGCCCCCGGAAGGAGCACACTAACTAAGCACACACCTCCCCCCCCCACACCCCCTCCCCCCACCCCACCCACACCCCCCGCCGTAACCCAGTAACCCAACCTAACCTTTTTGGACACTAAGGGGCAATTTAGCAATCCACCGAACCTGCACATCTGGACTGTGGGAGGAAACCGGAGCACCCGGAGGAAACCCACGCAGACACGGGGAGAACGTGCAGACTCCGCACGGACAGCGACCCAAGCCAGGAATCGAACCCGGGACCAAGGAGATGTGAAGCAACAGTGCTAACCATGCTGCCCAGACTTGCCTAATCCATTGCTTATGGCGATGTAGTGGCTTCACTTTCATGGAATTTTAATAAAAGCAAGACTTACACTTGTATTTTTCTTTTTTCTCTCCACGGGTGATGTCTGACCTGCTGAGTATTTTGAGCATCTGCTATGTTTAGTTTATCTTTCCAGCACTTGCAATATTTTTGCTTTTGCATCAATTTAATGCTTTTCACAACCAACAGATGTTTCGACACACGTTTACAACAAATAAATACCTTGAGAGAGTAGTCACTGTTATATTATACGAAACGCAGCAGCCAGCAGAGTCAGACTCACAAACAACAACGTGATGATGTCCAGATATTCTTTTTCTGGTCATGTTATTAGACCATAAGACATAGGAGAAGAATTAGGCCATTCAGCCCATCGAGTCTGCTCCGTCATTCAATCATGGCTTATATGTTTCTCATCCCCATTCTCCTGCCTTCTCCCCATAACCCCTGATCCTCTTATTAATCATGAACATATCTGCCTTAAAGACACGCAATGACCTGGCCTCCACAGCCTTGTACGGTAATGAACAAAGAACAAAGAAAAATTACAGCACAGGAACAGGCCCTTCAGCCCTCCAAGCCTGCGTCGATCCAGATTCTCTGTCTAAAACTGTCACCTATTTTCTAAGGATCTGTACCCCCTGCTCCCTGCCCATTCATGTATCTGTCTAGATACATCTTAAACAACGCTATCGTGCCCGCCTCTACCACCTCCGCTGGCAATGCGTTCTAGGCACCCACCACCCTCTGCGTAAAGAACTTTCCATGCATATCTCCCTTAACTTGGGCAGCACGGTAGCATTGTGGATAGCACAATTGCTTCACAGCTCTAGGGTCCCAGGTTCGATTCCGGATTGGGTCACTGTCTGTGCGGAGTCTGCACATCGTGTGTGCCTGGGTTTCCTCCAGGTGCTCCGGATTCCTCCCATAGTCCAAAGATGTGCAGGTTAGGTGGATTGGCCATGATAAATTGCCCATAGTGTCCAAAATTGCCCTTAGTGTTGGGTGGGGTTACTGGGTTATGGGGATAGGGTGGAGGTGTTGACCTTGGGTAGTGTGCTCTTTCCAAGAGCCGGTGCAGACTCGATGGGCCAAATGGCCTGCTTCTGCACTATAAATTCTATGATCTATGAATTTTTCTCCTCTCACCTTGAACTCGTGACCCCTAGTAATTGTGTCCCACACTCTGGGAAAAAGCTTCTTGCTAGCCACCCTGTCTATACCTCTCATGATTTTGTAGACCTCAATGAGGTCCCCCCTCAACCTCCGTCTTTCTAATGAAAATAATCCTAATCTACTCAACTTCTCTTCATAGCTAGTGCCCTCCATACCAGGCAACATCCTGGTGAACCTCCTCTGCACCTTCTCCAAAGTATCCACATCCTTTTGGTAATGTGGTGACCAGAACTGTACGCAGTATTCCAAATGTGGCCAAACAAAGTCTTATACAACTGTAACATGACCTGCCAACTCTTGTACTCAATACCCCTTCCGATGAAGGAAAGCATGCCGTATGCCTTCTTGACCACTCTATCGACCTGCGCAGCCACCTTCAGGGTACAATGGACCTAAACATCCAGATCTCTCTGCATATCAATTTTCCTCAGGGCTTTTTCATTTACCGTATAGTTCGCTCTTGAACTGGATCTTCAAAATGCACCACCTCGCATTTGCCCGGATTGAACTCCATCTGCCATTTCTCCGCCCAACTCTCCAATCTATCTATATTCTGCTGTATTCTCTGACAGTCCCCTTCACTATCTGCTGCTCCACCAATCTTAGAGTCATCTGCAAACTTGCTAATCAGACCACCTATACCTTCCTCCAGATCATTTATGTATGTCACAAACAACAGTGGTCCCAGCACGGATCCCTGTGGAACACCACTGGTCACAGTTCTCCATTTTGAGAAACTCTCTTCCGCTACTACTCTCTGTCTCCTGTTGCCCAGCCAGTTCGTTATCCATCTAGCTAGTACACCCAGGACCCCATGAGACTTCACTTCCTCCATCAGCCTACCATGGGGAAACTTATCAAATGCCTTACTGAAGTCCATGTATATGACATCTACAGCCCTTCCCTCATCAATCAACTTTGTCACTTCCTCAAAGAATTCTATTAAGTTGGTAAGACATGACCTTCCCTGCACAAAACCATGACGCCTATCACTGATAAGCCCATTTTCTTCCAAATTAGTTCTACAGATTCATCAGCTCGAGTCATAGAGTCACAGATGTTTACAGTATGGAAACAGGCCCTTCGACCCAGCTCGTCCATGCCGCCCAATTTCTATCTTAAGCTAGTCCCACTTGCCCACATTTGGCCCATATCCCTTCATACCCACCCTGCCCATGTAATTGTCCAACTGTTTTGTCAAGGAAAAAATTGTACCCGCTTCTACCACTGCCTCCGGCAGCTCGTTCCGGATGCTCACCACCCTCTGTATGAAGAAATTTCCCCTTTGGTCTCTTTTGTATCTCTCCCCTCTCACCTTAAACCTGTGCCCTTTGATTCTAGACTCCTCTGCCTTTGGGAAAAGATGTTGACTATCTACCTTATCTATGCTCCTCATTATTTAATAGAGCAGAAGAAGCTGAAGAAATTCCTCCTCATGTCTGTTTTAAAGGATCGTCCCTTCAGTCTGAGGCTGTGCCCTTGGGTTCTAGTTTTTCCTACTATTGGAAACATCATCTCCACATCCACTCTCTCTAGGCCTCTCAGTATCCTGTAGTTCTCATCCTTCTAAACTCCAATGAGTACAGATTCGGGGGCAGGATTCTCCGACCCCCTTCCGGGTCGGAGAATTGCCGGGGGGCGACGTGAATCCCACCCCACCGCTCCGACACTGGCTGCCGAATTCGCCGGCGGCAGTTTTCGGGCGGGGGCGGGGATTATGCCGCGCCGTTCAGGGGCCGTTGGCAGTGGCCCCCCTGCCAATTTTCCAGGACCTGATGGGCCGAGAGGCCACCCGTTTTCAGCCAGTAACGCCGGCGTGAAATAGACATGGTCAATCCCTGCTGGACCTGGCTTGGAGGGCGGCTAGCGGGGTGCTCGGGGGGGCGTGGGGGGATCCGGCCCTGGGGGGGGTTCTCACGGTGGCCAGGCCCGCGATCGGGGCCCATCGATCTGCGGGTGGGCCAGTGCCGTGTAGGCACTCTTTACCTCCGTGTCGGACTCTGTAAGGCTCCACCATGGCCGGCGCAGAGGAGAAACCCCCGGCACATGAGCAGGGAACACGCCAGCGGTTCTGCGCATGCGGCAGAACACGCAGGCAGTCCTGCGCATGCGCAAACCCCGACAGCGCCGGCCTAGCCCCCGGAAGTGCGGAGGATTCCGCAACTTCCGGGCAGCCCGACGTCGGAGCGGTTCACGCCGCTCTTGGAGCTGGTACGGGCCGCCCCGCCAATTGCGGGAGAATCCCGCCCCTCCTCAACCGCTCCTCATATTGGTCAGGGCAACAAGGATAATCCTCCACAGCTCTTTGCTGTCCCTCAAGATTATACTGTGGGATCTTTTACACCTACCCAAGCAGGCATGTGGGGCCCTGGGTTTTTGCCTCAGTCTGAATACAGCAACTCCAACAGTGCGGCACTCCAGCTGTGCTGTGTCGGCAGGCCAGCCATGATTTTTTTGTGTTCAAATCCTGGAGTAGGATTTGAACCTGGAATCTTGTGACTCAGAGGTCAGAGTGCTAAGTGAGCCACAGCTGAGAATGGAGTCCTTCCTATTGATCAATAGTCCAGGGTCTTCATATCGATTGTGCAACGCAACATGGGTGATTCCCTGGATCTGTGGGAAGCTGGAAATTTAGTTAAAGCCCAAAGCTCTTTCCTCATGCTTAAGTGCCTTCATGGACTAGGACAAATGTGGTTGAGCCCATCTGTGACCCACCATACACAACAATGCACTTCAAAGTCGACTTGGGTGATATGTCGGCATCACAAGTACAACTGGTGCCTGTAATTATGTTGCTTCCATATTTTGTCTCAAATGTGTTGGAGCTTTTGGTGCAGCCTCAGTTAGTCCCAAATTGAATTAATCGATCACTACAACAATTACATCATGCAAAAAGAGGAATGGATTGATGTACAATCGTGCTTGATCAAATATTTACTAGCTCCTTTTTGAAAGAACTAATTGACTCAGCATCAATGTTCTTTTTGCTTCTTGACCTCTGTGTTAAAATCAAATGTAATGTTTTTAGTTTAGGGAGCTGCTCATCCATTATAAATAGCCGCTACTGATGTTAAAGCTCAGCATGGATTATCCTTGAAATGTTTGCGGGAATGAGATAGCTATCGTTTACAGTCTTCATGCATACAAGGTTCATTTGGTAAAATATTTAATCTGCACCCAAGCTGCCTCACAATCATTTTTTAAAAATAAATTTAGATAACCAATTATTTTTTTTCCAATTAAGGGACAATTTAACGTGGCCAATCCACCGAGCCTGCACATCTTTGGGTTGTGGGGGCAAATCCCACACAAACACGGGGAGAATGTGCAAACTCCACACGGACAGTGACCCAGAGCCAGGATCGAACCTGGAACCTCGGCGCCGTGTGGCAGCTGTGCTAACCACTGCGCCGCCATGCTGCCCCTAGCTGCCTAACAATCATAAGTAGCCACAACAACTGGGTGCATTTGGTAGCATGTTTAATAGAGAAAAGTGTCCCAATTTTGATTCACAAACTTAAATTGTTCCACACAAAATCCTCAAGCCTACCTAGTTTGTTTTCTACCATCTTGGTCATCCTATGGTAATGTAGCTATTATCTAGTCATAGCAATCAATCTTACCTAATTAGCCTGTCGAGAACCAAAAGAGAAATGAGTGCACCTGTTCTTAATGTTTGTATGACACAGTCCCTAATGATGGGAGGCATTCGGAAGCCATGCATTCAAATTCATCTGTTGCTCACAAACACACGCTAATAGTTTTAGCTCACTTGGCTGGATTGTTGGTTCGTGATGTAGAGCAAGGCCAGCAGTGCGGGTTCAGTTCCCGCACCGGCTGAGGTTATTCACACCTTCTCAACCTTACCCCTCGCCTGAGGTGTGGTGATCCTCAGGTTAAACCACCACCAATCAGCACTCCCTGTCAAAGGGGAAAGCAGCCGATGGTCATTTAGGACTATGGCGACTTGACCTTTTATTGTCACCACAACAGGCCTTAAATTGCCCACACCAAAATCCAATTTTTTGAAAGAAGTCTATCCAATTTGCTCTTCAATTCATCAATATAGACAACTTCCACCATCTCCTTGAAGGAAGCAGGAGTAGGCTATTTGGCCCTTTGACATTCAGTAAGATCATGGATGATCTGATTATGGCCCTAACTCCAAAGACAAAGAACAAAAAAAAATGTACTGCACAGTGACTTAGGCCCTCCAAGCCAGCGCCGACCAAGCTGCACGTCTAAACTAAAATCTTCAACACTTCCGAGGTCTATATCCATCTATTCCGATCCTATTCATGTATTTGTCAAGATGCCCCTTAAATGTCACTATCGTCCCTGCTTCCACCACCTCCTCAGGCAGCGAGTTCCAGGCACCCACTACCTTCTGTGTAAAAAACTTGCCTCGTACATCTCCTCTAAACCTTGCCCCTCGCACCTTAAACCTATGCCCCCTAGTAATTGACCCTTCTACCCTGGGAAAAAGTCTCAGACTATCCACTCTGTCTATGCCCCTCATAATTTTGTAGATCTCTATCAGGTTACCCCTCAACCTTCTTCGTTCCATTGAGAACAAAGCAAGTTTATTCAACCTCTCCTCATAGCTAATGCCCCCCATACCAGGCAACATCCTGGTAAATCTCTTCTGCACCCTCTCTAAATCCTCCACATCCTTCAGGTTGTGTGGCAACCAGAATTGAATACTATTCCAAGTGTGGCCTAACTAAGGTCAGCTGCAACATGATTTGCCAATTTTTATACGCAATGCCCCGGCCAATGAAGGCAAGCATGCCGTATGCCTTCTTGTCTACTTTCTCCACCTGTGTTGTCCCTTTCAGTGACCTGTGGACCTGTACACCTAGATCTCTCTGACTGTCAATACTCGTGAGGGTTCCACTTTCCTGTCTGTCTCCCCTAACCTCCCTTGTCAATCATAAATCTGTCAGTCTCAGAGTAGAAATTCATCCTCATCTCCATCTTAAATGGGAGACCGCTTGTGGTTAAACTGTGGCCCCTAGTTCCAGGTTTCCTCACAAGGGGAAACATTCTCTCAGCATCTATCCTACCAAGCCCCCTCAGAATGTTCCACGGTAAGAAGTAAAAGGTCTTACAACACCAGGTTACAGTCCAACAGGTTTGTTTCAACTTTAGTTTTCGGAGCGCAGCTCCTTCATCAGGTGAGTGATGTTCCAGTAAGAGCATTGTCAAGTGCTACGAATTTCATGCTTTTTCCCAGTTACTGCCTTAGGGTGAACTGGACCATTCAGAATGTTGGCATCCTATTTGATATCTGAGCTGAGTTTCTGATCCCAGATCCTCTTCATCAGAATATCACTCTATCTCTACCGTCCCTCAACTCTCAGAATCACAGAATTGATACGTTGCAGAAGGAGGCCATTTTGCCCATCGTGTCCACACTGCCCTCCAAGTGAGCAACACAACTTGCTGCCTTTTCACTGTACCCCTGCAAATTTTCTCTATTCAAGTAATCAACTAACACCCTCTTGAATGCAACAATTGAATTAATCTGCAATGTAAACTCCCACACAAACTTTTGGCATATCTGGACACGACTATGCCAATAACCTCCTAGTTAACTTCAAGGCCTTGCAAGTCCATGAGTTGGATTTTTATCAAGGAGATATGCATCAGGAGCTTGATCCTATCTCTGTCTTGGAGGATCCCAGCTTACCCTTTTCACAAGTCAGGGAAGCAGGCATGGGCTGGAGATGGCAGGAGATGGCTCCGCCAGGCAACAAGGGAGGTAAGTGGATAGGGAGCCTGGCAGGTTAGAAGGCTCGGCTCCATTTACTGTGATATTAGCTCGGTTGTAATCATGGTTGTTGGACCCTCTAGTCCTCACCAACTGTATCAACAAAATCAGTTGAGCCAGATGGTCAGACATCTGTTTTCCAAGATGGGCTCCTTATGAATGCTTGGCTGAACTCCAAGAACAGAAAATGGACTGAGCCAAGCAGGGGCTGTTTACTGGATTGCAATGGTGGGGCAATAGCTTTGTAGACTGGCATTTCTATTATTTTGTAAGAACCTAACCTTTCCTTGAATAGCTTTTTCAATGCCTGTGTATTTATTTGGACAAGATTAAGAGGTGTGAAAGTGGACTGAATGAGAATCTCACTGTCTGCATTTGATTGACAGCATTATGGGAAGGCAAGATGGGGAATATCTTTTCAAAGGGAATGTTGAAGGCACACTTATGTTTTTGATTCCCGACTCGAAACCAGGATTCACCCATGGTTCACGATATCAGCCAGAATCCATAAAAATTCAGCTGGGTTTGAAATGCCTTGTCCAGCAATGGAGCAAGGGTAGGAATGCTAAGTGTGGGCTCATTACCTGCTGCACTGGCAAAAAGTGCAGACACAGTATTGTGTGCTGGAATCCCTGTTCCTTTCACTTTGACCTCCTTTGGAGTTTTATCCCCCTTTGTCTCATCATTGCCAGCCAAGCCTTCAGCCTTGTGAAAACCACTCACTCACTCACATTTTTGCTAATAATCAATGGAGGCCACGTGCAAAATTAAAGTGGTGCGATTCTCCGTTTCTGAGATTAAGGACTGGAATTTCCTATTTTGAGGATATGCCCGGAGCAAGTGTCTAGTCTTATGACCAAAAAGTTAGCGCTGCCCTGCATTGATGCTCTGCCCGTTGGGGGGGGGGGGGGGGGGGGGGGGGGAGCAGCCATGCCACGCAAAGCCCCCAGCTTTACCTACAGATACAGACGGAGAATTGCCGGGTCCGTGGCCACGCATGCGCCTTGCGTGGACCCAGCCTGTCCCCCTGTAACACCTCTTGCCATCCCAGGACTCCCCCATGCCCCCAACCTGCAGAATGGCCTCCCTCCTGACTGTGGCAATGCTGGACACAGTCCACAGCCACCACACAAGAGTATTGACAGTTAGAGAAATCTTGGTGTACAGGTCCACAGGTCACTGAAAGGGCACCACAAGTGGAGAAGGTAGTCAAGAAGGCATACTTGCCTTCATTGGCCAGGGCATTGAGTATAAAAATTGGCAAGTCATGTTGCAGCTGTATAGAACCTTAGTTAGGCCACACTTGGAGTAGAGCGTTCAATTCTGGTTGCCACACTACCAGAAGGATGGGGAGGCTTTAGAGAGGGTGCAGAAGAGATTTACCAGGATGTTGCCTGGTATGGAGGGCATTAACTATGAATATAAGAACATAAGAATAAGGAGCAGGGGTAGGCCATCTGGCCCCCCGAGCCTGCTCCGCCATTCAATGGTGTTTCCATGCCCATCCACCGCCACCCCACAGCCAACCTCCTAGCCACCCACCACTACTCCCCATGGCCCTGGCAGAAGTCCCCCGACTGTCAGCAAACTGTGGCGATGTTGGACTCTTTACCTAACCCCCCTCTCTCCGTCAGCCGCCACGATGCCGGTTTCACAATTTTTAAAAGCACAAATGATCCGCGCCAGCAGGAAGTCAGCCCATCGGAGGCGGAGAATCGTGGAGGTCAAGAGAATACCAGGTCAGGCCTACTGATGACATGAAAATGGTGTTTACTCAACGTGCATTCCGGAACGCATTGGCGCCGCTATTAGATAGATAGATAGAACAGTACAGCACAGAACAGGCCCTTCGGCCCTCGATGTTGTGCCGATCAATGATCACCCTACTCAAACCCACGTATCCACCCTATACCCGTAACCCAACAACCCCCCCCCCCCCGTTAACCTTACTTTTTAGGACACTACGGGCAATTTAGCATGGCCAATCCACCTAACCCGCACATCTTTGGACTGTGGGAGGAAACCGGAGCACCCGGAGGAAACCCACGCACACACGGGGAGGACGTGCAGACTCCGCACAGACAGTGACCCAGCCGGGAACTGAACCTGGGACCCTGGAGCTGTGAAGCATTTATGCTAAGGTGATGGAGAATTGTGATTTGGCATCAAATTGGCCGCTGCCGCGATTTGGGGGTCTGAACTGATTCTCCGTCCAATCGCGTTTCCTGATTTCCCCGTCAGCCAGCGGAGAATCCCACCCATCGACCTTTGGGGTCAATTGAGTAAAGGAGACTTAAGTTAGGTGGAGGGGAGGAAAACAGCACAGTTTTATTGAAAAGAGAAGGGGGTGTAAAAATGCGAGAAACAAAAATGAGATGAAGGGGAAAGGATAGAGGAAGAAGGCAAGATAGAGAGAAATGGGAAGGGAGAGATAAAGGAAGAGAGGGTGATGCAGAAAGGAAAGAAAGAGAGACAGACGGAGATAAAATGGAGAGTAAGGTGGAGGAGGAGAGGGAGATAAAATGGAGGAGAGTGAGGGAATTTCGAGCGTTTTATGTCCAATTAACTAAATGTGTTTTTAAATCTTAATGACCATAATAAATAAACCTTCTCAATTGCACTAAATGGTGCTGCAATGAAATATCCTATTTGCAGATAATGAATTTTAGAATTTGTTTGTTTGACAACGCAAATCCATTATGCATAAGTCTCGGGTGAAATAAATCATTATTTAGTAGTCTAGCCTGAACCCTTAACTGATGATTCAGTTATTCAAAATTCTTTCCTGACAATTATGTTGGAGTTGTGTATATTCTCTTTAAATCTAACCAACAATTACAATGTTTTCAGCGGGGGTTTCATGATGCCCTGAAGAAGCAACAAGCAACTGGTTTTCTTAATGCAAGATTAATAAATGGATTGTGGCTTTGCATATAATTTAATGCCACAGTGGATCTTATTGATGATTTGATGAATCAGTGCTACTGTTGTCTTTTAAAGTGTGGTTAAATAAAAGATTTACATTTATACAGCACCTTTCAGGAGCCTGGGCCAACCCAAAGCATTTTATTTTGCAGTGCAGCCACTTTGTGCGCGCCAAGGTCAAGCAAACAGCAATGGGATCATGTCCAGATAGTAATGTTGCTCAAAGCATAAATCTTAGACCTGGAATTGTCAAGAAATTTTCAAATGCCTCCGGCCTCCTCACTGAATGCCCTCATCAGTGTCCGAGTGCCTGCTATAGGCCCATCCAATTTTCCAGTGCTCCAACATTTTGTCCCTTAGAATCCCATCATTCCCCCCCACCCCCCCAACCCGCACCGTCCACCCCCTCCCACTCCCCCCGAAACCCTTCTGCTGCCACGTTATTGAGAAAGAGAAACAGTTTGTTACATTTGCTTCCCAACATCCTTACTCTCCGATGCTCCATTTCCACAGCTCTCTCTTGCTCTGATTTTGTGTTGTTTTACACTTCCCCTAGATGGCTCTCTTTTTCTCCCATATGCTTTGTCGAGAAGACTTTACACTATTATGTCTATTTTAACAGCCCTATTCATCCATTGTGGGGACTTGTTGTTTGGCTTATTTGTACTATTTATTTCAGTTACATGTGGGGGATGCAGCTGAGTGGTATTGTCACTGGTCTAGTAATCCAGTGACTCAGGGCAATGCTCTGGGGACCCAGGTTCAAATACTGCCATTGTAGTTGGTGAAATTTCGATTCAATAAAAAAAATCTGGATTGAAAAGTCTAATGATGACCATGAAATTATTGTCTACTGTCATAAAATCCCATCTGGTTCACTAATGCCCATTAGGGAAGGAAATCTGCTGTCCTTAACTGGTCTGGCTGACATGTTACCCACAGCAATGTGGGTAACTCTTAACTGCCCCCTCAAGGGCAATTAGGGATGGGCAACAAATGTTGATCCAGCCTGTGATGCCCAAGTCCCACAAATGAATATATTTTTAAAAAGTGTGTTGTACATTCAGTGATACTGGGCAGGATTTTTCAGGAATAGTAATCTTCAATAGTGTCACAAGTAGGGTTACATCAACACTGCAATGAGGTTACTGTGAAAATCCCCCAGTCGCCACACTCTGGCGCCTGTTCGAGGACACTGAGGGAGAATTCAGAATGTCCAATTCACCGAACAAGCACGTCTGTTGGGACTTGTGGGAGGAAACCGGAGCACCTGGAGGAAACCCATACAGGCACGAGGAGAACGTGCAGACTCTGCACAGACAGTGACCCAAAGGGAATCGAACTTGGGTCCCTGGCGCTGTGAAGCAACAGTGCAAACAATGCCAACCATGCCAACTGAAGACTTGAGCCCCACCAATCACCGTAGCCCTACAGCCATTTTATGCTATGAGTGTTAATTGGCTGGAGACAGAACCTGCATCCCTCCCCCAAGCAAAAGTCATGTGCACGAGAGCTACCGCCAATCTGTTTGACTGGCAGTTCTGTAGTCCTGATAAATGTGGGATGGGGAAGTTGTCTAAGGCCCAGAGGGCTGGGAACGAGGGAGTGGAGGTCTTGATGGAGAGATCAAAGGGGAGGGAGCACCCTTGGGATTCAGACCTTAGATGAAAGTGCCCCGTGTGGCAAAGGGGGCCTTTGAGGGAGATGCCCCAAGTTTCCTGACCTCGGCCTGAGTAGAGTGACCTGCTGGGCTCCCCACTGCCCTAAATATCCCACCGACTAGCCTCAAAATTGTGGCAAAAAGTGTTGGCCACATGAGGGCCTCAACTGAGGCTAGAGTGATTGAGCCGACCTAGGTCTTGACCACCCCATGTACAACTGTGGAGAGATTGGGTATGGGCGGGAAGAGACAGGAAGGCTACTCATAATATTGTAGGGGCCCCCTGAAAACATACGCTGTAAAATTCTGCACATTGTTTTTAAAGATTTCCACTTTTCTCCAACCAGGGTACCTGCCAGCAACAGTTGAATTGTTTAATTTATCTCACATTCCATTAATATTTCTAACCATAATTCCCAAAGTGCTGGGAATGAATCCTTTACTGGCTTCATTCTGTCACTTGATGTTCTATTAGGGCATTCACAGTTTGCTGTTCATAAGTTACATTAAAGTAATCAAAATCACACTTGGCTACTTTATTATTTGTATCCTAGTTCTTATCTTGATAATAATGTTTCTTGCAGAAGGAAGCCATTTGGCCCATCGAGTCTACACCGACCATTCAAAAGAGCACCCTACCTAGGCCCACACCTCCACCCTACCCGCCTATCCTTTTGGACACGAAAGGGCAATTTAGCATGGCCAATCCACTAACCTGCACAATTTTGGACTGTGGGAGGAAACCGGAGCACCCGGAGGAAACCCACGCAAACTCGGGGGAGAACGTGCAAACACCACACAGACAGTCACTCAAGGTTGGAATCAAACCCAGGTCCCCGACGCTGTGGGGCAGCAGTGCTAATCACTGTTTCTCCGTACCGCCCAACATTTCAGCCATCTGATCCTCTGGAGATTAACTGGGTCTCTGAGGACACAAACATCTTTTTCAGTGATACTGTGGAGCAGACGGCTCTGTGCGTCATCTCTCCATTTCGTCTCTCTCCAAGGCATTTTCTTCAATGCTCTGTTTTTATCCTCCCCTGTCATCTGCTCTAATTGAGGTCAGCCCTGTGTTGTTCTGTTGGGAACAACTGACATGGAATAGCCATGGAGTGTAACTATCAGACTGGGTCAGAGGCTGGGAAACCTGCAGCGAATAACTCATCTCTGGCTCATGAACAATTTTTTTTTTAATGGCCACGGGACACTAATATTTCCTGGGCGTGATTCGCCGTCGGTCGACGCAGAAATCAGGAATCGTGATTGGGCGGAGAACAGGTTCCGATGCCGAAATCATGGCAGGTGCCAACTGCACACCAAATCACAATTGTCCGTCGCCTCGACAGCAGCGTCAATGCGTTCCAGAACCCATGTACAGTAAACGCCACTGGCATATCATTAGTGGGCCTGAGCTGGTATTCTCCGAGGCCTCCGTGATTCTCCGCCTCCAATAGGCCAAATTCCTGATGGCGAGGTTCACTGGTGCTTTTAAGAACCGTGAAACAGGCACGGCGGCAGCTAAGGGAGAGAAAGTGTCCAACACCGTAAGAGTTTGCTTACAATCGTGCCGCTGGCCGGGGGGCTTCTGCCAGGACTGGGGGAAGTAGTGGGGTAGCCAGGGCTGTGGGGGCAGGTGGACAGGCACGGAGCACCATTGCTACGGCCTGCAAGGCAGACATGCAGCTGTGCACGCCGCTGACTGTCCGTTATTAACTTAGGACCACAGGTCATATGGGTATCCCGCCAGGCCACTCTCCTCAGTGCCCTCTGGCCCCACGGGAGCCATCAGGCATATGGGCGCGCTCCAGCGCAACCAGTGCCATCTTGTTGGCTGCGATGGTATGTGTGGGGAGTGAAGCGTGTATATGAAGCTGCAACTTTTCGGCTTCCTGAGTCTCAATCGCGAATCTGGCAAACCTGGCACCATTTCTCATCGGAATCGATTGTGTTCCACGTGGTGCCAGTGCTAGCCCCTTAACAGTCACTGAATTGGTCCAGGTGCACCGCCAGTTTTGCTGTTGTGGAAGTCCACCATCTTGCCCCAACGTCAACGCAGTCTCAGGAACGGAGAATCCAGCCGCCTATGTTTCAGAAACAAGGGACCAGAATCTGCAATGATCCAAAAGTCCTTTAACATTTTCCACTGGGGCTACAGACCTACTGAGAATCAATTCCCTGGACGCTGCTCCATCATCATTGGTTTTGGGCATGAAGAGTTGCAAGGGAACTTGTCAAAATAGAACTGTCTGGGGAAGAAAGCTGCATTAACCTTGAAGAGCTGTCCTTGCACTTGCACCTCTCCGCCTCAATAACACAGACAAACCTTTTGTACAGCAAACCTGGAAGCAATGCAGTGGTGCTACCGTTGCTTTGAAACCATGACAATGGCAGCAACGAACACCAAAGCTGCATTGAATTAACTTTCCTTTGTCCCTGGATTCAGCCTAGGTACAGATGATACGTTCCTCAAGGTGCTCAGCTGCAGACTTTCTTGTATTTGTTGAGAATGACAGTACTGGGGAAGAGGATCTTCTATTATGTGAACAAATTGAGAAGTTAAATGAAGAGAGATAATAGGAAATATTTTTGATGAGGCCCGTTGTTATATCGAGATCACACTGCCTGAAAGGTTGGCGGAAATATAATCAGTAGTAGCTTTCAAGTGGGAATTGAATAATCCAAGAGGCGGTGGGTGGGGGGGAGGGGGGGGGGAACAGGATACAGGGTTATGGATAGAGAACAGGGATATGGTTCTATTTGATAGCTCTGCCAAAGTGCCGACAATGATACGATGGGCTGAACAGCCTGTTGACAAGTTGTACCTTGTACGATGCTATAACAAATATCGTTGTCAAATCTCACTCTGGTGGACGGCCAGGGTCTTAACTACCTCTCTGGGAGAAGCATTTTCTTACGTTTTCATCGCATGCAGTACGATGTTGATGGAAGATTTATTTTCCAATATTAAGGCCAGAGAAATCTCAGAGGTGGCATTATTCGCTTGTAATTAACCCTAAACTACAAAACAAGCACGTAAAACACAGGGTTTAGCACAGGGCTAAATAGCTGGCTTTTAAAGCAGACCAAAGCAGGCCAGCACCGCAGGTTCAATTCCCGTACCAGCCTCCCCGAACAGGCGCCGGAATGTGACGATGAGGGTCCTTTCACAGTAACTTCATTTGAAGCCTACTTGTGACAATAAGCGATTTTCATTTCATTTCATTTAAAGGCAATTTTAACAGAGTCCATTCATTGTTGTCACTTCCCCCCATCTCTCGATAATTTTATTTTCTTTTTAACTTGAATTACTTCCCCCTCCCCCTGTCTACATCAAACCGATGGGCAGGGATTTTCCAGTCCCGCCTGAGCCAGGAATTGTTACGGACTGGACGGAAAATGTGACAGACCAGTCAAAGGTTCGACGGCTTGTGGGACGGAACACTGTACCATTTCTAAAAACTTCATGCGGGATTTTCCCTGAAGCTTTCCTCTCTGAAAGTTCAAATGTGGGTCAGAAACCCACACTCTATGGAAATAGTTACTCAAGGTGATTTTTCTCAGACACGACCAATTAATGTTGGAGGGTGGGCTTGCTGCCCAATGAAGGTCAATGGGTAGGCTCTCAAACGCTTTCCTGCTTGAAAGAAGCAGTACGCTGGGCTGCCAGGTAGGTAAGGGAAAGGGAGCTTCAACATGGAGGCTTCCTCACTCCAAATTACTTCAAACAAAGAAAATGGCTTTCGCAGCTGGGCCACCATAGCAGTCACCATAGTGGAAGAGGGCAAGAGGAGGGTAAATGCTGGGAGTGGGAGAATGGTGAGGTGTGGGGGAGGGGCAGTAGGTGATGTGTTATGTACTCTGGATAACACAGGCTGCAACTGGATGCAGCTTTAACCAAAAGATACTCCAGACCTTGAAGTTAGTTCAATCTGATTTATTGAACCAGCAGCACAGTTAGCACAGTTCTCTATGAGTTCGACTCTCTGCTAACCTAAGTGTGGTTACTCTGTCTGACTGAACCAGACTAGCTCTTAGCCATGTGCTGGAGGTGTGATACTGTACATACACCCTAACTCACTCTGTAGATGTTCATCAGTGGAAAGAGGCAGAGTGTGAGTGTCTCGTACCTTTTATAGTGAGATACAACCCCTGAGTGTCCTGCCTGCTCATTGGTCATGTCCTGTTCTCTCTGCTCATTAGCTGCCTGTCTGTTTATCATTATCTGCATGTCTGCATATCATGACAGTAGGAAGCTCCATTGTGGGGTGGGGCATGGCTGTTGCCGCACTCAGGCAGGTTCTGGGCCTTCCTGGAGCACTAGTCTCCCAGTCTACCACCCACGGTGAGGCCATTTTTATACAGTTAAACTGGACCCCACCACCTGCAGGGACCTGGAGGCCAACTGAAAAATCCCAGTAAGCCTTTGTTCACAGGCCTTTGAAGGCCTCCAATTGCATCAATTGATGACTCATCACTTGTGGGCTGATGCATGCTCCCTTTCCCCATTTATGCCTTCAGAAAAAAATGATCAGGAACATATGGAGCTGGAGATGCGATACACATGACGACCGGGCTATTATCAGTGTTCACTCACTTCCAATCTTGGTCCAGTGAGGCCTACAATTAAGCCAATGCTATATCTTTCAAAATAAAATGTTATTCCTTGCTTTAAAGTAGGTTGTGACTGACTAAGATTGACAGAAAAGGCATAGTGTGCTATCGAACCAAATGTCCCGTAGCGTGCGTGTTTAGCCACGTGTTTACCAATGCTCCCAACGCTATGTAACACAATTCTGTTTATACGGGGCGTCAGCTGGGAACGCATGGTCGAGGGCACACTTAGTCCCGTTTCCTGTACTGAGGAGCTCTCCTTGCCGGAACTCCGCAGTGCAGGGGGAGATCGGGACATCATTTAAAAATGGCGTCCTGATCTCTGGAGCCACCAATGAAACCCCCAAATACTCCCCAAAGGCCAACTCCCAAAACAGAAAATGCTACCCTGGCAGTGCACCTGTCAGTTGATAGTGCCACCTGCGAACCTTGGCAAACCCAGGCTGGCACCCAGGTGACACTGTCAGGGTGCCAGACTGGCACCAGCAGTGTCAGGGTGCCACCCTGCCCAGAGGGCATGCACCTGGGGGCAGACCTCCGATTCCCTGAGAGACCACTATGAGTGCCCTTCCGTCGGGTCGCTGGTTGTGGAGACCAGCACTGAACGGCGTTCGCTCGAAGTCTCAAGGCGACGGGATAGATCCCAACGCCTTGGTTATCTCAGGAAACCGCATATTAAAGTGAGAATAGCTGTCAATGGAAGGGTTTCACATTGCGACATCTCACGAGATCGCGTTAGATCTCGTGAGGCGTGCCAAGCCGGATGGATCTCAGGAGCGGGTTCGCCCGGTATTTACTGACCATGTTGTGCCGCAGCGAGCTGCTTTTCAGGCGCATCGTGGCCAGGCAATCGTGCCAACATTGTTTTAAATAACACATTTTATTCCTTGAGTATCCAACTCTGCACAAAGTAATCAACTGCATAAAGCACTCTGAGGGCCCTCTGCAGTGCTGAGAAACATCCCACTATCCAACGGCACTTTGCTGATTCTTTTGGCCTTGGGGAGATTCTCTCGCTGAGGCTGCACTTAGAGGGATTCCTGCTGACGAACTTCAGCCCATCAGCAGGAAAGTCTCCTCGCAGAAAGGGGCACCATTTTGTCCAGCAACCCCTACCTCCCCCCACCCCTCCCCGACCTTTGTGACCTCTCACAACTCTCCAACATTGGGGAGGGTCCCAGGAACTCCCTCACGCCCTCCTCGACTTGGCAAGGCCCCTCGTGACCGAACCCCTGGTGGTGCCAAACTGGCACCTGGACACCATGGGACTGACACCTTGACGGTGCCCCTGGCACCATGGCACTGCCTGGGTTGGGTGACAGGGTGGCAGTGCCAACGTGCGCGGGTACCATTGGGAGTGCCAGGGAGCCACCCTGTCTTGTATCTCACCACCTGGGGGTCTCCAATGGCTTGAGAGACCCCCTGGTTCCATTACGCCTGGCCCACGTTTGCATGGACCAGTAATAAATGGTGCCCTGGCGAGGTTTTCCAGGTGTGGCCGGTGAGCTGTTAGGCTCATTTAAATATTCAGATCTAATCCAGATCACGCTGAGCGGAGCAGGTCGGGTGACTCGCAATCGGCCTGGTGTTGGCACGGTGCCCGGTCTGGGGCACGTGCGTCATTCACCCCTTGCGCCGAGATCCATGCCCGGCGCAACGGAATCACTGAATCGCACCCATTGTCTCCCGCATTCTTTCCACCAAAATGAATCATTTCACTTTTGAATGAGGATGTCTGTAATTGAGTAATTGAGAAAACGTTTATTTGTTTAAAAGGGCAAAGCTTTTTTGTTTAGTTGGTTCATGGAGAGAAAAAAATTTCATGATTATCATTGCCAATGGCTGCTGAAATATGATTTGCAAGGTTGTGGCGGATTGGGTGGTAGGTGCTTCAGGTTACAAGCATCTTAAGATTTCTATCTGAAAACTCAAAAGGATAGGTGTCCCTGATTCTTCTGCTCGCTTACCTTATCTTATCCTTGGCACGTGGAGCATGATAAGTAAGAATGAATGATTCTCACCATCTATACTGCTTCAGAGAGCTGAATGCTAAATATAAAAATGTCACAGTAAAAAAAGCATTAATTGCCACCTCAGTTATACAGCAGAGAAAGGGCATGTGAGAGAGGAAAACAGACTTACGAGTGAATTCTAATTGCTGCTAATGAGAAAAGTAGGCACTATTTAAAACAATCAGGTTATATCCTGCCTATTGACAGTTGATTATCATTTAGTGGTTCTGTGGTGATGATATGATGCTTGTTAATCCTTCAGTGCAGATACTGGCTAAACAGCAGGGTGGAAAATAGATGGAAACTATTCCAATTAGATTTGCAGTTCCCTATATTGCATCATGGGAGTGATTACATGGCAGTTTGTGGTCAGTTGACAATTGCCAATGACTCTTGTTTTGGGCTGTTGTTTGATTGAGGATCACAGATTACCCAAAAGGATGTTGAAGGTGTTAAAACTGTTTACAATGTTAATTCATAGAATAGAATCATAGAATTTACAGTGCAAAAGGAGGCCATTCGGTTCATCGAGTTTGCACCGGCCCTTGGAAAGAGCACCCTACTCAAGCCCATACCTCCACCCCATCCCCGTAACCCAGTAACTCCACTTAACCTTCTTGGACACTAAGGGCAATTTAGCGTGGGCAATCCACCAAACCCACACATCTTTGGACTGTGGAAGGAAACCGGAGCACCCGGAGGTAACCGAACGTGCAAACTCCACACAGACAGTGACCCAAGCCGGGAATTGAACCTGGGACCCTGGATCTATGAGCAACTGTGCTAACCATTATGCTACCGTGCTGAGAAGCGACAGTCCAAGAACAACATACAATCAGAACTGATGCAGCCAGGCATACGTCTCAGTCCTGGATCAGATGGACAGTCTGATCTTTGTTGACTGCAGCAGTGATACCTTCATCCGCCATCTCTGAAACTGCCTGGGGTGTTCAGCCGAAGCTAGCATGGATCCACCTCGAAGGTGTGTTGGCCAACGTGGTAAGCTAAATCTAGCAAGCAACCTGTGGAGCATCCCCAATCTGCCAGCCCTCCTGTCTCTACTGTCTGTTTTTACACCTTATATTAGGGGTTGACGGAGAGCCTTTCGTTCATTTAATTACCTTTGTTCGGAAGTGGATTGTCACGACAGTCCCCCTTCGCAATTTGGCTCTGTTCTCCTGAAATCATCTTTGCTTGTGTCTTGAAACGATACCCTCTCACCCTCATCAAGACATCGTGCTTAGACACACAGACAATAACTCCTGTTCACAATGTCGTACAAAAGTCGCCATAGTCCAAGACGACCATAGGCTGCTCTCCCCTTTTGTGAGAGAGCTGACTGGTGTTGAGTTACCCTGAGGGTCTCCACACTCCAAGCGAGAGGTAAGGTTGACAAGGATGGACAACCTTGTGGATAACCTCGGCCTGTACAGGAATTGAACCCGTGGTGTTGGCATCACTCCGTATCACAAACAAGCCGTCCAGCCAACTGAGCTAACTGACCCCCATCAAACTCATACCCGAGACTTTCTGTGGCACAATGCAGACTGAAGCCTTACAAGAATTAACTTCATAAAAACTTGAATATTGCTGAAAAGAGAGACATGTTGCCAAGAATGGCAACCAAATTTGTAACCAACCCTTTGCAGTATAAACTGTTGTGATCATTTGAAATTTGACATTCTTGCATTTGTCCTGATCATGGGAACATGTCCCTCTTTTCAGAAATATTCAAGTTCTGTACCCCCTAAGTAACTATAAAAACTCACGCATTTTGTTTCAACTTACCATTTTGGAGCAGTATCACGGCTAAGTACTCCTCATGGTAGCTGTCAACGTACAGGAGGATGCTGGGGGCACGTGTTGTCTGGAAGCTGAAAGCAGTGTTCTCCGTCGAAATCGTCCTGTCCATGTAGATAGCAGATAAATGCGCACTTAGATTCTTTGCAATCCCATAAAACTCCTGGAAGTTGTATATCAGGGATGTCCCGATCTCAAAAAACGCAGAAACTTCTGTAATGAAAGAGGTAGTGCAGTGTAAATATGAATGTGCAGCAATTTAATTCTCTACTCTCGCCTGAAAATAATGCAACAACTTTATTCCGAGTGAGGTAAATATCCCAGTCGGAAACTGATGGCATGTCATTAAATTTGAAGTGTGAAAATAACATAACTGGTGAGCATCATAGCTATCAATGAAACAAGGGCTCTTGTTTGGCCTTGTTCTACACTGTAATCAATTATTTGTCGATGTACCATTGTCAATGTTCTCTGTTGATTATTCCTTTGCCTCCTGTGTACGTACTGTGCACGTTCCCTTGGCCACAGAAAAATACTTTTCACTTTACTTCGGTACATGTGACAATTAATATCAATCAATCAATAGACTGCCTTTTGGTATCGCTTGAGGGTAGCATATTTATGCCACTAGACTTGTAATCCAAAGAGCTAAATTTTTAACCCAGAGTATTTGGCTTAGATTTCAGTAGTAGCAGTAGTAAAATTGACCCCATAAAGTTGATAGATTGCTGTAAAAAATCCAGGTGGTTCACTGATGTGATTTTAACAGGGAAATCTGTTGCCCTGACCCTGTCTGGCCTCCACGTGACTCCAATTCTGCACCAGTTTGGGTGACTCTTACCAACTCTCCAAAGTGCCCGAGCAAACTACAAAGCTGCTGAAGAAGAAGGTGTCATGATTTCTAAGGGCAACTAGGGATGGGCAAAAAACTCCCATCTTGCCAGCAATGCCCACACCCTAAGAACTGATTTTAAAAAAACGACAGAGATACTTTTATCTGTTCTTGTTTTCAAAATTATGTTTCCTCCATATATAGCCTGCCACATGTTTGTCCGTTAGTTAAAGAGCAAAAGGTGATTGCTTCTTTAACCGTACAGGTTTATTTTTTTTCTGGTGTAGTGCAGGAAAGACTCTGGCGGTGGATGCATTCCTTGCGTCAGCCTTGGCTCGCTATTGACCATTGGCAATCACCCACATTACTGTGGATCTGCAGTCAAATGTGGGCCAGACTGGGATGACAAATTTCCTTCCTTGAAAGAAATTATTTGCAGCAATCAATTAAAATTAAAATTCCAGATTTTTTAAAATTGAAGATAAAATCCATCAGTTGTCATGTTAGGGATTTTAAAACCTGTCCCCAGAACATTGGCCTGGAGCACTCGACCAATGACATTAACACTATGCCACCATCTCCCCCCAACAGCTATTAGGCTGTTCCTTCAATCTTAGATGCATAGGAACAACAGTAGATCATTCTATCCCTTGAGCCCGTCCTGCCACTCAATTAGATGATGGCTGACACACATCAACTCCATTTATCTGCCTTTGATCAATGCCCCTTCATTCCCTGGCCGAATAAATGTCTGCTGATTTCAGCCTTGTGTCTCTTAATTGACCTTGGGGGGGAGAGAGTTCCTGATTTCTGCCACACTCTGTGTGCAAAGGCGCTTCCTGATCTCATCACAGCATAGCTGGGCTGAAGATTGAGCTGCCTTGTTTGTGATTTTCTCCCACCAGAGGAAATAGATTGGCTATGTCTGCTCTATTGAATCCATTTATCACTTTAAAAAGCATCATCAGAATTCGAAGATGAGAGAGAACTGTGCAACTTTCGTGAGACTGATTCAGTCCCTGGGACCTGCACTGCCTCTCTGGGACATTGTGATGAATTACGGCATGAGTTACCTTGAGGCACAACTTGCTACTTCAAACAACTGGAAGTTTCGAAATAGAAATTGACGATTTTCAATTTCTGTATTTTGATGATTTTGGATTTGATCATAGATATTAGAAAAAGATGCTGTCTTCAAAGGAAAACGTAAATTGTCACAGTTGTTGGCTGATATTATTTGATCTTGGTCTTCAAAAACAATCAGTTTGCTACAAGATGTTACTGCAGTTCCCACACTTAAAACATCCATGTTTAAAACAGGCATTCACATTTATTGGAAGAAAAAGGATGACCATTACCCATCAGTCCTGTCTTTTGAGGAAGAGAGTTTCAGAGACGCATGATCCTCTGAGAGGAAAGATTAACGTATAACCGATTTGTGGTCTCCCTCTGAATTCTTCTCTCCCAACACCGCTCCCCCCCCCCCAAACAACCTGCCCGCCACTGAACCCACCAGTGGTGTCATGGGAGAATTTTGCCCCTCGTGTACAGAGCCAGGAATTATCACTATTTGCAGTCTGACCTCTGAGTCAGAAGGTTGGAGGTACAAGTCCCCATCCAGCTCTTGAGCACAAAAAAAATCAAGGTTGATACTACAGTGCAATAGTGAGGAAGTGAGACAATTCGGAAGTGATGACTAAAATTATCCACTTGAATTTCGAAGAGTCCGAGGTAATTTGATCAAAACCTTTAACATCCTGCGAGGTATTGACAGAGTGGATGCGGAGAGGATGCTTCCTCTGGTTCGAGAAACTAGAACAAGGGGGTCACTGTTTAAAAATAAGGCATTGTTCATTCAAGAAGGAGATGAGGAGAAATCTTTTCTCTCAGAGGGCCATGAGTCCTGGAAACTCTCCTCCTCAAAAGGCAGTGGAAGCAGAACCTTTGAATATTTTTAAGGTTGAGATAGCTAGCTTCTTGATTAATAATGGGGTGAAAGGTTATCAGGGGTGGGTCAGAATGTGGGGTTGAAGTTACAATCAGATCAACTATGATTGTACTGAATGGCGGAGCAGGCTTGAATAGAGAAGCAGGCTCGAGGGCTGAGTGGCCTACTGCTGCTCCTAGTTTATAAGCTCATGAACTGAGGCCTGGACTATTCCCTTCATGTACATAAAAGATAGCGTGGTACTATTTCAAAGGAGACCTATCCCATTAGTCCTGGTCTAATTATCAGCTGATCTAATTATTATCACTTTGCTATATGTGGGAGCTTGCTGTGTACGAACTGGCTGCCGCATTTCCAATATCGCAACAGTGACAGTTGCACCAACTCAACCTTCTAAAAACCACAGCAGCAAATGGTTGGCCAAAAAGACCTGCACAAGTCAACAAACGGTCCAGGGCAAAATTCTTGCACCTGGGACTAAGTCCCCTGGTGGGGGTGGGAACAGGGAGTGTTTTCCGCTGCAAAGGCCAGCAGGAAACCATGCCATACCTTTGAGCCCCGGCCAAATTAATTATGCGGCAGGGCGGGAAAAATACTGTGCGACCCCCGCCATCGTACCTGCGTGAAAAAGTGCCCAACATCACTGGCCCACCATCGAGACTGGAAGATGGATATTCTGAAAAATAATGTATTTCCAGGAACACACTTGAGTCTGGAACATGGATCTCCTCAATGAGACTGAATTGGGAAGGTCCATCTGTAGTTGCTCCCCCACCCCCCACTAAATTAGATTCACGTCTGTCTCCAGCAGGTGGGCACCAGTGGAATGTCTGTGGGGGATTTGTGCCAGCGTATAACCAATTTTTGGACTCCCTTTGAATTCTTCCCCCATCCTCCAAAACCTGCCCGCCACTGAACCCACTGGTGGCACCATGAGACTACTGCCCCTCGTGTAGACAGCACTCATTATCACTATTACAATCCGGGACCAGAACCCAATACTAGATGGAAACCCCAATATTTAATTTTAATTTTGTGAGACTGTGAGGAAAGGATACCTCGCTCCAAGAGTGATTACACGCAAAATAGGGATATGGTGTATTAAAACAAACTTTATTACTAGCACAGGATTGAAATATCTTTAACACCATACAAGAAAATAGCTTACAATTAACTCTGAAACAATCCTAATCAATACAGTGACACAATAGCCTTTAACCTCTCTCTAAATGTTGAGACAGACCAAGGAACTGATCATCGACTTCAGGAAGTGTAGCACGACACACACTCCCGTCTGCATCAATTGCTCCGAAGTGGAGATGGTCGATAGCTTTAAGTTCCTGGGGGTCACCATCACCAACAGTCTGTCCTGGTCCACTCACGTTGATGCAACAGTCAAGAAAGCCCAAGAACGTCTTTACTTCCTACGGAAGCTAAAGAAATTTGGCATGTCTGCATCGACTCTCACAAACTTCTACAGATGTGCGATAGAGAGCATCCTATCTGGCTGTATTACAGCTTGGTATGGCAACTGCTCGGCCCAAGATCGCAAGAAATTGCAGACTGTGGTGAACTCAGCCCAAAGCATCACACAAACTTGCCACCCTCACATTGATTCTGTATACACCTTCCGCTGCCTCAGACAGCACTTTCAGAGACCCCTCCCACCCAGGCATTGCCTTCTTCCAGACCCTTCCATCAGGCAGAAGGTACAGAAGTCTGAAAACTCGCATATCCAGACATAGGAACAGCTTCTTCCCCACAGCTACAAGACACCTCAACGACTCCCCCTCAGACTGATCTGTTCTCATGTATTTGCTTTGTTTGACCCCTTGTTCCACACTGTAACCAATCACTGCTTTGTCGATGTACCATTTGTCAATGTTCTCTGTTGATTATTCTTTTGTCTACTATGTACGTACAGTTTGCGTTCCCTCAGCCGCAGAAAAATAATTTTCACTGTCCTTCAGTACATGTGACAATAAATCAAATCAAATCAAATCAAATCAAACTGGTATCTTTACTTCTACTCAATCAACAGAATCATCTCAGATCTGAATCCATTTTTAAATACAATTGGTCGACCTAGGTATAGTTGCCTAAGAGATGTTCTCTGAGACTGTTCTAAGAGATAGACCGGAATCCTGTCAGAACCATGCCTAAACTCTGGTTGGATTTCTTCAGAAGCTGCTTCTCGGCTTATTTCATATTACCTTCCAGCTGCACAATTCTGAACTGCTTGGAAATAAACCACTAATCTGTCAAAAGACATTAACTGAACTTCAAAGAGAGCAGATGCTTGACTTCTGCTCTCATCCCAATCTAAAATCAAAGTGCCTGCTTTTCTGCAAAATGCCTTGTACTCTAGCTCCTCCCATTACTTACTTTATCTTACCAAGCTGAAATAGTATGGTCTCTAAATTAAATACGGCACAGGAAACCCGCTTAATCCAAACAAAACTCCATTAGCCCAAGCTTTTATGATGCTTTAATTGCACCTCTGGCTTCCAAAACCTTTCAAACCTGGATTCTTTGAAAACACTACTACAGCAATCTCACCCAGACACACTAACCCAGGCTTTTCACCATTACAAACCAAATAGATATAATATAATACATCTAAAATTCCTTCCTTTATCACATCACCAAGTCTTGTGCTGCAGTGAGACATTAACTGTGTATCAGTGACGCATCAGAGTGCCAGGGAAATTCCATCAGCCACATTCCTCTGGATTCAATGGGAAGACTGTTGAACAAATGTTAGCATGTTTCTTGAAGCTACATTCCCAAGCATTCAAGTACAACTCCTAAAAAATCAACTTTAATGGATTGGTCACTGTGTCGACATGGCCAAAAGCCAATTCTCCCACCAGGTCATGTTTTCTCAACTCTTAAGTGACCCACTTCCCATGGGAAGATGAATAAAATGCTTCAAATGCACCCTGAAACTTTCCTAGAAGTGTGACAACATTGACATTAATGAATGTCACAAGCTTTCCACCGATCATTCAATGAGTCATGGGGCTGGATTCTCCGACCACCCGCCGGGACTCCGGCACCAGAGATACGGCAGGGGCGGGAATCACGCTGCGCGTTCTGGCGCCCCCCCCCCCTGACAATACTCTGGCCCGCAATGGGCCGAAGTTCCGCTGCTGTAATGCCGGTCCTGCCGGCGGGAATCAAAACACCGTCCTTACCGGTGGGACTGGCGGCGCGGGCGGGCTCTGGGGTCCTTGGGGGGAGGGGGGGGCGCGGGGCGCTCTGGCTCCGGGGGGCCCACCTATCGGCGGACGGGCCTGTGCCGTGGGGGCACTCTTTTCCTTCCGCGTTGGCCATAGCATTCACGATGGCGGACGCGGAAGTGACCCCCTCCCCTGCTCATGCGTGGGGATGACGTCAGCAGCCGCTGACGCTCCGGCGCATGCGCGGACTTCCACCAGCTGGCGAAGTCCCTTCAGCCCTGGCTGGCATGGCGCCAAAGGCCTTTCCAGCCGGCCGGGGGGGCGCCACCCACTCCGGCGCGGGCCTAGCCCCTGATGGTTAGGGCTTGGCCCCTAAAGATGTGGACAAATCCGCACCTTTGGGGTGGCCCAACGCCGGGGTGGTTCACGCCACTCCATCCCTCCGGGACCCTCTGCCCCGCCAGGTAGGGGAGAATCCCGGCCATGGTGTCTTAATGATGAGACAGAGTGACAGTAGAGAAGGAATGATACGGAAGAAATTCCTGCACTCAGGGTCCCATTAACGCATGGGTGGCCCAACTGCCCAAATAGGTGTGGGTCAAGAATTGAACTTTTCGCGTAATGATCTATAGCAGAAATCTGCAACTCTGGGTTGACGTTTGCCTCAAATTGAGGGGAGGAAAGGGGACGGGGAAGACTGCCAACGATGCCTGCTCTCGAAAAATACTTCAGTGGTTTAATGTGGAGTGCCCTGAGCTTGTGAGAGGTAGTACAGGTAGTATATAAATGCAAGCCTTTCTATTCTTTTTTATTTGCAATACGAGCAAGTTCCAAAGTTGCCAGTTATAGGGTCTTAAGTGCTCCATGTATTTTGTCAGAACCAGCTGTGATTAATTGCTCTTTGAGGTTTACTGAACGGTAAAATAAAATCATCACTCCCAGATTGTAGTATTTGCTGCATAATTCGCTCAATTCTACACAGCAAATATGCCGTCACTTTAATTATGTTGTCTGCTGATAAGCATTTGACGGCGGCTTTTGAGTCAAAGCTGAGAGCTCTGGCAGCTGTGTCAGTATCGGGTTTGAGGCATTAAATGTTGCTCAGGCCAAGGTTGTAATTGTGCGTATTTGAATTTAATTTGTGCCTAATTGCCTGCCCTCAGATAATAGTCTTCCAAAGTTTTGATTTTTGACCAATCTTTTTCATTGTCCTGGGATGACAGGTGTGACTGTCTACTAGATCCATACAAAAAGGGATAATGTTGTATATTGATGTTATAATGAGGCTACAGATCAGAGGGCTACACTTTCACTTACACAACAGCCTGCATTTACATAGCCTCTTCAATGCAATAAACTATCTCAAAGGAACTTCACAGAGGAGCCTTGTCAAATCAGGTTTGACATGAACTTTAAAAGGGAATATCAGCGCGGGAACCTCAAACATTGTCTACGAGGATACGTTTTACGCAGCATCTCAAGGAGAAAGTAGAGGTGGAGCGGTGTAGTGAACGCTTAGGCAGCTGGAGGTACAGACTCTCGTGGTGGAGAGCTGAAAATCAGGGAAGAGCAAGAGGCCAGAATTGGAGGAACGCTAATATCTCAGAGGGCTGAAGGGCTGGTGTGGTGAATGTAATATAGATGTATATATGTTAATTCACACAGTCTTTGTAAGCGCAGTAGCGCTATCCTACCACTAGGGGGAGTAGCGCTGGGAGCACTCAGGAACTTGTACTGGGCTCCACCCTTGGCTCCGCCCACGACTCCTCCCCCTAGTGCAGCTGTATAAATACCCGTGTCCAGAGTCAGCCTGAGTTCACTACGAGTTCATTGACAGGTAACAGGCTGGCTCTGAAGTAAGTCGATTAAAGCCTAGATTCACATCGGAAACACGTGTCTGGTGAATTGATGGTTCCATCAGCTGGAAGAGTATACAGAGCTGGGGGGACAGTGAGATCAGAGAGGCCACAGGCTGTGTCAAAAGAGATCTCCGAAAAAGGAACTCAATTCACTAGTTTGAGGGGATATTGATCTAGTTGTGCTGATCAAGAACCTCTGAACCAGGCAGTGCTCTGTTACTGACTACATGGCCTGGATATTATGGTGCCCAAATTCGGCGAAGCCGGTTCCCGCGCCCACCCAAGATCAAAGTGCCGATGCAATTTTACGCTGGGTGACCAATTAATGGTGCTCGGTGACAGGCTGAGCGCTGGCGGGGAGGGCGGGTGCAGAGAAACGGGAGGGTGCAGGCTGGTGGTTCCAATGGGTTCCCTCAGGGGGACAGCCACAAGTGATTGTTCCACACACAGACCACAGCCCCAGACACGTTTGTGAATTTTATTTTAGCCGTGACCTTTCATCCCGCATGAGATCGAGGCTGTAGCTTAGCGGTAAAGGCCGCCCGGCCAATTGGCCTACCCGCCAACCCTAACGGCAGACGGGCAACCTAAAATCCAGAACAATTTCTCATTCGCTAATTTAAATTGGCTTCTCGATTTACGGCAGACACGCATCTGATTGGCACCCGTGCCCGCTGACCAAAATATCACGGGTGAGCACAATGACATTTTGACGTTTTTATTCATGACTTTATGTGCTTTAGGTCAGCCACATGTCTAACCCTTATACATAAAATTCTGGCACGTGTTGTGCTCATCAAGAACCTTTGCAACATGTACTGCTCTGTCAGAGACTGTTAGCTGCTCCTTCACCTCATTCATTGTGTCTGTAATGATATGTAGACAGGCATGTAACTAAGGGGTTAATCACAACACCCAGCTGTGACATAACCACTAGAGGGCATTACATGACCCACTGTAAAACTGGAGCTCCCAGAAGCTCTCGCTCTCACTCCCAGCAGGAGTTACAGGAAGAACATCAGCGTAGCAGAGAGATCTCAGTCCAGCCATCATGTGTAGCTTAGATACAGTTTATACAGTTAGTAATTCTAACTTTGTTGCTAGAGTTAGATCAGCAGAGTGTCAAACTCATTTATTAGTTTTGTCATTACTTAATAAATTCTTTCAGTTTTCTTCGAAGACTTGAGTGTTCTTCAACATCGTCCCCAGTTATTAACGACATATATTATTTAAACCAAGTAATATAATAGTGTCCTTCTTCCAAACTGACCCATTTTGGGAGAGCATATGCCAGAGGCCTCTTCTCCTGTGCCTTTGCCATGATCCAAGTTGGAGTTTCCACTGGGGACAGCATTGGCTGAGATGAAGTTTCACTGAAGATTCCCTGGGCGGGATTCTCCGATCCACCAGCCACGTTTTCCGGCACGGGGTGCCCTCGCCAGCGGGATTCTCCATTCCCACAGTGTTTCCCATTGTGGCCACCCCATGCCATCAGGAAACCCACGGGCGTGGGTACGCTGCCAGCGGACCAGAGGATCCTGCCGACGGAGAATTCCGCTGCGTCTATGGCCGAACATAACATCCTGCATCATTGATCATAGAATTTACAGTGCAGAAGGAGGCCAGTTGGCCCATCGAGCCTGCCCCAGCTCTTGGAAAGAGCACCCTACCCAAGCCCACACCTTCACCCTATCCCCATAACCCAGTAACCCCATCCAACACTAAGGGCAATTTTGGACCCTAAGGGCAATTTATCATGGCCAATCCACCTAACCTGCACATCTTTGGACTGTGTGAGGAAACCGGAGCACCCGGAGGCAACCCACGCAGACACGGGGAGGATGTGCAGACTCTGCACAGACAGTGACCCAAGCCGGAATCGAACCTGGGACCTTGGAGCTGTAAAGCGATTGTGCTATCCACAATGCTACCGTGCTGCATGAATTATCATTGATAGACCCATAAAGGAGGATAGAGTGGCGAGGAAGAAACTCTTCTCACTCATGAAGCGACTGAGAATGACAGGGCACTGATTAAGCGATTGGCAAAAGTAGCAAAAGTAACGTGAGAAAAAGTGTACTCGCAAAGCAAGTGGCTAGGATTTGGAATACACTGCGTCAGGGTGCTGTGGAGGCCGGTTCAATCCAACGGTCAAAGACTATTATTTGAAAAGGAAGCATGCGCACGGTTACGGTGAGAAAACGGTGGGGATGGCAAGAGGTAAACTGCTAGTTCGGAGAGCCGGTGCCAACACGATGGGCGTCTGCATTGTAACGAATCTATGCTTCCATGGCATATGGCACCACAATCAGTTTGAGACTGGAATCACACATCCTCCATAAAAACAAAGAGGAGTGGGGTTCCCAAGAAATTTACCATTCTATAATTTTGTAAATGAATTCACCTGCAGGGATGATTTAGCACAGTGGGCTAAATAGCTGGCTTGCAATGTAGAACAAGGTCAGCGGCGCAGGTTCAATTCCCGTACCAGCCTCCCAGAACAGGCACCGGAATGTGATGACTAAGGGCTTCTCACAGTAACTTCATTGAAGCCTACTTGTGACAATAAACTATTATTATTATTATGAGCAAAGAGTACCATTAATTAGCTGATTTTTTTTTTAGTCTTACTTGTTATTGCCTAGAATTGACTGCTGATCAGGTGAATACTGGATATTTATGTGACCATGGGTGCCTGCTCGAAAGATTATCTGTTCATGTGAAAAAACGCCCCTGAGGGGGCTGAGTCCGTGGAAACCCACCATTCAGATATATTTTACAGACAGGGCTTCCTCAGATGAATGGACCGTTCAACCAATGTAAGAGGTGACCGATACTCGAATGCAAAGTGGTAATGGGCGGAACTAACTTGTGCTTAAAATTTCCATGCTCTATTTTATTTGACTGTGCCCATATTAAGTTCGTAGCTCGACGGAAAACTTCTGGAAAATCCTAAATCATCCACAATGGCACTTTTCTCATGCACATGCACTTCACAAAACATTAAATTGTTCATTTTTAAAGAATCTAAGTCATGTGAATTTGAATAGAATTATGTCTGAATCCTGTGTTACGGTCAGGGGAGAGAGGCAAAACTGAACTCTTTTTTCTTACTGTCAGTCAGTAAGCGGAGTTGTTTTAATTTTCGAAATATATTGTGATGTGCTTCTGTTTGTGAGCTAACGTTTTCTAAGTTACTCAGCAAACTCTCTTTCGTGTTAAATCAGAAGTTTAGTTTATTGACACGTTCAAACCTGGAGAATGGTCACAACTTCACGCGCACACACACACACATACACACACAAAAGCACACAATAAGAATGTAAGGAAAGAGGAAATGTGGCTATCAGTCCACATGATTGCCAGAGCCCAGGAAGTCAGAGAACTTCATAAGGAGCCACAGCTCAGCTCGACAAAGCAGGATTTTGCAGAATCCCTTTAAAGCTGACGGTGATGTAGTGAGATTAGTTTGGCATACACGGGGAGGGATTCTCTGAGCCCACGCCGGTTCGCCGAATCGCCGAGCCGGGAGTGATTCACGCGACGACGCCCCAACGCTGGTCCGCCAATTCTCCAGTGATGGCATGGGCCAAGTGGCCGCCAAAAAAGCCCGGTCCCGCCGGCGCCATTCACATCTGGTCTTACCCGGCAGGACCTCGGGGGTGGCCTGGTGGGGGTGGATCCGACTCCGGGGGGGTCGGGGGGGGGGGGGGGGCCTCCACCGTGGTCTGGCCCGCTAGCGTAGCCTACCGATCCGCGGGCCGGCCTCTCCTGGTGGGGGCCTCTTTTACTCTGCGTCAGCCCCTGTAGCCCTGCGCCAATTTGCATCGGGGCCGGCGTAGAGAAGGAAGCTACCGCGCATGCGGTCATACCGGTCATAGCGCACATGCGTAGACCCGCGGCGCTCATTTGACAACGGTATTGGCAGCTGGAGCAGCGTGGGTCGTTCCAGTGCCGTGCTGGCCTCCTGTAGGGCAGAGGATCGCTACAATTAGCGGTCCGATGACGCCGCGTCAACACTCTGCCATCAGAAGGGAGAATCCCGCCCATAGTCTGTGTTTGTCAGGCAGGGGCAGGAATCCTCCAGTGAAGCAGGGTACAAGAAGGCTTAGACTTGATGCAGATTGTTGGTCAGTCTAGAGTCCTGCTTTAACGTCAGCAGACTGGAGTTTAAACAACAGACCGAGTTGCGAGTCTAGAAATGTAATGTTAAAAACTTGCCAACGGTTGGAAGCTTAGGCCATGTACTGTTGCCTATTCATGAAATTAGAGTTTCTATTGCTCTGGTCAAACTCCATTGATCACCATAGAAGGTGGCTTTTAGTGTTTCTACAGGTACAACAAGTTTTGATAGCTCTCCATTTGTTACAGGACCAGGCTGGAAAAATGGATCATTTGCTTGTCCCTGGTTTTGTTGAATGTAATGTGTCCTCACAATGAGAGATGTGAGATTCCACAAGGATGAAGGTTAAGCTTTTGTCCTGTAACTGCTGTTGGAAATGCCCAGAAACTGTAGCCAACTTGTGACTCATGTGACCTTTGGCAGCCATCTTTTGGTTCAGCATATTCCACATTGCAAATCAGCAAAAAGATAAGGACTGATTTAGCAGTGAATGATCTCTTTCATGCCTTAGGGATATGAGGTGTGGCATACTGCAATCATGCTCTGGAGAGCTCCGTCCTATATTTGTAACAGGAAGAAGTTTTGCAACAGCAGGTTAAAGTCCAACAGGTTTGTTTCAACTCACTAGTTTTCGGAGTACCGCTCCTTCCTCAGGTGCAGTGCTCTGAAAGCTAGTGATTTGAAACAAACCTAGTGATTTGACTTTAACCTGATGTTGTAAGACTTCTTACTGTGCTCACCCCAGTCCAACGCCGGCATCTCCACACTATACTTGTAAGATCTCAGTTTATGCTGATCCAATGTCCACATAATGAATCCCCTCCTCCCAATACCTCAAAAGATTGGCAACAAGAAAAGACAGGAGTACAAATAAATGGAGAGAAAGCTGCCACATTTGCACAACGTGCTGGTGACTTGGGATAAGGATACCACTGAGCTGAGATATCTCCACGAGAGAGAGCACTTATTACATCAACACCAACATCAGAACAGGAACTAACAATCGTGTCGTGCTTTACACATTCACAGGACATTATAAAACACTTCACAGTTAATGTAGTGCCTTTGAAGAGTAGAAGTTATTGTAAGGTTGTAAGGTTGACAAGTTCAGGATCCAAGGTCCCACAAGCACGGGATGGCACAGTGGCACAGAGGTCAGAAATGCTGCCTCACAGTGCCAGAGAACTAGGTTTAATACCAACCTGGGGTAATTGCCTATTCTCCCCATTTCTGCGTGGGTTTCCTCCGGGTGCTCCAATTTCCTCCCACAGCCCAAAGATGTGCAGGTTATTTGGGTTGGATGTGCAAAATTGTCCCTTGGTGGGATTAAGGGGATAGGGTAGGGCCTAGGTGGAGTACTTTTTCAGAGGGTCAGTGCAGACTTGATGGGCCGAATGACCTCCTTCAGCATTGTAGGGTTTCTATGATTATATGAAACAGCAATGAGATAACTAATCTATCTTTTGCGCTATTTGTTGAGGGGGAAATGCATGACCATGACACCAGAAGAACCATCCTCTTCTTCAGCTTTCTTTCATCTTCTAACTCCAGCTGAGAGAACATTCAGGACCTCTGTTACTGCCTGACCTGAAAAACAGAACCTCTGACAGTGCAGCATTTCTTCAATACTGCACTGGAGTGCCAAGTCTCAAGGCTCTGGACAGGGAAGGAGGGAAAAAAGTAAACTTGTCACAGGGAGACCTGCAGCTTTGCCTTTCTAATTTTTTTTTTGACAGAAAACGTTTAATATTAATATCTGAATAATCTTTATTAGTGTCACAAGTAGGCTTACATTGACACTGCAATGACGTTACTGTGAAAAGCCCCGAGACGCCACATTCTGGTGCCTGTTGGGGTACACTGGAGGAGAAATCAGAATGTCCAATTCACCTAACACGCATGTCTTTCGGAACTTGTGGAAGGAAACCGGAGCACCCGGAAGAAACTCACGCAGACACTGGGAGAACGTGCAGACTCCACACAGACAGTGACCCAAGCTGGGAATCGAACTCAGGTCCCTGGCACTGCAAAGCAACAGTGCTAACCAATGTGCTACCGTGCCTCCCTATTATCTATATTGTCCTAGAGAATAAAATGCTGTCCAAAACATCAAACCTGTCTTTCTACGCCTGTAGCATCTACAATAATCAGAAGGTTGTTACCTTTTATTCAGCATATGTGTTCCAAAGATTACAGAGAACCAGACTAACAGTAATTTTATCAAATGGGAACTTGTGAACATCTAAGTTGCTCCTGATGAGCAAAAATCTGAGCGCGATTTAGTGGGTCTGTTCGCTACAGGCACAAATCCCTTCAAGGCTGCTAAATATCGTGGGAAGCGAGGGGGGGGGGGGTAGGCTAAAAGAAAGAGGAAGGCAGCAGAAGATTGGACACACAGGGTCGGGTGGGGTTGCGTTTGCGGTTTGTGCCAATGGCCCTGGGGGCGGCTTTCAGTGCTCTCAATGCTCTCTGTGTGGTATGAATATCCAGTCTGTGGCATTTCAGTCTGAGGTGGGGTTGCGTGGGGCACATGGGGTGGTGGCAGGGGACTTAGAGGCCGGGATGAGGAAGGAGCAGTGCTCCGAAAGCTAGTATTTGAAACATGCCTGTTGGACTTTAATCTGGTGTTGTAAGACTTCTTACTGTGCTCACCCCAGTCCAACGCCGGCATCGCCATATCTTTGGAATAGCTGTCCAGGAGATTGTTGAGGTATGACAGCAATGAGACCTCTGAACTATTCAACCTGACCAAAAGGTTGCCTATTATCTCTGGCACTCCCTGAAGCAGAAAGCATTTCAATCCTCTAACCTTCCTGAGACTCATGCTCATGATATTAATTGTCCATCAAGAGTCCATCACGAGCACAGGGCTAAATTGCTGGCTTTGAAAGCAGACCACGCAGGCCAGCAGCACGATTCGATTCCCGTAACAGCCTCCCCGAACAGGTGCCGGAATGTGGCGCTAGCGGCTTTTCACAGTAACTTCATTTGAAGCCTACTCGTGATGATAAGCGATTTTCATTTTTTAAAAATCAATGTCAGCTCTCCACAGTCTCAAAGTAAAGGAATGGTATGAGTACTTCAGGGTTCGTGGCCCAAAGCTTGGTGGCATGGGATCAGGTGGCAATGGTGTTGCTTCTCTGTTGGGATCCCAACCCCGGCCAGTCAGAGTCCAGCAGACCCCGCAAGGTGCAGATACCCAGATGGAAGGCTAAATGTGAGTGTAAGTGGGCAAGGTCATTGGCCGGGGCCAGTCATGTTCTGGAGATGGGAGGGGATCAGAGCTGTGAGTGTGCGGTCATTGCCAGTGAAGCTCTGAGCACTGGTTGTTTTCAGGTCAGGAAGGCCAATGGGTTGGGGAGATAATGATAGTTAGCTGCTACAACACCAACCTGTCACCCCATTTCTATCGCTCTCTCACACTCGCTGTCTCGCTCGCTCGCTCTCTCTCGCTCTCTCATCCCTCACAGGATTCCAGTGATTTTGTGATGGAGTAAGTGAAGCTGGTCATCTTACTAACGACATGTTGGAGGAGCACACACTCCAGCAGAACGTGTGGCGGCTCTGAGGGAAAGCCCTGCTGAACAAGACCAGCGGGCTGCAGGGCAGGATCAGGGGTCAGAGGCCACATCAGCCATGTAGGGGGCACAAAAATGCAGAAGACGATTTAGGGACTACCAGGCTCATGTGTTCTTCATGGAGCTTTCTGACACTATCTGCCGTCAAAGGTTCCATCTTACGATGGATACGTATGTCCTTGTGTACTTCGTGCCACATAACAGTGGTGGACATCCACTTCCTTTCGCCATCAAGATCACGGAAGCCCTGAACCTTCATGCCATAGGGTCGGTGCAGGGTTTCACGGTGTCCTCTGTGGTATTTCACAGGCATCCGCCTATATGTACGTCCATGAGGTGACAGATGCACTGTATGCATGGGCTCTGGACTATATTTACTTTGACCTGGACCAGGTCCGGCAGGGTGAGAGGGCTACAGGGTTTGGGAACACAGCTGGTCTGCCACAGATGTAGGGGTGACAGACCACAGTAATGTCGCTCTCCAGGCACCGTGCCACATCAACCAGAGGGATTTCACTCTCTCAATGTCCAGTTGATGTGCGACCACCAAATGTGTTTTATGTACCTGTGTACCTGTTTTCCAAGAAGCATGTATGACCGCTACATCAGCAGCCATTCACTGATCCCTGGAATCTTCAAAGGACATCCCAGGCTACAGGGATAGCTCCTTTTGGACAAGGGACATTTCCCTCTGGTTGCAGCTGATGATGCCAGTGCCAAAGCCACCAACCATATCAGAGACCAGGTACAATGAGGTGAACAGTGCGATATGAGCTGTCATCGAGCGGTGCATTTGCCTGTTGAAGATGCGCTTCCGCTGCAGGTCCGCTGGGGCCTTAGAATACAGACCCAGAGGGTCTCCCGTGTTATCATGTTCTGCTTTTCCCTCCACAACCTGGCTCTGCAGCGGGGCAATAGGTTTCTTGAAGACAACCTCAAGGGGCGGCACTTGTCCTCGGATGAGGAGGACATGCCTGAGGGCACCGAGGGAGAGCCCACTGAGGAAGATGAGGATGGAGGCCAGATGGGGTGAAGATGCTCATGGGCAGGAGGACTAAAGATACCCTCATTTCCTCCCGCTTCATGGAGGAACCAGGGGCTGGTTTAGCTCACTGAGCTAAATCGCTGGCTTTTAAAACAGACCAAGCAGGCCAGCAACACGGTTCAATTCCCGTACCAGCCTCCCCGGACAGGCGCCGGAATGTGGCGACTAGGGGCTTTTCACAGTAACTTCATTGAAGCCTACTCGTGACAATAAGCGATTTTCATTTTCATTTCATTTCATCTCACTGTCCGACAGCGTGATCCCCCCAACCCAAGCCTGCGACCGGGGATGAAGGTAACGGAGATCACGGTTATCAGTGCGCTGGGGCTTGGGAGTCCTTGAGTGTCTGTTGCCCAGTCAATGCTGGAGGGTGAGAAGGACTTCCAGAGAGGAGTGTTCTGTGATGCTGCTCAGCTGCTGCTTATGTCTGACTCCTGTTTGTCTGCTGCCAGCAGGCTGACTCCCCGGCTCACGTCTGAGTGAGGTTCGACACTACATTTCTTTGTTCCTTTACTTTTGAGTAGGATTAGTGGTGAGGGTCTAGAGTTCAGTGAATTATCCCTCAGTTCTATCACTGCGAATTAACCATTCACACTGAGAGGGCCTAACTGTCTGGTAGGCATGGAGGCCCAATGTGAAGACCTGCGCCCCAATAGGGAGAAGCGCTGTGCTACTGGGAGGAATCCGAGGTGTTAAAGTGGTAAGCAACAATAATGTTTAATGTTCTGACATATCAAAATGAGACAAGTGACAATGTCCCCCAACTACTTCTGCCTCACTTCACCCGTCCACACGCTGGGCCTCTCCAATTCCATAGCCTTGCAAACACCTCCACTATTACTAGGTGTGTTCCCAGGATGCATATCAGAGGTGGAGGTGGAGGCGACCTCCTGCGTTCCATGCCTTGTTGCCTGAGTTGCTCATGGTGGACGACCCCTGGAGAGTCGCATCCTAGAGAGCTCCAGACTACTTTCAGGTAGCACAGGTGTTGTCGCGTCATCGTGTTCTGTCCGCTCTGCCTGAGCAGCGCCGGACTCAGGAAGAGCGGATTCAGGTTGGCTGGGCACTTTGCAGGTCTATGGATGGAAGGCCCTGGGCTCTGCTCCAATGGAACCTCCTCACTTCAGGCCCCTGGGTTATTCCATGGGATGGAGGGGCAGCTGAAGTGAGCTCCTGAAGCCTCACCGTCATTTGGAGGCCCACTTGTCGGAAACATGCAGTTGAAGACCTCAGCCCTGGACCTCAGGGACTGAACCATGTGTTGGAGTTCACCCACCATCTGACCTTGAGCTCAGGTTTTCCACTGTGGACGCCACCCTTGCAGTGTTGACGTGGCTGATTTTGACACTAAGGGCAATTTAGCATGACCAATCCACCTAACCTGCACATCTTTGGACTGTGGGAGGAAACCGGAGCACCCGGAGGAAACCCACGCACACACTGTACAAACGTGCAGACTCCGCACAGACAGTGAACCAAGCCGGGAATCAAACCTGGGACCCTGGAGCTGTGAATCAATTGTCCTAACCACCATGCTACCGTGCTGCCCCTCTGGGACTTCTCCATTCAGATTTGCAGTCGCACAAGTGTTAGTGACACCCCCTCCTGGTATTCTTGGCTCTGTCTTTGTATCTCAAGCAGCTGAGGGATGGATGTTTCCAGAGGCATGACACCTGGCGAGGGAACAGCAGACTGCAGGGATCCAGAAATAGAAAATAGATTATTGTCACGAGTAGGCTTCAATGAAGTTACTGTGAAAAGCCCCTAGTCGCCACATTCCGGCGCCTGTCCGGGAAGGCTGGCACGGGAATCGAACCGTGCTGCTGGCCTGCCTTGGTCTGCTTTAAAAGCCAGCGATTTAGCCCAGTGAGCTAAACCAGCCCCTGATCCAGCAGACCTCCGACTGTCCGATCCCTGGGGCGTTCCTGCCTCCACCTGATGTGCATCAGAAACTGTGTGGTGCTCACCAGATAGTGATCCAGAGGCCTGCCTGCTAAGTGTGCCCACTGTGGTGTGTGTCTCTGCATTGGTGAAAGTTGTGGGTGATATTCGTGACGCTTTTTTCTGTCCTCCTCCGACATCTCCTCCGAGGTTGTGTTGAGTGTGGATGGTGGGACATTGTTGGTGGATGGGGCAGGCTGATCGGGTGATAATCCTGCAAGTAAAGGGACATGATATTGGTACATGCCCAGGTCAATGGTCTGATATGCACAGAACTCACTTGAGATAGGTCATTTGGATGAATGAGCAGTGACTCTTCATTTTTCTCTCGCAGACCCACCTCGCTCTCAGCTCATGCTCGCTCCTGACCCTCACCTGCGAGCTCCAGGGCTCTCTCCTCAAAAAGGAGCCAGGATTCACAGCTCTGGTATCCCACCGTCTGTCTTCTCTTGCTCGCGGCGGGTATGGGAAAGATTATCCCGCAGGAACACAAATGCGGATGATGTGAGCTGGCCATCTGGCACGTCTGACGTCGATGATACCTGCCATGTGTGGGCAGTGTGCGTAAACAGGGGGGTCTGAAGAGGAGTGTCGGGCGTGTGAAGAGGTTTGAGGAAGAGTGGGTGCTGGGGTCCTGCTGGGTGTCACATGTGGGATCAAGCTTACATTCCAAAGGGTGACGGCAAGGTGAAGAGAGGATACAGGGAGCATTTACCTCAGCAGAATGGTGCTTCATCTGTCCTCTTCATCTGTGTGGTGAACGTATTGTTACTACAGTTCACCACTGTATTGTATTGTATTATGGTGATGACCATGTGGGCTCATCCTGTGGCTCCGCCCCCTCGGGGGTGGTATATAAATCTGCAGCCTGTAGGTGGCACTCAGTACAGAGCAGTCGCAGGCAGGCACAGATCTAGCTTATTAAAACCACTGTTCACTTCTACTAATGGTATGTGTGAATTGATGGTCGCAGCAATTAAATAAGCTATGATATCGCAATGGAAGCCGCCCTCAAACCTGTTCGACTGGAACTCGACCACTGGCAGCTGAAGCCAAAGGAATCTTTTCACACTGGCTCCGCTGCTATGAGGCCTACCTCGCCGCCTCCTCCTTGCCCGCCATCACCGAGGCACAGAAGCTGAGTCTCCTCTAAGCCCGGGTGAGCTACAGACTCTCTGTACTAATCGAAGACGTGACCACGTATGCAGACGTGGTCGTGATCCTGAAAAGACATGACATGAGGCCGGTGAACTAAATGTTCACGCGGCATCTCCTCACCACACGTCGTCAACGCCCCGGGGAATCGCTGGAGGAATATCTACGGGACCTGAGGGTACTTGCTCGAAACTGTAACTACAAGGACATCAAGGTCTCGCAGCACATGGAACTCGCCATACGGGACACCAATGTGGTTGGAGTCCGGTCCAACTATGTCAGACTGCGCCTGCTCGAAAAGGGCACCCTCGACCTAGAAGAGACGGTAAAACTATCCACCTCATTAGAGGTAGCCTTCCAGAGTCTGAATGCTTTCCCTTCCGACCATTCAATTTCCTTGTGGACGCCGGAGGTGCGACCATCACCCAACCCGAGGGTGTCCCAGGCCTGTGCCGCGTGGCTGCCCGCCCAACACGGGGGGCCGCCCTGCTATTTCTGCGGTCAGAACCAGCACCTCGGGCAGCGTTGCCCAGCTCGGAACTCGACCTGCAGCGACTGCGGCAAGAAAGGACATTTTGTCAAAGTCTGCTTGGCCCAACCCAAAGTTCCAAAATCGCAGGCCTGACTCACAGACCCGCAGACCCCGCAGCGTGGCTGCATGCCTGCCGGTACCGCCCCCTTCTGATGCGTCATCTGCCTCATGCTATCCGTGGAGGCTGTCATCTTTAACTCTACCCGACATTTGCGACTCATGGGAGCCACCATCTTGGCCGCCATCTTCAACCCCGCCCGACACGTGCGACCAACGGGGGCCACCATCACGGCCACCATCTTGGGACCACCCCACTACCACCGACCACACCCGCTACCCGCAGCTTGGCGCTGTCACTCTCGACCAGTCACGGCCCAAGCACCTCACGAACTCCATGATGACCATCGGGTCAATGGTCACGAAATGTCCTGTCTGTTTAACTCTGGGAGCACGGAGAGCTTCATCCATCCGGACACGGTAAGGCGCTGTTCCCTCCAGATTTTCCCCACATCCCAAACAATCTCCATTGCTTCCGGATCACATACAGTGCAGATCTGTGGGTACTGTGTCGCGAACCTCGCGATACAGGGTGCTGAGTACGCCAATTTTAAACTCTATGTCCTCCCCTATCTGTGCGCTCCTCTCTTGTTAGGACTGGATTTCCTGTGCAACCTCAGGAGCCTGACCCTGAAGTTCGGCGGACCCCTACCACTCTTACTGAATGTAGCCTCGCAACCCTTAAGGTCAACCCTCGCTCGCTCTTCGTGAACCTCACCTCCGACTGTAACCCATCGCCACCAGGAGCAGGCGGTACAGTGCCTAGGACAGGACTTTTGTCAAGTCGGAGTTGAGGGAGGGGATCAACGAGGCCAGTAATAGCCCTTTGAGTGCCCAAGTGGTTGTTGTAAGAACCGGGGAAAAGAACCTGACGGTTGTAGACTACAGGCAGACCACGCAACTCGATACGTTCCCCTTCCCCGCATAGCGTACATGGTTAATCGGATTGCACATACCGGGTTTTCTCCACGGTATATCTGAAGTCCGCATACCACCAGCTTCCGATCCGCCCGGAAGACCGCCGCTATACTGCTTTTGAGGCAGTCGGCCTCCTCTTCCACTTCCTCAGGGTCCCCTTCGGCCATTGTGGCGCACCGTGATGGCTGACAAGATACAGTCTCCTTCCGGGATCTGGCACCCGCTGGTTCCTCAGTGACCATCACCTACGCGCCCCCCTACACCAAACACTGCCCCCACCCATACATGGCCTCCCCCATCGCCTACCCACCATGATGAAGCTCCAGGCGCGACGCTCCCGGAGTCAACGAGCCCAACACCCATGCCCGCAGCGACGAGTTCAACACCCGTGCCCGCAGCGAAGCCAGATCACAGAGAATGATCAAGGCACCGGACAGACTCGATCTGTGAGCCTACTTCATCCCCGCTGGACTTCAATTTTTTAACAGGGGTTGAATGTTGTGAACGTATGCTGCTACAATTCACCACTGTATTGTATTGTATTATGTTGATGCCCTTGTTGGCTCCTCCTGTGGCTCCGCCCCCTCGGAGGTGGTATATAAATCTGCAGCCAGTAAGCGGCACTCAGTACAGAGCAGTCGCAGGCAGGCACAGATCTAGCTTATTAAAACCGCTGTTCACTTCTACTAATTCGTCTCGTGTGAATTGATGGTCGCATCAATCTGCATCCCTGTCCTCCTGTGCAGTCTGCTGGCACTGACCAGTGCTGCGACTGTCTCTCAGGAAGGATTAGTTATCTTCCTGGAAGATCTCCTGCCAGCCCAAGGGTATATTTTTAGACGCCTCTCCTCCACAGCATTCAGCATACATGTGGAACAGGCTTCCTCGTTGCCATCCTCCTGGCTTAAGTGAGAGCAAGTTCTGTGGAGCCGTTTAAATGCAACGTCTCCTTCATTAAATTGCTCAGCTGACCCCCAAGGCGGGTGAATCAGAAGCCTTTGCGCCTCATGATGTGTTATCTGTGTTGGTCTAACATCGACTGCAACTGGATGCAGTATAAAGAGAAACAGGCTTCCGACACAGGAGATGGTCCAAAACTGTTTTATTGAACCTGCTGATTGCTGTACATAATCTGCTGTGGGTCGACACTCTATTAACCTAACTGATAATGTCCTACTGGCTTGACCAGACTAGCTCTCTGCCACATGATGATGATGTTCACTGGCTTGTGCACTGAGACTATCTCCCTCGCCGTGTCCTGTGAGAGAGAGAGAGCCTTAATGCCCTGTGGGCTTTATAGTAGTGGTGTCCTGTCTGGTGATTGGTTGTTCTGTGTCATCTGTGTTCATTGGTTATCCTGTGTGTCAATCACTGTGTCTGCATCTCATGATACACATGTGTGGATATTCTGACACCTCAGGCACTGCATTTTTTACATGGGGAATATTTTGTTCCCAAAAAACGCAGCCCAGAATCACACTGCCAGAGCCAGTGGTAATCACACCGGCTTTCACGCCGAGATTGACACTTTATCATTTGGGGGGAAAATTCAACCCATAACCTATTCCAGCAAAATGTCAAAGCAGGATTCATTACATTCTTTTCTCAAAATAAGCCAGCTGAAGCCAGGATGGTGTTACCACAACCCTCGCTTCAATGCTAGATGCCAGATTGATGATTTCCCAGTAATTAATCTGAAGATTGCATCTCTCTGTAAACCTGTAATAATCATATCACCAGTTTTATTGTGGTGTGATCAACACATTAACGGAATAGAGTTAATGATAATTGCTGCTACAAAACATGACAAAATAGTAAGTTATCTTTCACACAATATTGTATCTGAACTCTGGGGGGGAGGGGGGGGTGGGGGGGGCAGCGGAGGAATAGATTTATAAACAGCAAATCATCCCTATTTTTATATCCCATTGCCCTCGCAATAAAATACAACATTCCATTTGCCTTTGTAATCATTTGCTGTATCTGCGTACTAGCCTTTTGTGATTTAGCTATGATGAGAGGTTGAATAAACTCGGTTTGTTCTCATTGGAACGATGGAGGTTGAGGTGCAACCTGATCGAGGTCTATAAAATTATGAGCGGACATAGACTGGATAATCAGAGACCTTTTCCCAGGGTAGAGGGGCCAATTACTCGGAGGCATAGGTTTAAGGTGCGAGGGGCAAGGTTTAGAGGAGATTTTCGAGGCAAGTTTTTTTACACAGAGGGTAATGGGTGCCTGGAACTCGCTGCCGGAGGAGGTGGTGGAAGCAGGGACAACAGTGACATTTAAGGGACATCTTGACAAATACATGAATAGAATGGGAATAGAGGGATACGTACCCAGGAAAGTGTAGAAGATTTTAGTTTAGACGGGCAGCACGGTAGGCGCTGGCTTGGAGGGCCGAAGGGCCTGTTCCTATGCTGTACTTTTCTTTGTTCTTTGATTTATGTATCAGGACTCCCAGATCTCCCACTACAACAGAGCTCTGTGATCACCCTTCATTTAAATAATATGTTGCTTTTCTATTCTTCCAAAGGAGACAAGTACACACTTTCCAACATTATATTCCCTCCGCAAATGTTTTGCCCATTCACTCAATCTGTCTATATCTCTTTGCAGACATTAAGCAGAGCTCCCGGCTGCTGTTTCCATTCAAGGTAAAAGATGCCATGGGTGTTATAGTGAGGGAGGAACAGAAGAGTTCTCCAGGTTCCCTGGCTAATATTTATTCAGTCCATGCAAAACACCACCCATAAACTCCAGCCTGTCGCAAGCTTCTGTTGTTCATGGTTCACTAGCTGACTGTTACGGGGTAAGAACAAAAAAGATCAAGTTTAGAAAATATTGAAGGAAGAAACATGCATCTGACCAATCAAACCCTCTCTATCCAGAGTCCAGATATGTTACTTTTCCGTTTTGTTCCGCATAAACCAAAAACATTCAGCATCCTAAAAGATCCCAGTCACAGACTACTTCATCTCAATTTGAGCACATTCTGATTGTTGCCACCTTTTAGTTCTGTTGCCAACCTAATTCTTATTCCATTTCCACATTTTTGCTGTTTGTTCCAGGCACCTGAATCTTAACATTATAAATGGCGAACAGAAGTGAAAAAAATCCAAGGATTATGACTTGGGAGAATATTGAAAGCTCATGGAGAGGGGTGTGAGAAAAAGACTTTCAGATATCGGGCGGGGATTCTCCGTTCACCGGTGGAGCAGGCCGTACCGGCGCCAAGGAGTGGCGTGAACCATTCCGGCGTCGGGCCGCCCCGAAGATATGGAATCCTCCGGACCTTCGGGGGCTTGGCCGGCGCCAGAGTGTTTGGTGCCACAGCAAACGGCACCAAATGGCCTCCGCCAGCTGCCACCAGTTGGTGCATGCGCAGGAGCGCCAGCGTGTTCTGGCGCATGCGCCGAACCACTGACGTGATCCCAGTGCAAGCGCAGGGTGTTTCTTCTCCGTGCCGGCCATCATGGAGGTTGACACGGGCGGCGCGCCTGCAGATTGGTGGGCCCTGTTCACGGGCCAGGCCACCGTGGGGGCCCCCTTGGGACCAGATCCCCCGCGCCCCCCCCCACCCCACCCCCCCCCCCCCCCCCCCCCCCGAGGACGCCGCAGGCCACCCGGAGTGCCAGGTCCCGCCATTAAGAACCTTGCGTAATTTACGCCGGCAGGACTGACCGAAAACGGGCAGCTGTTCGGACCATCGTGGGGTGGAGAATCGCCGGGGGGACGCTGCCAGCGACCACCAACTGGCGCAGCGCAATTCCCACCCCCGCCAAAACCCCAGAGACGGAGAATTCGGCAGCCGGCGTTGGGGCAGGATTCACACCGCCCCCGGGCGATTTTCCAACCCGACGGGGGGTCGGACAATCCCGCCCATCTTCTTTGGAACAAGATTTGCTTGACAAGGTTAAATAAAAAGATTTGAGACAAAAAACCTGTTTTATTCAAACTCTTCAATACTTTGTTATGATCCCAGACCAGACCCCAACAGTAGCTCGGATGCTGGACTGAAACCTCAATATTTTAGTTTATCTTGTAAGACTGTGCAGAAATAATACTTAGCTCCAGGAGTGATTGCACAAAAAAATAGGGATCTGGTATTTTAAAACAAACTTTATTATTAACACAATATTAAACTCTTTGTGCGCTTCTTCACACCCAGAAGTAGCTTATACTTACCCTTAAACAATACAATTAAATACAGTAAACACAATACCTTTAATTACTATCTCTATTCCCAATTAAACATATAGCTCTCAATCCATCCTCCAACCCAATGACACAGACTAGTATTTACTTTCCAGAACAGATTTGACTCCTGTTAGAACCCCTGCAGACTCTGGCTGGATGTCGTCACAAAGCTGTTTCAACTGGTTTGTTTCAGCTTCGGCCTTGCCCTCTGGAAAGTCTGCACTGCTTAAATACTATTAATCTTTTTAGCTACCCTACTGCGAAAGTAAAAGTGTTAGCCAGATCAGAACTCAATGCATAAACTTTCTCAAAGCGTCTCAATACCTTAGCTCCACCCAGCAATGACATCATCTTCCCAAGCTGAAAACAAAATAACTCCACCGACTGGAAACATATTAACTCCCCAGGGACTGCCCCGAGTCAAACAACAATGCATAAGCCCAGGCTTTTACGATGGTCATTTTCACCTCCAGCCCCTAAAAGCTTTCTGGTCTTGCAAAAGAAGATTATTTTTAAAACATGACTGCTGCAGTCAAGCACACTCCAACCCAGACGTTTAACCATTAATTTTCCAAATGCTGATAATCCAATGTATCTACAACCCTGCATTTGTCATAACTTACCCTTCTTGCAGAATGGCCCATCATAAGCAGAGGGAGTGCAGTTACAGGAATAGCCATTGTATTTCTCTATACATTGCCCTCCATTGTGGCATAGGTTTCCATAGCTGGTACAGTGTCCTGGACACCCTGGATTGACTCCAGGTGTCATTTTGGCCCGTTCCTCAAGGTCAAGATTCACCCCATTCAATTGCAAAGCCCGAATGCATCCAACGAATCCTTTCTGTCTCGAGGCTGTCCCTCCTGTAATGAAATGAATGGAAATTAGAATCCAACTTTATTTTCTTTTTCATTCAGTATTGGGTATTTTGAAAAACAAGGGAAGACAAATACAACTGGCCTCAAGGCTGGTGGGCATTGTACTTTGCAGATCTTGGAACCAGAGGTCAGTGAAAGCAAAATTAGAAGCTCAAAGCAAGACGAGAAAGTGGAGTACATGAAAACAGAACTTGCCGACAAAACTCAGCAGGTCTGACAGCAGCTGCAGAGAAAGAAAGAGTTAATTTTTTGAATCCAATAAGACTACTTTTCAGAACTCAACATTTAGAAACTAGACCGGTCCTTTCCACCATCAGTATTGAGGAACAGATGATGGTTCAATTGAGTCTTTTGAACGAGAGTTGGTTAAATGTTCGATTGGAATGGAATTTGAAGTCAGAATATTAAATATGGAAATAGGTACTTGACGGGTGACAATACAATTGGTCAGGGTTAAATAATGTCGGATTTACTTGCACAGATTTTGTGAGCTTGTCAGGTTTTCATTCTTCTCTGGCCAGAGATCCCATACCCTACATTCACAGGAACTGAGAATATTTATTGACTTCCAAGGGTATTGTTCCTTTTTCTGGACAGTTAACTGATAAGGAAGTACAGAGTGTTAGCACTGTGGCTTCACAGCTCCAGGGGCCCAGGTTCGATGCCCAGCTTGGGTCACTGTCTGTGCGGAGTCTGCATGTTTTCCCCGTGTCCACGTGGGTTTCCTTCGCGTGCTCCGGTTTCCTCCCACTATCCAAAGATGTGCACGCTAGGTATCTAAAAGAGCTTAGGTGGGGTTACTGGGTTACGGGGATGGGGTGGAGGTGTGGGCTTAAATGGGTTGCTCTTCCCAAGGGCTGGTGTTGATTCGATGGGCCGAATGGACTCCTTCTGCACTGTAATTTCGATAATTCTATGATTCTAGAAATACCAAGAGGTTTGCTTTCCTTTGCTTCATGGAAACGGTCGATTGAAGTTCAAGACAGGGAGTCCCGGAGAGTGGGTTAACTTTTTAAGCTTGAAAACTGTGCTGAATTTAGGGTGTCCAATTTTACAACATTGCCACAGGGATGATGTTGAAATTCGAAGTAAAGTGCAAATATTTTCTATGTGGATTTTGTTGAAGGAAAGTGGTCCTCTGAGTCAAGTGGCTTTTTTGCCTTTCATTGCAATAAAACTCCCATTCTCTGTCACTCCACTGTTCCACCGGCCTATGGTGTAGGGTGTGTTAAATTCCCGAGCTGTAAAGACAGCTGCATCATTGACAGATAATCTTGATGTTTCCAGCTGCACCATCTCACTGTGGAATGAAAGTGGCCCCACGTGCCACGACGATCTCTTGAAACCTAGCCAAAGACCATAACAGTGGCATGCTCCAGACTGCAGTAGCAGGTGAAACTGGTACTATCCAAGTCCTTCAGAAATAAGAATGCATCCAAATAAGCTTCAGAAAGATAATTAGGTGACAAGTTTCAGTTTAACTCACTCTAATCTCTGAGCCAAAAGATGTGGAATCAAGGCCCACTCGTGGATTCCAATTACATAATCTAGGTTGACCCTTCAAGTGCAGTACTAAGGGAGTATGACATTGCCCGAGGTGCTGTCATTTGAAGAGGATGCCACACTGAGGTCCCATCTGGCCACTCGGGTATGTTTCAATAAAATTTCCGCGGCCACTTCTTTTTCCTAAGAAGACAAAATCAGCTGTTCTAGCTGGCAAGCTTTAACACCTCAACCACCAAAATGTCATGTGCCATCCACTTCATTTACTGTTTGTGATATCTGGCTGTTCAGAGATGGCTGGCACTTTATCCCTACACAAGTGAATATCAAGAATAGTTCATTAGATTGGAGGCATTTTGGAACATCCCAAAGTCATACCAAGGTCTGGAAAAATGAAAGTACTTTCATTTATACCTAAAAAGGTGATTAAACAATCACCTCCATCATTTCTTCACTTCTGGGATTTGGGCTTAAAATCCAGCCCAGTTGCTATTCACTGCAAAAGTCCCGAATACTTTGCAAGCAATTCAACATGCTGCCTCAGTGTGGCTCCTTATCACAGAACAGGGCACCCGTTCCTGGTTAGTACACTAGGTGAGTTGGTGGCAGCGCAGTAGGCTTAGCAATACAGCAGCCAAGGCGAATGTTCTGGGGATGTGGGTTCAAATGCCACCATGGTAGCTTGTGGAATTTAAATTCAATCGATAAGTCTGGAATTAAAAGCTGGTCTCAATAATGGTGACCAATTGTTGTGAAAACTCATCTGGTTTGCGAATGCTCCTTGAGGGAAGTAAATCTGCTCCATGTGACACCAGGCACACAGCAATGTGGTCAATCCTCAACTGAAATAGTGCAGCAAGCCACTCAGTTGTAAAAAATCGCTAGAAAGCCTAAAACTGGACACACCGCCTGTTCCTGTAAAAGCCCTTCTTCCTAATACCAGGGGTCTTCTGCAAAAATTGAGAGAGTTGTCCCTATATGCAACAGCTTGACATAGTCGTACTCACAGAATCATACCGAACAGTCAATGTCCTCCACACCACCATCAACATTCCTGGGTATCTCCTGTCCAACAGAACTGGAGCAGCCATATAAACACTGCGGCCACTAGTCAGGACTGCTGGACTCACCTGGATGAGGGCAGCTCCAGCAACACACAAGAAGTTCAACACCATCCAGGACAAAGCAGCTCACTAGATTGGCACCCCATTGGCAATCTTAAATTTTCATCCCTCCACCACCGACGCACAGTGGCAGCACCATCTGCAAGATGTAATGCGGCAACTCAACAAGGCTCCTTCGACAGTCCCTTCCAAACCCAACGACCTTTACCACCTAATAGGACAAAAGCAGCAGATGCATGGGAATACCACCCATTAGTGGTGGAGGGGAGGAGGAAGAATGTGAGGGCCACAGTGGTAGGGGATTCAATTGTAACGGGAACAGGCAGACATTGATGGCTCCAGGGTGGTGTGTTTCCTCCCTTGTGCCAGAGCCAGGGATGTCACTGAGCAGCTGCAGGGCACACTGAAGGGGGAGGGAAAACAGACAGATATCGTGGTACACATTAGTACCAACGATACGGGCAGAAAAAGGGATGAGGTCCTGAAAGCAGTATTTAGGGAGCTACAAAGTAGATTAAAAAACAGGACCCAGTAAGTAATAATATTTGGACTGTATCAGAACGGTAGCACAGTGGGTAGCACTGTTGCTTCACAGCTCCAGGGTCCCAAGTTCGATTTCCCCGGCACCAGGAAGTGCTGAAAGTTTTGGCAAAGATTGCTATCATGACCGGTACAGGCTTGGAGGGCCGAAGGTCTTGTTCCTGTGCTGTATTGTTCTTTTGTTCTTTGTACTTATGGTGCCATGTGCTAGTGAGTGTAGAGATAGGAGATTAGTCCAGATAAATGCTTGTCTAGAAATATGGCGCAAAAAATATATTTCTGGGACATTTGGACGGTTTTTGGGGACGATGGGATCTGTACAAGGCGGAAAGTTTACACCTGGACAAAAGTGGGACCATTTTCCTGCAAGAAGGTTTGCTAGTACAATGGGAGGGTTTGAACTAACTTGGCAGCTGCCTGTGATCCTGAGAGAAGGTTCAGCAGGGATAGATACACAGCCAAAATTAGAAGAGACATAAAATGAGTCAGGATGAAATAGAGAGAGATTAAACCAGTTAAATCAGAAAGGAGTTTGGCAAGATTGGATGGTATTTATTTTACTGCAAGGAGCCTGATGAACAAGGCAGATGAATTGAGGGTACAAATTATAACATGGGAGTTTGAAATGAAATGAAAATCGTTTATTGTCACAAGTAGGCTTCAACTGAAGTTACTGTGAAAAGCCCCTAGTTGCCACATTCCGGCGCCTGTTCGGGGAGACTGGTATGGGAATTGAACTGTGCTGCTGGCCTGGCTTAGTCTGCTTTCAAAGCCAGCGATTTAGCCCTGTGCTAAACAGCTGACACAGTTTGATGTAATTTCTGTCACTGAGACATGATTGAGATTGAGATGATTGAGCCAGAGGCAGGATTGGCAACTCAATATTCCAGAATACAGAACCTTCAGGCGAGAGATGGAAGGAGTTTAAAGAGGAGGGGGTGTCACAGTTTTGATCTTGGGATCAATTACAGTAGTCAGGAGGGATGACATTTAAAAGACTATTGAACTGAAGCCATATAGGTGAAACCTGAAAACCAAAACGGAGCAATCACATTAGTGAGAGTGTTCTATAGGCCCCCTAACAGTACGAGAGAAGTAGAAGAGCAGATTTGGAGGCAAATTTCAGAGAAGTGTAAAAGTAATAGGATAGTGATAGTGGGGGATTTTAACTGCCCCAGTATTAATAGGGTAGCCACAGTGTGAAAGGTTTAATGGGAGCAGAATTCTTAAAATGCTTCCAGGAGAATTTTTTAAGCCAGTACATAGAAGGCCCGACAAGAGAGAGAGTAGTCCTGGACATTATTTGCGGTAACAAAGCTGGGCAAGTGATTCAAGTATCATTGGAGGAACATTTTGCAGACAGTGATCATAACTCAGTTAGATTCAAGATTGTTGTGGAAAAGGTCAATGATTGACCTTTGAACCCAATGATGAGCTGGGTTCAAAGTTCTAAACTGGGGGAAGGTCCGATTTCAATAAGATCAGATATGATTTGGCCCAGAGTGGACTGGGAGATGGCATGTTTCGGTAAATATGTGACAGGACAGTGGGATGCATTCAAGAAGGAAATAGGGAGAGTACAGGCCCAACATGTCCCAATCAAGAAAAAAGGGTGGGACAAACAAATCCAGTGAACCCTGGATATCGAGGGCTCAAAATAACAGAATTCCCAGAGGCATATAAAATGTGCAAGAGGAAACCTAAGAAGGAGAGCAAAAAGGGTGGTATGAAAGGATGGTGGCAGATAAAATAAAGGGAAATCCTAAGTTGTTTTACAAGCACAATAAGGGTAAAAAAATAACCAGGGAAAGAGTAGGGCCCATTAAGGACCACAGTGGTAATTTGTGTGTGGAGGCGGAGGATATAGGTAGGGTTCTAAAGAACACTTTGTGTCGGTATTCACTTATGAGAGGGATGGTGTGGGTATAGAAATCAGGGAGAAGGACCGTGATAAAATTTGAGAAAGTAACAGAGGCAGAGAGGAGATTTTGAGTGGTCAGGCAGGTTTAAACATAGACAAATCTCCAGGACCAGGTGAAATGTATCCCGGGCTGTTGAGTGCGGCGAAGGGAGGAAGAAGCAGGGGCTAGAGGCGTTGGCAATAATTTTCAATTCCTCTCTGGCCACAGGAGGTGCTGGAGGATTGGAGAATAAGCAATGTGGTACCATCATTCAAGAAGGGAGGAAGGGATAAACCACGAAAGTACAGACCAGTCAGTCGAACCTCAGTGGTGGGGAAACTATTGGAAGCAATTCTGAGAGACAGAATTAATCTGCATTTGGAGAGACAGGGATTAATCAAGAACAGTCAGTATGGTTTTGTTAAGGAGGGATCATGTCTGACCAACTTGATTGAATTATCCAAAGAGATAATCAGTTGTGTAGATGAGGTAAATGAATTTGACGCCATCTACTTGGACTTCAGCAAGGCTTTTTTAAAATATAAATTTAGAGTATCCAAATATTTTTTTTCAAATTTTAGAGGCAATTTAGCATGGCCAATCCACCTAACCTGCACATCTTTTGGTTGTGGGGGTGAAACACACGCAGACATGGGGAAAATGTGCAAACTCCACACAGTGACCCAGAGCTGGGATCGAACCTGGGACCTCAGCGCCGCAGTCCCAGTGCTAATCACTGCGCCACATGCCGCCCCTTCAGCAAGGCTTTTGATAATGTATTCCGTGTATTTATGGTCTATTAAGAACATAGAACATACAGTGCAGAAGGAGGCCATTCGGCCCATCGAGTTTGCACCGACCCACTTAAGGCCTCACTTCCACCCAATCCCCGTAATCCAATAACCCCTCCTAACCTTTTTTTTGGTCACAAAGGGCAATTTATCGGCCAATCCACCTAACCTGCACATCTTTGGACTGTGGGAGGAAACCGGAGCACCGGGAGGAATCCCACAAAGACACGGGGAGAAAGTGCAGACTCTGCACAGACAGTGACCCAGCAGGGAATCAAACCTGGGACCCTGGCGCCATGAAGCCACAGTGCTATCCACCTGTGCTACTGGGCTGCCCAAATGTGTCTGATGTGGGAGACTGATAGTGAAGATAAGAACCTGGGATCCAAGGAAATTTGGCAAATGGACTCAAAATTGGCTGAGTGGCAGAAAGCAGAGTGTGGTAGTTGAGGGGTGTTTTTCTGACTGGAAGCCTATGTCAGTGGGATACGTCAGGGCCTAGCGTTGGGCCCTTGCTGTTTGTGGTTTGTATAAATGATTTAGATATGAATGTAGGAGGGTTGATCAGCAAGTTGGCAGATGATACAAAAATTGGTGGAGTGGTAAATAGTGAGGAGGATAGCCTTCGATTACAGGAGGATATAGACAGGCTGGTCAGATGGGCTGATCAGTGGCAAACGGAATTCAATCCGTATATTGTGCGGTGATGCACTTGGGCAGGACAAACAAGGCAAAGGGATACAGATGGCAGGACCCTGGGAAACACCAAGCATCAGAGGGACCTTGGTATGCATCCTTAAGATAGCACAGCAGGTGGACACAGTGGTTAATAAGGTATATGGTATACTTGCCTTTATTAGCCAAGGCATAGAGGTTAAGAGCAGGGGGGTTAAGCTGGAACTGTATGAATGTTGGTCAAGCCACAGCTAAAGCATTGTGTACAGTTCTGGAATCCACAGTATAGGAGGTATGTGATAACTCTGGAAATGACGCAGAGGAGATTGACCAGGATGTTTCCTGGGCTCGAGAATTTTAGTTATGAGCAGAGATTGGATGGACTGGGGTTGATTTCCTGGGAGCAGAGGAGACTGAGGGGGGACATGATTGAGATGTGTAAAATTATGAGGGGCACAGATAGAGTGGACAAGAAAAAACATATCCCCTTGCTTGGATCAATGATCAGGGGGCATAGATTTAAGGTAAGGGAGCAGGAGTTTTAGAGGGGATATGAGGAAAAACTTTTTGCCCAGAGGGTGGTGGGAGTTTTGAACCCGCTGCCTGAAAGGATGGTGGAGGCAGAGACCCTCCTAACATTTAAGAAGTATTTAAATGTGTACTTGCAATGCCAAAGCATACAAGGCTATGGGCCAAGTGCTGGAAAATGGGATTACAATAGTTAGGTGGGTGTTTTAGACTGGTGCAGATGCAATGGGATGGAAGGCATTTTCTGTATTATAGGACTCCTCTGACTCTCTGATGCAATTGAAAGCTCCCCTCCAAGCCACACACTATCCTGATTTAGAACTATTTTGGTGTTCCTTCACTGTCGCTGGATGAAAATCCTGGAACTCCCTTCCTAGCAGCACTGTGGATTTTCCTGGACCACCAGGACTGCAGCAGTTCAAGAAGGCAGCTCATCAAGAGCAATTAGGGATGGGCAATAAATGCTGGACAAGCCAGTGACGCTCGCGAAAGACAAAGAAAAAAATTGCCATTATTTTCAGCTGTACCATACATCACCAATCAAATATTTATTTTAAATATATTTATTCATAAAATGAACAATGCTGATTGAACTTGTGCAACTTAGTGCGCCTAACCCACTAGGTTGAGCACACGTAAGGGCTCATGTGGCGTAGAGGAGAAAAGGCTTGCAGCACACTCCAAACCTATCACGACAAAATCTGTTTGATAAGGTTATGAATTGCAATTCCACCTCAGTCTCAGAAAGTGAACATTATTCCATAGACTGGATGGAATTTGTACAGGATGCAGTCAATGTTTGTGCAGAGGATAGGGAGGATAATTCAAAATTGATAAAGGGAATGAGGAGTACCTGCTTTCAATGTCAGATAGCATTTGTGGGAACACAGGGGAACAGTTTTAGGTCATTCAATAATACTCTTTATTAGTGTCACAAGTAGGCTAACATTAACACTGCAATGAAGTTAGTGTGAAAATCCCCTAGTTGCCACATTCCGGCGCCTGTTCGGGTACACAGAGGGAGAATTCAGAATGTCCAATTCACCTAACAAGCACGTCTTTTGGGACTTGTTGGAGGAAACCGGAGCACCCGGAGGAAACCCACGCAGACACGGGGAGAACCTGCAGACTCCGCACAGACAGTGAACCAAGTCGGGAATTGAACCCGGGTCCCTGGTACTGTGAAGCAACAGTGATAACCACTGTGCTGCAGTGTCATCCAATAGCCCCTCAGGTCTATTCAGCCATTCAATGGAGGTCAAGTCTGATCTGTGAACAAGCGCCATGTGCCATCTTTCCACAGATTCCTTATACTTTTTGATTTAAAAAGCCATCAATCTCAGATGTAAGAGGAACAATTGATCTAGCAGTATATATGTTATATATTTCTGAGCAATGGATGACACTGGTTTCTAAGTATGTAACAGTTTATTTACAAGAACATAGAACAGTACAGCACAGAACAGGCCCTTCGGCCCTCGATGTTGTGCCGAGCAATGATCACCCTACTTAAACCCACGTAACCCGTATACCCGTAACCCAACAATCCCCCCATTAACCTTACACTACGGGCAATTTAGCATGGCCAATCCACCTAACCTGCACATCTTTGGACTGTGGGAGGAAACCGGAGCACCCGGAGGAAACCCACGCACACACGGGGAGGACGTGCAGACTCCACACAGACAGTGACCCAGCCGGGAATCGAACCTGGGACCCTGGAGCTGTGAAGCATTGATGCTAACCACCATGCTACCGTGAGGCTACCGTAAGAGTTTAAAAAAATTCCACTCTCTCAAAATGTCTGCACTCATGCTTACAGCTCAGTTACCAGGAGCTTATGGGCGCGATTCTCCGCAAATACGGAGAGTCGTAAAGGCTGCCGTGAAACCGGCCGTGTTTCACGGCAGCCTCCGCGCCCCCTCCCGGGACCCGATTCACACCCCCCCCCCCCCCCCCGGTCAGGACTAGCATCGCGGCCCCGGGAAGAACGGCAGCGCGGGCTTAGCGAACGTTCGCTAAGCCCGGCCGCCAAGACTCACGGCGGCTGACGCGCACGATGACGTCAGCCGCGCATGCGCGGATGACGTTATCGCGCATATACGTCAAACCCGCGCATGCGCGGTCCGTCATGCCCCACAGCCGCCCCGCGGACTGATCCTGCGGGGTGGCGGAGGGACAAAGAGTGCGCGGGAATCGGACCCGCTGCCCTGGCACGGCCGTGGTGCGGCTGTGCCAATCGGTGGCATGGTTGTGCAGAACGGCACTTTGCGGCCGTTTTCACGAACTGTGATAGCAGGTGTGTTTAAATTCGTGAAAACGGCCGTAAAGGCCTGGGAAATCGGCCCATCGGATAGGGAAGAATCGCTGCTCACCCTAAAAAAACGGCGAGCAGCGATTCGTGTCGTGGGGCGGCCGTGGCGGAGGGAGAATAGCGGGAGGTCGGGAAAAATGTCGGGAAGGCCCTCCCGCTATTCTCTGACCCGTCGTGGGGGGGCGGAGAATCGCGCCCTGTGTGTCTGGTTAGTTTGCTCTGTGTTTCCACCTAGGCTTAACCAATCAAATGCAGTGAGCATAGATCGGTTACCAGGCTCACATAAGCAAACACAACAATTTTAGACTACGCCAGCATCAACTGTCATTTGTGGAAAAGTGTTCCAAACTAATGGGCACGATCGAACGGCCTTGTTGCCTCCGACCCGATGATGCAACAAGGTGGTTAAATGGTTTGTGATGCTTGGAATGCCTCGCGAGATCTAATGAAATTCAATGGGGCATGGTGATCTGGAACTCACCCTCAAGCAAATCTACTGCTCTGATCTTTAATCTGCTGCTCCCCAGTCCTACAGAAGTCACAAACTCCTCAGAATCAAACGTTGTCCTTGTGATCTTCAGACAGTCTTGCCCTATTTCATCAGACCCTCTTCAGATCCACCCTTCCATTCCCCCCACCTCTCCCCTCTACACCCTCCACTGCGATCAGCCTCTCTTGTGATCTTCAGACACCACCAACTCACAGCCCATTCTCTTCAGACCGTTTGTGATCTCCACGTCTCACTCCATGTCCTCCGTGGTCATCACCCCTCATCACAATCATTCCCTCCCTCCTCACTGCTGTATTCCCAGCTCCCCCAGCACCTGCCATCCTCCAATATTTTCCCATTGCCAGGTTAAATTCAACAGGCCTCCAGATTCCTGGGATTTTCAGCAGATACATGTGGCCCCCACCAACCCTCCAACCGATCCATCCCCAATTCCCCTTAAATATTGGAGCCTTGATTCTGACTGTCAGTTTCTGAACGAGAATTGAAGAGAGGGGAAAAAAAAGCTTTCCACTAAGAGAAATGGAAAATAAGGGACATAAAAGAAAGTAAAACATTTTCCGATTTGATTTTTAAAAAATCTCCCAGAGAATTTAATTATCTGCGTAATGAGAGTTCACGCATGTAATTGCTAATTTTTAGTGCCACGGAGGATGATAAGCAGTCATTAACATTTATCACACTGCTAAAAAGGAATTTACCCACATCAAGACAAGACTGCAAAATCTCTAATCCTGTGCAAATGAGGCCTCATCGTTTCAATTGCTCCATAACTGGGTCAGAGAGGTTGAGTGGCATTAATCTCAGCATTAACACCTCACCCCAGCTTTCTGTGGTGAGTTTAATGGCTAATTAACGTGCAAGTGCAAGAAACCTATGACACTGTCATGAAGGTGTGCTTTATGCCAAATAATGATGATGTTTAATCTGTTGGCTTGGAACCTGAATTGAACTTTTAAAAACAGTCATTTCAAAAACACAGAGACTAAAGTGACCTGAACTCACAGCCCAAGATGGCTAACCCCAATTCGCACCAGTGTAAATTCCACATTCCAATTCTCTGGAGTGGAGCCAGTTTGTCTGCAAAACCCATCAAAGGAATGACTTCAGGGTGTGTGAAGGATTTGTGTCTACTGCCTCATTCGCAGGGCATCCATGGCAATCACCTGAGTTATTCAACTGTTGGGGATGGAGCATTCAGATTGTGGGACCATGGCGAGGTAAGCCACCAGACATTAACTAATCAATTCACCTTTGGAATACATGGACAATGTATTTTATTAAAATATCCCCTGGCATTTGGAGAATGAAGGGCAGAGGCCAGGCCAACCATTTTGTATATTTTGAGAACATGTTTTTTCGGCAAAACTGAGGACAAGCCTTGTTTTTTCTCCAATTCACCTGCTTCAGCTTGAGTCCTGTTTGCTGACTGATCATCCCACCTCCTGCAGTCACAACTTTCTTAAAAGACAGTATTACTGTCTCTTAAAGAACAATCAACTCAGTTGTCTGCATCTTAAATCAGGGGATACGAGATCAGCAGAGTCAGCTGGAGCCAACCAAGTCACAAGACTACAGCAGGGATACTGTGATGATCGGAATACCTTGCCCCTTTAAGAGGCTTGTGATGATCGGAATACATTGCCCCTTTAAGAGGCTTGGAACCCTGGGGGACTCCGCCTCTGGCTACGCCCCCTGGGAAACAGTACTTAAGATGAGACTCCATTTTGCGAGCACACTTCTCATGGAGGCTGCCATTGTTCACTGCTTATTAAAGCCTTTGATTACTGACCTAACTTTCGTGTCGTAATTGAGAGTGCCTCAGATACAAATGTGCTTTTTTATGGACTCTAATGTGGCACCCTATCCTTACCCAATCTTTGGTGTGTGTGTGTTTGTATGTGTGGAAAAGATGGTACATATTTTGTTATTTTACTGAGATCCTTTTAGGTATAACAATCTAATCTTTTCCTTTGTTAAACTCAGTAAAATGTCCGACTAGTTCTTTTACGATCACAGTGCGTAAACAGTTAAACAAGCATTGAATTAACAAGCATATGTTTGTCAAACAAAATATAAAACCTGTTGTGGTCAAATGAGAAGAAGAAAAAGAGGGGAGCCATCTGACCCCTCCTCACCTATAATAATCTTTATTAGTGTCACAAGTAGGCTTACATTAACACTGCAATGAAGTTACTGTGAAAAGCCCCTAGTTGCCACACTCCGGCGCCTGTTCGGGTGCACAGAGAGAAAATTCAGAATGTCTAATTTGCCTAACAAGCATGTCTTTCGGGACTTTGTGGGAGGAAACCGGAGGAAACCCACGCAGACACGGAGAGAACGTGCAGACTCTGCACAGACAGTGACCCATGCCGGAAATCGAACCCTGGGTCCCTGGCGCTGTGAAGCCACAGTGCTAAGCGCCGTGCTACTGTGCCGCCTACGTTCACTGTCAGGTCGCGGGCAAAGATCACAGGATTAATGATGGAGCAGCGCAAATCATCAAGCAACTTGTGGAGATTAAGAATTACAAGCAGCCCATTTGATTGCTCCCCCTTCCACAAACATTCAAATTCTCCACCACCGACAACAGTGGCAGCCATGTGTACCGTCGACAAGATGGACTGCAGTAACTCACCAAAGTTCATGAAAATGAAATGAAATGAAAATCGCTTATTGTCACGAGTAGGCTTCAATGAAGTTACTGTGAAAAGCCCCTAGTCGCCACATTCCGGCGCCTGTCCGGGGAGGCTGGTACGGGAATCGAACCGTGCTGCTGGCCTGCTTGGTCTGCTTTAAAAGCCAGCGATTTAGCTCAGTGAGCTAAACCAGCCCCTAGTGAGCTAAACCAGCCCCTTTGGCCAACACCTTCCAAATCCATGAGAAGGACCATCTAGAAGGACAAAAGCAGCAGATACCTGGGAACCCCATCACCTGGAGGTTCCCCTCCAAATTACACACCAGCCTGACTTCACTGCTGCTGGGTCAAAATCCTGGAGCACCCTCCCAAACAGCACAGTGTGAGTACCTACACCTCAAGGACTGCAGCGGTTCAAGAAGGCAACTCACCATCACCTTTTGAAGGCCAACTAGGGATGGGCCAGGGACACCCACATCCCGTACATGAATAAAACAAAGTTCACAGCTGTCTGGAGATACAGATTGCTGGATGATTTTCACATTATTAACAATGAGCACCATGAAACTCATTATTTTGACGGCCAATTCTGGGCCTTCTGGGCTAATAACTCCTCAGCTTTCTCATTTTACAGAGCAGATTCTTCACAAACAACAATAAGATGAATAATGCAAGTTATCCAACAGCAATTGTGAGTGAACGTGCCATGTGTACTGCAATATGGATAAATAAAGTATTCCACTAGATGGTGCTTCACTCCTTTGATAGAAAGTATGTACGAAAAAGGAGTGTTACCTGATTAAAAACACTTGCATTTATACACCATCTTTCACCGCCAGGATATCCCAAAGTGTCTTACGGCTGATGAAGTACATTTGAAGTGCGTCACTGTTGTAATTTGGGAAACACTGCAGCCGATTTACATGCAAAGTCCCATAAACAAACATCCATGAATCAATGACCAGATTGATCCATTTTAGTGATGTTGGTTGTGGAATGAATGCTTGACAGAACTCTAGGGAAAGCTTCCCTGCTCACCGCTTGGCCTATAACGCTCATCTGAGAGAACATCCCTTCCAAAAGAAGGTATTTCGAGCAACGCAGCATTCGCTTAGAATTGTATTAGATGCTGGCCTTCTGAATTGGGGGAAAGGGGGCGGGAAGAGGGGGCAGCACAGGCAATTTGTACCATCTCAACTGATTAGTCTGGTCACTTGATCTACACCAATATTTCAAATCTAGGCCCTTCTTCGTTCACAATAAAAAATTGCATGAATCTCTATGTAATCAATGAGATATTCTGTTTTTGGTTAAAGAAAATGTGCACAGCAAGTATTGTAGACAAGAGCATAAAATTACAAAGTGACATGATTAATTAAGTGGGTGAACAAGGCCCTAGCAGATAGATTTCGGCATTGGTAATTGCGAGATCATCTAGTTTATGGGACCCACAAAGGATATATCCCAGCCTTACTGTCAGCATAGATTTTGTGTTCGATTCCCTGGGATGGGGCAACTTTCTGATTCAGAGGGCACAATTCTCCGGAAAGATTTGGTAGCGAGCGGGACCGGCATTGCTATTCAACGTTATTTGGTCCACTTAACGAGGCCTCACGGGCTTCTCGCCGCAAATGAAGGCCAGCTGATTCGTCAGCAGTGTGCTCACCAGCCCCCCGCGAACAAGGTCGAGCAGCACTTAAGCAGCAATTGCTCAGCCAACCCCAGCCAGCTCGTAGAAATGTCCCCAAGATTTGGGGATGCAGATCTGGGGAGACTCCTAGATGCAGTGGAGGCTAGGAGAGATGTCCAGTTTGCCGGAGGGTCCCAGAGGGTCAGCCGTAAGGCAGCCAGCGCTTCCTGGGATGAGGTGATGCCGGATGTGAGCACTGGGAGTGTGACCAGGAGGACTGCCTCCAGTGCCGGAAAAAGGTCAATGACCTACACTGGGCAGCTCCAATGGGTAAACACCAACGCCAGTCCACCCCCCCCCCCCCCCCCAACTGCACTCCCCCCTCCACAGAGACCTTTTTCCCTCCCGTGAGCATCCACCCCACAACTCTCCATACGACCCCAATCCTTCCTACACCCCCTCTCCCTTCAACCCCCCAACTCTTCCTTTACACCCTCCCTCCCTTCAAACCCCCGACCCTTCCTTCACACAACCCCTCCCACCACTGTGAACTACAGGTGTGGCTAAAAATGCCCCATCTGTATCTCCTCAGTAAAAGCTCTTCCACAATCACTGGGCGAGGGCCCAGACTGGTGGACGGGTGCTGGACATAACCATCCTAACCACTGTCAACAAGTGGGACCTGGAGGTGACTGGGGTGGCCAAGGACAGAGTGGTCACCAATGCAGCAGCTGGTGGACGCCGCAGAGGTGATGAACCACCGGCCCCAGCCAAAGCACCTGTGAAACGTGAGTTATTATTGCCTTACTGTCTGACCCATCCCTCTCCCTGACCACATGTCCATTCTCCCACAGGTCCTCCAGCCGAGGGCGATGGCCCATCCCGGGTGGCCCCCTCTCCAGCCTCCCAGGAGAACTCAGAGGAGAGCTCCGAGGAAGACACAGCCAAGCGTCACAGCTGTCATCCCCACCCACCACCAGCACAGATACACACACCTGGGCGGGAAATGTTAGTGGTCAGGCTTCTGGGGCACAATCTGGTAAGCACCACACAGCTGCTGATATACATCAGGTGGATTTGATTTGATTTGATTTATTATTGTCACATGTATTGGTATACAGTGAAAAGTATTGTTTCCTGCCTTGCATGCTGTACAAATAATGCATACCGTACATAGGGAAGGAGAGACTGCAGAATGTAATGTTACAGTTAGTCAGATGGCAGCAGGGAAGAATCTGTTCTTGAGTCGGTTGGTACGTGACCTTAAACTTTGTTATTTTTTTCCTGATGGAAGAAGGTGGAAGAGAGTAGAGGGGTGCGTGGGATCCTTAGTTATGCTGGCTGCCTTTCTGAGGCAGCGGGAATTATAGATCGAGTCAATGGATGGGAGGCTGGTTTGCGTGATGGACTGGGCTACATTCACAACCTTTTGTAGTTTCCTGTGGTCTTGGGCAGAGCAGGCTCCATTCCAAGCTGTGATACAACCAGAAAAAATGCTTTCTATAGTGCATCTGTTGAAGTTGGTGAGAGTGGTAGATGACATGCCAAATTTCCTTAGTGTTCTGAGAAAGTAGAGTCGTTGGCGGGATTTCTTAACTATAGTGTCGGCATGGGGGGAACCGGACAGGTTGTTGGTGATCTGGACACCTGGTGATCCGGAGGCAGGAACCCCCAGGCGAGACAGCAATCGGAGGTCTGCTGGATCCCAGGACGCAGCTGGGTTCCACCTTAATGCTGAGCCCGTGGAAGAGGTAATCCCGTAGCTGATGGAGACATTAGGGTGCGGCCAGGACATTTTGAGGGAGATGTCAGCGACAGATCCATAGTCACATTCAGGAGTCCCAGAGGCTACGGGCATAGGAGTTGTCGCTGGCAATTTGTGGCACTGAGGCCAACACTGTGAGGTGGCGACCGCAGTGGAGAGCCTGGTGCATGGCATCGGCACCGTTAGTGAAGATGTCCAAGGCATCACAGAGTCAGTGACGGCCATGGTTGAGGGTCATGGCAGACTGTCCGACTTGCTGAATGATGTGACCCAGATTGACCTTGATGAGGTTCTGAGGGACATGTCCCGCTCTCAGATGGGAATGGCTAAGGCGCTGCAGAGCTTGTCCCAGTCGCAGGTGGGCATTGCAGATGTGAGGAGCATCGTCGAAAGCATCGACATAATGATATGGACCATGGAGAGCCATCAGAGTTGGCAGAGCCAGATGGTGCAGGGTCAGCCGGGGCACAAACCAGCCTGTCCATTCCAAGGTGAAATCCAGGGCCCAATGGGCACTAGACAGGAGGAAGGGGTGCCAAGTGCCAACCGGGACCCGTCCCATGAGGCGGCGAAGATGGCCACCAACACTCCCGAGTTCCACCCCTCTGATGAGGCTGCATCTTGGGGTCAACACACGGTACAAGGCGGCACAGCTGTGCACGTGCTGTCGACAAGGGAGATGGGGCACTGTGGCCCCAGAGCCCCCAGGCGACGCCCGCCAGGGGCATCGAAGCCCACGGGATGTGGGAAGAAGCTGGCTCCCTCCACCTCTGATGTGCATCCTGGGGATACACCTAAATGTCGTGGTGGAGTTAGAAGGGCCAATCACATCGAGGATCACCGTGGGCACTGGGAGAGGAGTTACTGGTGGAGGGGAGGTAGGGGGTGAGCGGGCGTGGGGGGGGGGGGTGGTGGCAACGGCACCATCGGGAGAGGGGGGGAATTGTTACACACATTAAACACCCTTGTACACAACTAGTATGATGCCTCCATCACTTTCCTCCGCAATGCGGGACGATCTACGAACCCGTGGCCCATTTCTCCAGGCATCTCCCCATGACACCCACCCACCCTCCGGCTGTGGACATGACCCCGGAGCTGTGACCCACCCCCTGGGTGTTCGGAATTTGGCTGCTGCGTGTGTGGTATTGCCTCCCACAGTGTTCAAGCACACTGTCCAGGCATCAACGTGTGACTGGGATGCTCGGCAAATGAGTTGCACATGCTACATGGCTCGCCCACCCACGTGTATCCACTTGGCATGTGTGAAGTGCCCAATTAACTACGAATGCCAATCCCCTATAGGCAATGCCTTCAGCCGCACGGCCAGAAGCCTCAGCAGTCAATGGGAGATACAGGTGGTCCGTGCGGTAGACAGCAGGGACAAGTGGATGGCAGCACGGTAGCACATGTGGATAGCACTGTGGCTTCACAGTGCCAGAGTCCCAGGTTCGATTCCCCGCTGGGCCACTGTCTGTGCGGAGCTGCATGTTCTCCCCGTGTCTGCGTGGGTTTTCTCCAGGTGCTCCTGTTTCCTCCCACAGTCCAAAGACGTGCAGGTTAGGTGGATGGGCCATGTAAAATTGCCCTTAGTGACCAAAAAGGTTAGGAGGGGTTATTGGGTTACCAGGATAGGGTGGAAGTGAGGGTTTAAGTGGGTCAGTGCAGATTCGATGGGTCGAATGGCCTCCTTCTGCACTGTATATTCTATGTTCCATGTAGGTGTTGCCCTCGGAACGGGTATACACAATCCGGGGGTTGCCATGGTGGTGCCGTTTGTGGTCCCCCCCCCCCCCCCCCCCCCGCAGTGCCTCCCATCCATCCTCCCATGGCTGACCACCCCTGCGGAGGGTTCCCAACCTCAGCCGAGAGTCCCCCACTCGAGCGAGGGCATACCGAGGCCAGAGAATCGCTGACAATTGTTCCTGTTACTTCAAGCATTGGCCGTTCTTCATAGCTGTTTCTAGAATAGTGAATAGCATCAGGCTACATCACCGTAATGGTCAACGTAATGGACTCAAACTTTGTCCTCACTCCAAATCTATACTTCTCAGCAACAATTGCAGAAGCATAAATGCTCGGTCAGAGAGGATAATTTTCTCCAAGTGTGAGCCATGTCCGGATGTCACCCTGGCACATTCCCACCATTGAGGAAGCTTCCCAGCAGCAAGGCCGGCTGTAAATGTACTTCCCAATGAAAGGAAGGAAGCAACATGTTGAAATAATTAAATCCAGTACTCAAGGACAAGTATTCCGAACCAGAGCAAGCTTCTTAGACCATAAGACTATAACACATAGGAGCAGAATTCGGCCACTCGGCCCATTGAGTCTGCTCCGCCATTCAATCATGGCTGATATTTTTCTCATCCCCATTCTCTTGCCTTTTCCCCATAACCCCTGATCCCCTTCTTGGTCAAGAACCTCGCTATCTCTGTCTTTAGGACGCTCAGTGATTTGGCCTCCACAGCCTTCTGTGGCAAAGAGTTCCACAGATTCACCACCCTCTGGCTGAAGAAATTCCTCCTCATCTCAGTTTTAAAGGATCATCCCTTTCGCCTGAGATTGTGTCCTCTGGTTCTAGTTTTTCCTGCAAATGGAAACACCCTCTCCACATCCACTCTATCCAGGCCTCTCAGTATCCTGTACATTTCAATAAGATCCGTCCTCATCCTACAAAACTCCAAACGAGTACAGACCCAGAGAACTCAACCAGTTCTCATACGACAACCTCTTCAATCCAGGGATCATTCTTGTGAACCTCCTCTGGACCCTTTCCAAGGCCAGCACATCCCTCCTTAGAAACAGGGTCCAAAACTGCTCACAATATTCCAAATGTGGTCTGACCAGAGCCTTATATAGCCTCAGAGGTACAATCTTGGGCTTGCATTCTAGCCCTCTCAACATGAATGCCAAAATTGCATTTGCGTTCCTAACAACTGACTGAACTTCACGTTAACCTGAAGAGAATCGTGAAAAAGGAATCCCAAGTCCCTTTTTTGCTTCTGATTTCCTTAGCATTTCCCCATTTAGAAAATAATCTGTGCCTCCATTTCGCCTTTCAAAGTGCATAACCTCACACTTTTCCACATTTACCCCAACAAAGAGGGCTGGCAGGTAGGCAAGGCCACCTCAAGAGCCAGCAGGACAGGCCTATCAGCTTGGCCTCTCAGATTTTTCATTGTTAACCAACGTCTTCATTCTTTGGGCTGCCCCAGTGTCCACCTCTCTCTGTGGGATATCTGAGGCTCTTGGGCTGTTGGCGTTCTGATTGGGAGGCCGCCTGTGGGACCGTTAAGTTGGTGCCACTGCAAGTACAGGCTCTGGACCTCCATTTAGTCTCAGGGTCTCAAAATCATCGGGAAAATCCAGTCCATAGTTTCCATTACAGAACAGGCAAGTTGTCACATCCCGACTGATTATTCTGGATGGTTGATCTAAACTCAAGAGTTCAAATCTGGGTCTTCCTGCCTTTACAATGAAAGATTGCCTGAATCTCAATGTAATCCATGAAATATTCTGCTCTTGGTAAAGAAATGTGCACAGTAATTATTGTAGACAAGTGCATAAAATTACAAAGTGACATTGATTGATTAAGTAAGTGAACAAGATTCTGGCAGATAGATTTCAACATTGGTCATTGTGAGATTAGCAAGTTTGCGGATGATTGCAGGAGTTGCGGATAGTGATGAAGATTGTCAGAGAATACAGCAAGATACAGATAGGCTGCAAAATTGGCCGGAGAAATGGCAGATGGAAATTATCCCGGACAAATGGGAGGTGGTGCATTTTAGTCAGTCCAATTCAGGTGGTTGCTATAAAATAAATGGCAGAACCATCAGGAGCATAGACACAGAGAGATCAGGGTGTGCAGGTCCACAGATCCTTAAATGTGGCAGCACAGGTGGAAATGGTGGTAAAGAAAGCATATGGCATGCTTGCCTTCATCGGATGAGGTATTGAGTACAAAAGCTCAAAACTTATGTTACAATTATGTAGAACGTTGGTTGGGCCAAATTAGGCCAAATGTGTCAATTCTGGTCACTTTACCAGAAGGACTGGAGGCTTTGGAGAGAGTACAGATAAGGTTTACCAGAATTTTACCAGAATTTTGCCTGGTATGGAGGGTATTAGCTATGATGAGAGATTAAATAAACTGGGGTTGTTCTCCCTAGTGAGATGGAGGCTGAGGGCCGACCTGATAGAAGTTTAGGGCTATAGATAGGGTGAACAGTTGGAGGCTTTTTCCCAGGGTGGAAATGATAATTATAAGGGGGCACAAGTTCATGGTGAGAGGAGATGGGTTCAGTAGAGATGTGCGGGGAAGTTGTTTTACACAGAGTGGTGGTGGCCTGGAATGCACTGCTAGGTGAGGTGGTTGAGGCAGATGCGTTAGCGATCTTTAAGACTTATCTGGATAGGCATATGAACAGACGGGGTACAGAAGGGTACAGGCATTTGGTCTAGATACGGCACGTAAGCGGCGCAGGCTTGGAAGAAGGCCTGTTCCTGTGCTGTATTGTTCTTTGTTATTTGAGATCATCCATTTTGAACAAAGTATTTTCAAAATCGCAAAAAGCTGAAAAGTGTCAGTGCAAAGAGATGTAGGGGTCCACATAGACAGATCACTTCAGAGCAGTAGCAGGTCGGAAAAATAATCCATAAACTGAAAGAAAAGTTAGCCCTTATAAATTACAGACTATGGGCGGCATTCTCCCCTACCTGGCGTGACGGAGTAGGGGAGTGGCGCCAACCACTCAGGTGTCGCGCCTCCCCAAAGGAGGGGAATTCTCCCCACCTTTGGGGGCCAGCCCCGCGCCGGAGCGGTTGCCACCAGAAGACCGGCGCAAAAAACCGGCGCCCCCGGCAGCGGGGCTGGCCGAAAGGCTTTCGCCGGTCGGCGCATGCGCGATGTGGGGTTCTCTTCCGCTTCCGCCATGGCGGAGGCCGTGGCGGCCGTGGAAGAAACTAGTGCAGCCAGAGAACTGGCCTGGAGTCTGAGCCGGGGGCCCCGATCGCGGGCCAGGCCACCGTGGGGGCACCCCCCGGCGTTCGATCACCTCCCGCCCCCCCCAGGACCCCGGGGCCTGCACGCGCCGCTGATCCCGCCGTTCCAGAGGTGGTTCAAACCTCGGCGGCGGGAGAGGCCTCCCAGCGGCGGGACTTCGGGCCATCCGGGCCGGAGAATCACCGCAGGGGCCTCTCCGATCGGAGTGGTGAGGTTCCGCCGCCGCCACTTCCCGGGTGGCGGAGAATCTCTGCCACGGCGAGGGCGGGATTTTAGGCGGCCCCAGACGATTCTCCGACCCTGCTGGGGGTCGAAGAATTTTGCCCTATAATAGAAAAGAGAGGAATATTTTGCGATAGGTACACAAAGTCCTGGTTAGACAACACACGGAGCAGTGTCGTGGCACCCCATTTTAAAAAGGACTTTAGTTGGCTTTGAAAGGAAAACAATGCAGCTTTGTCAGAATGCTGCCAGGTTTTCTACTGTTAGATTATTAGCACAGTTATAAAGTAAGCTTCTCTCCCCTGAAATGTGAAGGATTAAGAGGCGATTTGATTGAGACAGAGTGACTGCGGTCCCGCTGGTGGGAACAGACATTAGGGGCTGGTTTAGCACAGTGGGCTAAACAGCTGGCTTGTAATGCATAACAAGGCCAGCAGCGCGGGTTCAATTCCTGTACCAGCCTCCCCGAACAGGCGTCGGAATGTGGCGACTAGGGGCATTTCACAGTAACTTCATTGAAGCCTACTCGTGACAATAAGTGAGTATTATTAATATTATTATTACATGGCAGAGTTGCACAACTTTCAAATCAACAGCAGGTCACTCAGAAGAGAAATTTGGAAACATTTCCATTTGCAAAGGGTGGATAAATATGCTGATGCCTTTCCAGCAAAAAAGCAGGACAATTAATCATTTGAAATCTGCGACTGATAGATTGTCACTTGCAAAGAAGCAAAGGTGGAGTTAGGATAGAGGTCAGCCATAACCTCGCTGACAGCCCGAAAAAGCTTGAGGGGCCAAATGGCCTACTACCTTTGCGATTTTCCCATTCCGACAGAAGCTTAAAGAAAACTGCAAATGGATTTTCAACAATTACACATTACTACAGACTATGAAGTATTATTTCAGTTGCATGGAAATAAATATTTTAAAGCTCAGCTCAACTCTCAGTTATAATGAATAAATCATGCATTATCATGTCATTATGAATCACTCTCATAGCCCTAACAAGTTGTGTAAAGTGAAAATGCAGTTTCAGACAGGCTCTAGGGAGCGATGGAAAATAATCCCTGGTGGCTATGGTGTCGGAACGTCAAGGATGCTTCATGAGGAATCAGTGCGACTTGCATTAAGCTTGTGAATTCAGAGCTGCATTATCTAGATGCTTCACATTAACTATATATTACCCGAGCCCCTTTCTGTCTCAATACAAACCTGCATAACTATTGAGACTTCATCAGGGGAGCTTGTCGTTCAGCCATATAGACGCATGATTAATTTGAAATCTGCCACATTAAAAATAAAAAGCTTGTTATCTGATGGCAATATTTCTCTCACCTCGAGTCTCCATTTTCTTTCTCTCTCTCCATGACAACTTGTCTTTCCCTTTTATGGCGGCGATCATGGCTAATACTCTTCTAGACTACACACAAGAACACAAGCAAGCACGGGCCAGAAAATATCACTGCAACCCCTCTGGCTGGTCCGAGTGTTTAGAAAATAGGTTAACCACAATACCTCTCACAAGTTCGACCACATTTTCAACCCTCCCTTTGGGAGCTACTCCATCCATCCACTATCCTCATAATAAATAATAATCTTTATTATTGTCACAAGTTGGCTTACATTAACACTGCAATGAAGTTACTGTCAAAGTCGCCACACTCCGGCACCTGTTCAGGTACACAGAGGGAGAATTCAGAATGTCCAATTCACCTAACAAGCACGTCTTCATGGACTTGTGGGAGGAAACTGGAGCACCCGGAGGAAACCCACGCAGACACGGGGAGAACGTGCAGACTCCACACAGTGCTCCAGACAGTGACCCAAGTGGGAATCGACCCTGGGACCCTGGCGCTGTGAAGCAATAGTGCTAACCACTGTGCTACCATGCCACCCTTAATATGGCTTCTTCTCTTGTTTCTTCTCAGCTCCCAGAGTGCATTAATTTATTATTTCAATCCCCTATTCTTGTCAAGTTGAAACCAAGACTAATCATATTTCCTCTGGCTTTAAAGTTAAAAGCTATCCTGCTAAACCTCATCAAGATCTTTAAGATATTCGGAAGAACAAAGTGTTTCCATCAGTGTGCAATGTGGTAACATGAGGTCACGAATTTCAAATGATCCAAAAGTATTTTGTGTCATGTTAATGACTTGGTCTGAAAAATACAGGACATAACTTTAAAATGTGTAGCTAAAATGGAAGTTGGAAATGGAGGACATGGTGACAGTCTTCAGTAGACACAGGCAGCCTGGAGAGATGGCCAGACACACAGCAAGTGAAATTTAAGAGGAGGAAATGAGAAGGGTCATATTTTGGTGGAAAGAATGAGCAGAGGCAAAAGAAGTCAAATAGTACAAAAGTGAAAGGAATGTGAGGCAGAGAAAGCTTGAGCGTGTACTCTCTACAGGAGTGCAGCCACTGTTGGCATGAGGGAATGTCGTCTGTACTTTCCAAACTCCCACAAACAACAAAGAGATAACGACTGGATCTCCATCCTGCCGTGCCAGATTTCTGGCAGGATGCTCCGTTTCGCCGGCTGGTCAATGGGGTTTCCCATTTTGGGGCAGCCCCACGCTGTCGGGAAACCCCCACGCTGCCAGCAAAGCGGAGCATCCCAACGGCGGAGAATCCAGCCCCATGATTTTTAGTGATGTTGTGGAGGTGAAAATCTTGGCCACATGACTGGGGGGCTAACTCTCCTGCTGCTCGGTGAAATAGTGGCACGGGACCTTTTACATCTAATTGAGTGGGCAGATGGGGCCTTTGCATCTCAGTCAAAGGAACGCGAAATATTTGGTGAAACACAGCTATATTGAACATGAGTTGATTCACACAGTTCAATAATTCAGTAATTATTAGATGTGATGATCATTGCATCCATGTAACTTGAATAATATCTTTTAGCCTTTAAGCGACAAAGCTACGGGTGTTATCAGAACATATTTTTTCTCCTGTGGTCTATCCTGACCCCTTGCACCTCATTTGGGCAGCACGGTAGCATTGTGGATAGCACAATCGCTTCACAGCTCCAGGGTCCCAGGTTCGATTCTGGCTTGGGTCACTGTCTGTGCGGAGTCTGCACATCCTCCCCGTGTGTGCGTGGGTTTCCTCCGGGTGCTCCGGTTTCCTCCCACATTCCAAAGATGTGCAGGTTAGGTGGATTTGCCATGATAAATTGCCCTTAGTGTTCAAAATTGCCCTTAGTGTTGGGTGGGGTTACTGGGTTATGGGGATGGGGTGGAGGTGTTGACCTTGGGTAGGGTGCTCTTTCCAAGAGCCAGTGCAGACTCGATGGGCTGAATGGCCTCCTTCTGCACTGTAAATTCTATGATAACTATGATAACATATTGCATTTGAGTAATTCTTAAATTGAGCATGATGTGATGTCGCGCTGAACAACAAAGACCGCTTATTGAATAACTCATGGGTCAACACAAGAAATAAATATTTTTTGTGCAGTATTCATAGTATTTTTTCATTAAGAGCATTGAGAGAAATGTAAAGACTTGAATGTGTGCAGTGCCAATTTTGGGCCAGGCAACCTCAATGTAACAATGACCTGATAATCTGGTTTTTGTGATGTTGATTGAGAGATAAGTATTGGCCTCCTGCCCTTCCTTGAAATAGGGCCATGGGATATTTTCATATTGCATCGGAGTAGGTGAATGGTAACACCTCATCCGAAAGATGTCTCCTCGGGCAATGCGGCATTCCTTCAGCACTGCACTGGAGTGTCAACTCTGATTTTTGTATTAAATCTAGAATGGGATTTGAACAGGCAACTTTGTGAGTCAGAGGTGAGGCTGAGCAACAGCTGAAGAATTGCACATTCTCACTGAAACACCTAGCATCATTTAGCATTGCAACATTTGCAAAGTTTTCACATAGGATATTGCGTTGACTCAAAACCCCTGCTGGGGATCGAAGCATTCCGCTTGGGGAGGTCTGACGAGGACAATGGTGATGAGTCACCTTGCCAAATGTAGTGATCTCTGTATATCAATATACATGATCAATATATGTAACGCTAGTACAGGCAGTTGAACACTAGAGGTCTCACTGTCAGAATCTATACTAATAGTTTTCCCGCTCTTTCTGTTGACAGTGTGTATCAGGAGTGCAGAGAGAACAGACATAGCAAAGCTAGAGAGAGAAATTTTTTGTTATCAAAGCATTTTATTGTATAATTTAATTAGTTATCTCGACAACTGTTTCTTTATTTTTCTAGCTGAGTATTAAGTAAAAGAACTCACAATATTCATTTGTATTACTCAATAAATTAGTTTAACTTTAAAAGAAGACTACTGCTCATTTCAACAACCCGGCTGGTTCAAAAGAGTAATATATGTATTACTAACCTCAAATATGTATGGCTATAAATGGATGGATTCACTGGATGTAAATTCTACCTTTTAGCCAGAGATCAACGAGCTAGTAATTTGTTGGGGGGGGGGGGGGGGGGGGGGGGGGGGGGCAGGGGGTGCTTAAACTTGCCCCTTCTAATCCAAAAGATATAATTTAAAATGTGGCCTCTTGGCTCGATCGCATGATTTCTCTCTTGAAATGATAATTGAGGATCCACATCTGCCTCAGCACCCTTATTTGCATATTGAAAGAGGTCTAAGTGCCTGAGAAGAAAGTACTTTTACTCCTTAAAGTTAGGATCCTCCGAAAGTGGCAGTAGTCTAAGAATCAGTGGCGACAGAGTGGTAGGTCTACCAAGGTCATTTTGAGGCCTTCACCATCCATTATTGCAGCTTTCAGAGAGTTGAAATTGACTCCATTGAGTCAATGCTACTTTAGAATTTCAATTTAAGATATTTAAATTTTCAAGTGATGCAGCGCAGAGCAAGGAACTGAATTACTCACTTCAGGAGAGCGAGCTGTGGAGAATGAATCAATGAGCTGGGACTCTACAGCGGCGGTTAGATTATTTTTGGAGCTGGGTGAGGGGTGTTTGGGTCTCTGCTGGCCAGGCCAAACAAATTTATTCTTCAAAGAGGCCTATATTTCAAACAGGAGTTTCACACTGGGGTTTAAGTAGATAATTATTACTCCTATTCATCTAGCTATCCTAACAGAGCAATGGAGAGAAAAATGGTTTCATTGAGGAAAGGCCCGACAGCACAAAGCTTAATCATCACTTGAGTGCCACTAGTTTCTCAGTAACTGTACTCCCATTCACGACAATATCACAGTCAACACTTAGATGCAGCAGCTAATCCATTTTCATTGGATGAGTCGCACCATAGCAGGATTCATCACAGGGGGTGAAGCAAGCCGCCCAAGGTCCATTGACTTCTGATGGGACCGTTAGAGCCCGGGTAGTTGATGGGGCAGGAAATCCCAGCCAAGGTTTAGAAGGACATCTGATGCTTGGCAGGCACCTGGCACTCTAAGGGATGTTCTTTCAACTCGCTTCACCACCAGTGTACAGCGCCTATAATTTAAACTATCTGCGGAAACCTGCTAGGGTTTCTTTGGCAGCACATTGCAAACCAGAGACCTTGAGCGCCGAGAACGCCAGGACGACCGGTGCGTGGGAACGCCAAAGCCACCCACTCCCCCTCCAAGGGGGAGAAATAGTCCTGACCGGGCGACGCACTGCTGTTCCTTCATGATATTTTTTTATTTGTCAATGGAACGTGGACATCGCAGGCTGTGCCAGCATTTATTGTCCATCCTGAATTGCCCTTGAGGGGGCAGTTAAGAGTAAACCACATTACTGTGGGTCTGGAGTCACATGTAGGTCAGACCAGGTAAGGACGGCAGATTTCTTTCCCCAAAGGACATTAGTCAACCAGATGGACTTTTACAACAATCGGCAACGGTCATTGGACTTTTAATTCCAGATTTTTATTGAATTCAAATTTCCCCAACTGCAGTGGCAGGATTTAAACTGGATCAGCAGAGCATTACTCTGGGTCTCTAGTTTACTAGTCCAGTGACGGTACAACTATGCACCCGCCTCCCCCAACTACTGTCTCAGAGCCCTGCAACTCCCTACTCAGCTGCTTTGTGTGGGCAACGTCAGATTGCAGGCTGCCGTGCCAGCCTTGTGAAGGCCACATCCCAAGAATGAATTTTTTAAAAGCGTTGGTTAAGGTTCAAAGAATTATAACAACAATACCATGTTTGAACACATTGAACATGGCTTCTGCCACTGTACCTCTGCCTCAAAATGAAATACCACGAGAGCTTTACACCAAGTCATAGTTATGCCGAACAGCATGCAGAGAGTAAAACCAGAACATTGAAACATATTGTGACCGGATGAGAAGGCATGGGGTCAATGTCATGTCAGCCAAGTTTTGGGTAGATGCTTGAAGGGTTTCTTTACATAAAAAGCGATGATCGACTGGAATAGATGTCTGGATGATTGATCAGGTTTAGCTCACTGGGCTAGACAGCTGGTTTGTGATGCAGAACAAGGCCAGCAGCGGGGGTTCAATTCCTGTACCAGTTTACCCAAACAGCGCTTGAATGTGGTGACTAGGGCTTTTCACAATAACTTCATATTTCATAGAATCATAGAATTTCCAGTGCAGAAGGAGGCCATTCACCCTGTCGGGTCAGCACCAGCCCTTGGAAAGATACTTGTGGCAAGGTTATTATTATTATTAATAAACAAGATGCATATTAGCCTTAAAGGCCGGGTTGGGGGGGGGGGGGGGGGGGGGGGGGGTGTAGCGTGGGGTGGGGGAGGTGCTTGGCGAAGCAGGTAATGTTAGCATTATCAGAAAAGACCAGAGTGTAACTTTGAGACAAGAGAAAGAAATAGGTAAGGGGAGAAGGCGAGAGAATCGATAAGAGGATTCGGGGACAAGAGAGAAGTACCGGAGTGAGTGCGGAACGAGTGTGAAAGAACAGAAACGCCGTGAGAGAATGAGAAAGAAAAGAGACATATCCTCCCAGATTTTGTCAAAACAGAATCTGGGAAAACTACTCAAAACTCATTCACTATGCATATAAATCAGATATACAGTTTTAATTGCAACCATTACAATAATAACAGCATCACACTTACAATTTGTGGTGATTCAAACATTGAAGAGAGAAACCATTAATAAAACAACAATTGATTTATCATCAGAGAAAAGTGGCTTGAAGTCATGTAGCAATTCAGCAATGAAAACCACTTCTGTTTTACTGATTGTGTATTGCTTGAGTATTTCAATTAGAATTCTGTATGATTCATGGGTCAGCTGAGCATAAGGACTCAGTAGATATGGAAAATAACAAGAAGTGTTTGGGAGACTCACAACTAATCTAATCCCGGTGTGCATCTGGTAGAAATAGATTTGACCATATCAGTAAGCAATTGGATTATGTACAGATAGCGAAGCATATTTCTGGGGAGCGACATAAGAGAACATATTTATTTCATGTCTTTCTTTATGTTTAAAGGGATCTCACATTTTTCGCGTCAGGGATCTATTTGTGAAATCTTTTAACTGGTCCTTGTCCCTCCTTAAGCTGCTATTATTTTCACTGTTCGCTTAAATCTATTATTGCGCAAGAGGTCTTGAATTGAATTCAATTGTTAACTTTTTTATTCTGTTTTGCGCAAGTGTTTCTTAATTTTTAAATCAAATGTTCCAGTAGCTGTGTTGATTAGGAGTGCCTGAGCTCCCTGGACTCAACACCCCCTACCTTCCCACTCCAGCTCCCCAAACCGCCCCCAAAACAAAGTGGCCAAAACCTAGAAACTCAGCTCCTTTACAACACCCCCCACACCCCTGGATTCCCTCAGTCTCTTTTACACCTTCCTAACAACCCCACCTCCCCAGCCTCCAGCCCCCCCCCCCCCCCCCACTCCATCCCTGTCAACCTCCCCAACCACTCTCCTGGCTCCTCTACACCCTTGACTCCCACCCCAGTTCCTCAATCCACCGATGTTGCACATCGCATGAGATGGGGAGGTTTAGCCACCATTGCTTATGGCCAAAGAGGAGCAGGAGCGTTTCTAACTCCCACCATGTTCACACTCCCATCCAATGTCCATATGCCGATGTACTTCTTTGGCGAGATCAAAAGTTGGGATTTGTGTCACGAACCAGTGACCGTGAATGAAATTCCCCACTGGAAGCAGCCATGCCTTCAGCGGGGGCTGGTTTAGCACAGGGCTATATAGCTGGCTTTTGAAGCAGACCAAGGCAGGCCAGCAGCACGGGTTCAATTCCCGTACCAGCCTCTCTGAACAGGCGCCGGAATGTGGCGACGAGGGGCTTTTCAGACTAATTTCATTTGAAGCCTACTTGTGACAATAAGCGATTTTAATTTCATTTTTCATTTCTCATTTCAGATATCCAGGCCCTGAGCTCTGGAATTCCCTCCCAAAACTCTTCACCGATATAAACATGCCCACAAAATAGGAGCAGAAGTAGGCCTCAAGCCTGCTCCATGATTCAATAAGGCCATGGCTGATCTGTTTCTGTTCAGTTCCACATTCCCATCTACTGCTGATAACCTTCAATTTTCTTGCCATACAGGAATCTATCTCCCTCTACCTTAAAAATATTCAATGAACCCACCCACACCACTCTCTGAGGTAGAGAGTTCCAAAGTCGCACAACACTCGGAGAGAAAAACAAATTGTCCTCACCTTTGCCCTACTCCTAATTTTGAAACAGTACTCCTTAGTTCAGGACTCATCAACAAGAGGGAACATCCTTTTCATGTCTACCTTGTCAAGGCCGTTCAGGATCTTTTTTAATTCAAACAAGTTACCCCTCACTCTTCTGAAGTGAAAACATGCCCACCTTGTCCAACCTCCTCTTTTAAAGTCTGACTTAAAACCTACCTCTTTGGCCAAGTGTTCGTCATTTGTCCTAAAGTCTCCTATTTGAATCTGTGTCAATGTTTTACTGTTACTCTTCTGTTTGGGGTATTGAGGCTGTTATATTTCTTTGTTGCCACAAAGAGGAAAAGTTTGGAGATGCCCACATTTTGAATTCTTGTAAAACACGGTGAGAGGTTTATTAAGAGGTGTTGCTCATACAATCAAAGATGGTTATCTGCCCAAAGCCCACGCAAGCAGTGTTCCATTGAGACATTAGGAATTTGTTCACTCTTCTTGTCAATGTCTCCTGGTCCTTCATGCTGTGATAGAATGCACAAACAGTAGGCCAATTCATTCACTGCAGGATGACATAGAACCAACTTGATGTGGTGTATATTGTTCCCTTCAAACTCCTTTGCAGTCCTACATACCATTACTACTGACAATTTGCTTCGGTGTTCCAAATCTTATGAATATTTTGACTAGTTTCTCAATGGTCTGTTCAGTCACCATTGACTTCGTTATCATGACTACTGGCCATTTCGAGTATGCATCCACAATCACTAAGAACATGTGTCCCTCCAGTGGACCAGCATAATCGATGTGTATTCTCTGCCATGGCTGTTTTGGACATTCCCATGGATGTCATGGTGGTGTGTTCCTGAGTTTTGAACACGGTTGACAGTGCCCTACATTCTCTTCAACTTGTGCATCCAACCCTGGCCAACAAAAATAACTGTGCGGCAATTCCTTCATCCTCACCAAACCAGAATGTCCCTCATGTAGTTGGGCAAGGACTCTCCTATGGATGCACGGAGGAATAATTACACGGGTTCTCCACAATGGAACTTCATTCCAACCAACATAGCATGGTGGTTAGCATCAATGCTTCACAGCTCCAGGGTCCCAGGTTCGATTCCCGGCTGGGTCACTGTCTGTGTGGAGTCTGCACGTCCTCCCCGTGTGTGCGTGGGTTTCCTCCGGGTGCTCCGGTTTCCTCCCACAGTCCAAAGATGTGCGGGTTAGGTGGATTGGCCATGCTAAATTGCCCGTAGTGTAAGGTTAATGGGGGGGATTGTTGGATTACGGGTATACGGGTTACATGGGTTTAAGTAGGGTGATCATTGCTCGGCACAACATCGAGGGCCGAAGGGCCTGTTCTGTGCTGTACTGTTCTATGTTCTATGTTCTATTCTGTCCTGCCAACTCACAAGTCTTCGTGTGATGTGAGGCTTGAGGTCTGGATTTTTCCAATGAACATATGATGGCATTCCTTTTCGGACCAAGTCCATCACTTTGCCCATCACAGGGTCTGTTTTTGTATTCCTTTGAACTGGAAATGAAGTCACAGGTACACTACCCACGAGTCAGAAATACAAAATGTTGACAAAATTGTCTTCTGGGTGCTAATTGACTTGAAAAGGCAATAGTGATAAAACATCAGCATTTGCATGTTACTCTGACTTGCAATATTGGATATCGTACGTGTATGCCGACAATATGTGTGCCGACCATCTTTGCAATCTATTAGCTGCCAAAGAAGCTATAACTTTATGTGGTCCAAAGATTGTAGCGAAGGGTCAATAATCCCTCAAAAGGGTAAAACCTCACAGCTCCAGGGACCCGGGTTCGATTCCCGGCTTGGGTCACTCTCTGTGCGGAGTCTGCACGTTCTCCCCAAGTCGCTGTGGGTTTCGTCCGGGCGCTCCGGTTTCCTCTCACAATTCCCGAAAGACGTGCTTGTTAGATGAATGCGACATTCTGAATTCTCTCTCTGTGTGCCCAAACAGGTGCCAGAGTGTGGAGACGAGAGGATTTTCACAGTAACTTCATTGCAATGTTAGTGTAAGCCTACTTGTAACACTATTAAAGATCATTATTGTTATAATGATGCCCATAAAGGTCACGGTGGAACCTTCTTACAATGAAAATGATTCTCAAACCTTCTTTTTCATTGCCATGCTCGTAAGATTGCCTGAAGCAAATGCCCCTCGTTCCTCTCTCAAAGGCATAATCTGTGAGACAACTGCACCAACCTCATAGGGTGAAGCATCACAAGAAAGTGGCAACTTCGGCTTTGGACTATAAAAGGGGCTGGTTTAGCTCACCAGGCTAAATCGCTGGCTTTTAAAGCAGACCAAGGCAGGCCAGCAGCACGGTTCCAGCCTCCCCTGACAGGCGCCGGAATGTGGCGACTAGGGGCTTTTCACAGTAACTTCATTGAAGCCTACTCGTGACAATAAGCGATTTTCATTTCATTTTCATTTCATTTAATAAACAACCCGTAGGGGTGGCACGTTAACACTGCTGCCTCATGGCGGTGAGAACCCGGGTTCGATTCTGGGCCACTGTCCGTGTGGAGTTTGCACTTTCTCCCCATGTCTGCGTGGGTCTCACCCCCACAACCCAAAGATGTGCCGGGTAGGTGGATTGGCCACACTAAATAGCCCCTTAATTGTAAAAAGCAAATTGGGTACTTTAATGTAAAAAAAATCCTAATAAACCACCCGCTTTGACTTTAGTAAAGCTTCTTTCACTTCATTGTATGTATTTTTACATTTTTCTGAGCAGTGCCATGCCTGTTTGGAATGTAGCAAAGTGCGCAAAGGTTTCAATTGTGTTGTTAATTTCGGAACAAATTTACCACAATAATTGATTGATTCTAAAACCGAGCTCAATTGCGTCATATTTTGACCATTTATTGCTTCTAAGATTGCGAACGGTTTCTTCAGCTCCTTGTGTAAGCCATCTTTGTCGATAATATCAGCATGGTAATTCATGGATGACTTGAAAAAGTCACACTTTTCCTTTTTAACACTCAGGTTGTGGATCTGAAAACATTTAATTGTGGCTTGAAAATGCCTCTGTTCACTTGAACCAGCGATGAGTATGTCATCAAAATAACATTGCACTCCATTCAGCCCACTTAGAATTTGATCCATGTCAGGTAGGCTGTGGCGTAATGGTATTCACGCTATCGGCGCCAGAGACTCAGGTAATGATCTGGGGACGTGGGTTCGAACCTGGGTACGAATCCCACCCGGCTGGTGGTGGAATTTAAACTCAATAAAATATCTGGAATTAAAAGTCTAATGATAACCATGGCACGATTGTCGTAAAAACCCATCTGGTTCACCACTACCCTTTAGGGAAGGAAATCTGCCACCCTTATCTGGTCTGGCCTACACGTGACTCCAGACCCACAGCAATGTGGTTGACTCTTACATGCCCTCTGAAATGTCCTAGAAAATCACTCAGTTGTTTTCCAAAACCACAAAAACAAGAAAATGAAACAAAATTGGACAGACCACACGGTATCGACTCAGGAGCCGGAAATAGCAAAGGCAAACCCAGCCCTGTCGACCCTACTAAGTCCTCCTTACTAATATCTGGTAGTTTGTGTGTAGCCACTGTAGCCACCTAAAATGGACACTGAACTAAACAAAATGGAGAATCGCTAAGACTGCAGGGAAAAACAGTTTAGCCAAGGCAGCAGCCTGCAAACACTCATTAGCATTTTGCAAGCAGCAAAACTAGTTTCTGTCCAGGTGGAAGATCTCAAACCAAAGGTGATAATGGCAGAACGCTTTACATACTAATAAGGCAGTCCAGATCTAGGCACACACAATGGCAACATTTGGGTTTGAATAAGATACTTTAAGTGGATGTCCAGACAGAGCGGCACCAGAAGTATCCACTAAAGAAACCGCCCCCGCCATCAAGAAAGACCCTCACATTGGAGGAATTCAAAAGATATCGATTGGGAGTGATCCAATCGATACCTGAAGGTAAAGCCCGCCCAGAAAAGGCAAGGACATTGGGGACCCCTATAAAAGATAGACCCCCACCCATGGTCCTGTCTGTTGTTTCGTGCTCCGGCTTTGACCAAGAACTTCGAATTGTATCCTGACTCCAGCCGTTGAGCACCAGCCGCCGAACCGTAAGTGCCAATACGACGCTCGCTACGCGAACCAGGCCCTCTAGACCCCCAGTGACCAGCACGCTTTCTGAATGTTGCAGACCAAGACCGGAACGAAGGCCTCGCTCCCTGACCTTGCCTGTTCCTGTTTAGTTAAGTATTCTGATTGCTTAGTTTAGTCATAGCTTAGTCCCTTAGCGTGTGCATGCATATTTATTATAATTGTATAATAAATATTGATCGTTTGGAACTTACTAATCGGTGTATCGTTTTATTACTTTGAACCTGACCTTGGAATATTTGTGAGGTGTCTATACGGCATCTGGCGACTCCTGAGCTGAAAAATACATACACAGAGCCTAGTAGTGTTAAGCACACGGCCTTTAAACGGAGGCGTGTTAATACACTCCAATAAACGCGTATTACACCCATAGTAAAACGTGCAACATGTGTCAAAGTTGGGAGAGCTATCTCACAGACTAGTTGAGCATGACATTGTCTGTAAGGTAAGATTCTGTGAGAATGACTATGTCCCAGACACCACCATCATCATTGCTGGGTATATCGTGTCTCACCGGCAGGACAGACCCAGCAGAGCTGGTGGCACAGTGGTGTACAGTGGGTATGAGTTACCCTGGGAGTCCTCAACATCGGCTCTGGTCTCCATGATTCTCATGAGTTATGGTTAAACATGGGCAAGGAGACCTCCTGCTAATTACCCTGTACCGTCCGCCATCAACAGATGAATCAGTATTCCTCCATGTTGAACAGTCCTGCCACATCCCACCGTGAATAGTGGTTAAACAACTCACTGGAGGGAGGAGGAGGCTCCACAAATAACCCCATCCTCAATGATGGAGGAGCCCAGCATATCTGTGCAAAAGACAAGGCTGAAGCATTCACAACAATCTTCAGCAAGAAGTGCCGAGTGGATGATTACTTTACGGCTCATCTGGAGGTCCCCAGCATCACAGATGTCAGTCTTCAGCCAATACGATTCACTCCACGTGATATCAAGAAATGGCCGAAGGCATTGGATACTGCAAAGGCAATGGGCCCTGACAATATTCCGGTGATACGACTGAAGACTTGTGCTCTGGAACTTGCCACATGCCTAGCTAAGCTGTTCCAGTACAGTTACAACACTAGCATCTACCCAGCAATGTGAAAAATTCTGCCCGATACACAAGAAACAGGACAAATCCAATCCAGCCAATTACCGCCCTATCGGTCAACTCTCCATTGTCAGCAAAGTGGTGGTGTTATGGGCCAGGGTTTCAAGAACACTAAAGTGTCTCATGGAGTTCACCTGACCCACAACGTTTAATTGATTTTGGTTATGGGGAGCACAAGGGCCCACTTTTCAGGTGTGATGCAACAGAGATCTAAAGTACTTTTAAAACAAAGTCCAGTTAACATTTTATAAACACACAGTAAACATTTCAGCAACTATCAACTCAAATAATACAGTACTCTATAGGTAACCCATAATCTTTCCTAACAACATCCACAAGTTAAACCCTTTTAAAATAAAGACAGCAAGTTTACATTCTCTACAGAAACAGGCATTACATTGAAATCCTCACATGAGCTGAAGACATTCTGTAGCTTGTAGAGAGAGAGAGATCATGATATAGCTGCTTGCTTTGCTTGCAGCTATCCAACTGTCAAAACAAAACTAAACACACTGTAGCTGCTAGCTCAAAATCCAAAGTGACAGACAGACAGTCCAGCTCCACCCACACTCTGACATCACTGCAGCTATTTGATGAGCACCCATTTCTTAAACGTACATTCACTACAGCTATTTGATAAACATCCATTTCTGAAAGGTACATCCAAAACAACTATTTGATAAACACCCATTTCTTAAAGGTACATCCACTACAGCTATTTGATAAACACTCATTTCTTAAAGGTACTCTCACATGACAATGGAAGGAGTCATAAGAGTGCTATCTAGTGGCAGTTACTCAGCGATGACCTGGGATCTGACCTCATTACATCCTTGGCTCAAAGATGGACAAAAGAGCTGAACTCCAGTCCCAATTTTGGTTGACATGTTCTTCTGTTTCAGTTATTTTTCCTGCCTCAATCCTTGTTGCCAATTTTCCCTCCTGCTACATCTCTTTGTGCCACAAAGACAGGAAGTATGGAGGTGTCCACACTCTGGACTCTTGTAAAACATGATGAGAGGTTTATTAAGTGTGTTTCTCAATACAATCAAAGATGTTGATCTGCCCATAGCCCGCGCAAATAATTTGCTCACATCACTCCACATCATATGATGAAATGAAAATGAAAATGAAAATCGTTTATTGTCACAAGTAGGCTTCAAATGAAGTTACTGTGAAAAAACCCTAGTCGCCACATTCCGGCGCCTGTTCGGGGAGGCTGGTATGGGAATTGAACTGTGCTGCTGGCCTGCCTTGGTCTGCTTTCAAAGCCAGTTTTAGTCCTGTGCTAAACCAGCCCCTTACGATGCATAACCAGCAAGGATGTATTCTCTGATTCATAACAGAAGCTATTATATAAGTCCAAGTTATTGTTGCTGGCTGTAGACTGGATAGTCTCATGGACACTGGGATAACACGGGTGCATAGGTGTCACGGGTCTGTAGCGCGAGTCCTGCTCGGGTGTGGGCAGACAAACAGCATGCAAGAGCTGTTGATAAACCTTCATAGTTGGCAGTCCTTTGTTGCCAGTTATTGCAGCCCAGGACTTTTTTATTGATGAAAATAAAATCTGACTAATTTTCTTTCAATCCATAGTCCAATGGTATTTAGGACAATTTTAGCTCTGTGGCTGCCTTCTATGGCATACCTTGGTTGCCGGTAGGGTTTAGAATCACTGAACAGCACAATTGGCATTCATATCTCTTGTTCTTTGATTGTAGGGGCGGAATTCTCCCAACGGGTGACAAACAGACGAAGCCGGAGTGAAACCCAGAGGGCGCGATTCTCCTCAAATGCAGAGAGCCATAAAGGCTGCCGTGAAACTGGCCGTGTTTCACGGCAGCCTCCGCACCGCCTTCCGGGACCCGATTCTCCTCCCCAGTCGGGGCTAGCAGCGGGGCCCCGTGAACCACGGCATCGCAGGCTTAGCGACCGTTGCCAAGGGTCACGGCGGCTGACGCGCACGATGACGTCAGCCGCGCATGCGTGGATTGGACGGCTCCAACCCGCGCATGCGCGGATGATGTCATCACGCATATGCGTCAAACCCGCGCATGCGCGGGCCGTCATGCCCCTCAGCCGCCCCACGGACTGATCCTGCGGGGCGGCGGAGGAACAAAGAGTGCGCGGGTTTTGGACCCGCTGCCCACCGATCGCGGGCCCATGCCAATCGGTGCCATGGTTGTCGGGAACGGAACTTTGCGGCCGTTTTCACGAACGGTGAGAGCAGGTGTGTTGGCGTTCATGAAAATGGCCGTATAGGCCTGGGAACTCGGCCCATCGGATACGGGAGAATCGCTGTTCGCCATAAAAAAAACGGCGAGCAGCGATTCGTGTCGTGGGGTGGCCATGGGGGGAGGTGGAGAATAGCGGGAGGTCGGGAAAAATGTCGGGAAGGCCCTCCCGCTATTCTCCGACCCGTCGTGGGGGGCGGAGAATCGCGCCCAGAGTGTTTCACTCCAGCATCGGATGCCGCTCCTCGCCCCTTATTCTCCTTTAGCCTATAGCCCCCCGGGGGGCTAGGAGCGGCGGCGCGTGAATTCCGCGCGCTGGGCCTTGATGCTTGCGTCAAAGCGGCACGCCAGGAATAACGCGGCCGGCTGCGCCGAAGTGACGTCAGCCGCGCATGCGCAGGTTGTCCAGCGCCAACCCACACAGCGTGGTTGCCGTCTTCCCCTCCGCTGCCCCGCAAGACATGGCGGCTTGATCTTGCGGGGCGGCGGTGGGAAAAGAGTGCGTCTTTTAGAGACACCGGCCCGACGATCGGTGGGCACCGATCGCGGGCCAGACGCCCGTGGTGCTCGATCCTCCCTCCGCCCCCCACAGGCCCAAAACTCACCGTTTAGTGCGACGCACTGTTCACGCCGGCAGCGACCAGGTGTTGTTGGCGCCAGCGTGAACCGGTCGGGTTCGGCAGGCCTCTCGGCCCATCCGGGCCGGAGAAACGCCAGTGGCCGTGAGAAACGGCGAGCGGCGATTCTCCGAGTGACCTGTTGCAAAACGCGACATGCCATTTTGGGGGGGTGGGAGAATCGCGGGGGGTGCCAGGGCGGTGTGGCGTGATTCGCCCAGCCCTCCCACGATTCTCCCCCCCTGCGTGGGGTGCGGAGAATCGCGCCCTAGGTTTGGGTGACAGAAGCAGTAGTACCGCTGTGCTTTTTGAGCAGATCTATCCGATCCCAGCTCCTGTTAACTGCTCGTAAATTCATCCTCAGCATTCTGTAATCGGGTTGAGTACATGGTCTAAATTGACCATGCATTGCTGCGCACGTAATTATCAGCCAAATTGCTCTTATAGATCGGGATTAGATAAATGCGAGAGTAATGGAACAAATCTTAATGCTGTTTTTTTTGTATGGAGTGCTGAGTTTAGATTGAGATCTCAGGAGTGTTGCACTCACTGTAAATAATTTATTGAAGCCTAAATTTGATTCGAAATCTGCTTAGCTTCCCCTGCTCTGCAACAGGACAGACAGACAGGCCTGTTGCTGTGTGGACAGATTGTTAACACATCTCCCTTGTTACAAGGAGTGCAGAACAGACTTTGCATCTTTTTCTGCTGGATCAATCTTATGGGCAAACAGCTGACTAAACGGAATAAGTGAATGAGAGTATGAAGTGAATTATATGGCTAATTGGTAATTTGCAACCATTAACATACAGGCTTTAAAACTGCACCCTTTGAGCATTAGCATCTGAATGTTCTACACCTTGCCGTGAAATTCCTTTCTGAGATACTTTAACAGAGGCAGACTTTCAGTTTAATGCACACAGTATTTGATGCTGTTATTTATACTATGCAATCTCAATTTCATAATTTTCTACATTCAGAACGAGACCGCTTTGGGATTCCCCAAGGCTTGGCTCAGCATTCCTAACAGCCAAAAACAAAATGGCTTCACCTCCAGGTTCTGGATTCACACTGAAGACGAAAAAGGCTCCTCTGACTGCGAGCTGAGCTTGGTCAGTTCTCAACACAGTCTCAAATGAGCGCACAGTGCAAAGATCACCCTCCATTTGACATCAGTTGGTAGAAAATGGCCAGTTGGGCAGCACGGTGGCACAGTGGATAGCACTGGGACTGCGGCGCTGAGGACTTGGGTTTGAATCCCGGCCCTGGGTCACTGTCCGTGTGGAGTTTGCACATCCTCCCCGTGTCTGCGTGGGTTTCGCCCCCACAACCCAAAGATGTGCAGGTTCGGTGGATTAAAAATGCTAAATTCCCCCTTTATTGGAAAAGAATAATAATTGGGTACTCTAAATTTATATTTAAAAAAAGAAAATTGCCGATGGGAGATATTGAAATAAAGGGTCTCACAAGCGCAAAAGGGCGGGGTGTCCTAGGCTGTGAGTGAGGCACATTACTGGAGAAGAGTTGAGGGATGTATGGTTTGCACCCAACTGTGCTATTTTTGACGTGTGCCGTATTCCATTCTGCAGCATTAATAATCCTCCCATCAATGGTGGCCAAAGCGGCAAAGAGAAAAGAAATACAGAAGAGAGATTGTTTAGGCTGCAAATCAAGTAATTTGAATCATACTGATTATGGAAAAATGCATTTAAAGTACTTCCAAGGCAACACTAATTGACAGTCGAATCAGGATTGAAGCCACAAACGAATGCACAAAAGCTGTGTGTATGAATATATGCTTTTGATCTTTTTTTGCCTCGGAGGATTATGGAAGCTGAATTTTTGTGGTTGGATCCTAAATCTGGTATGGGGCATTCATATGAATATGTCAATTATTCAAATAAAACATTCATGGATTCACATCAGCTTTTCTCCACTTGATCCCATCCAGCCTTCTAACCAAGACAAATGATAACTAGCTGAATTAGTTAATTCTTCAGAATGGTATGGAACCCAACCCCTTAAACCAGGTAGTTGAGAACCTTGATTAAGGTGTTAACTGACCTCAATCAGCATGGCAGTAGGTGTTCTGGAATTGGCCTCAAACACTCTGGGCGGGATTCTCTGATCCTGAGGCTAAGTGTTGACGCCGTCGGAAATGCCGCCGCGTTTCTCGACGGCGTCAACACAGCCTCAGGATCTGCAATTTTGGCCCCTACAGGGGGCCAGCATGGCACTGCTGATCCTGTTGTGATCTGGGAGCCGTCGGGTCCGCGCATCCACAGTGGGGCCGGCGCCAACCCGCGCATGGGCAGTGGCACTGGGCCAACGCACTCATGTGTGGAGTCTCCCTTCTTTGCGCCGGCTCCGATGCAACTTGGCGCAGGGCTACAGGGCTGGCGCGGAGGAAAAGAGGCCCCCAGCCAGAGAGGCCGGCCCGCCAATCAGTGGGCACCGATTGCGGGCGCAGGCCACAGCGGAGGCACCCGGGGGATGGACCCCCCCCTCCCAACAGGCCATCCACGGACCCTTCCACACCGAGTTCCCGCCGGCTGATAGCAGGTGTGAATGGCGCCGGCGGAACTTGGGCTTTTTGATACGACCGCTCAGCCCATCCCGGGCCGAGAATCGCCGGGGGTCCACATAGAGCGGCCCCAGCCAGCGCCTCGCCGACCGCAGTGGCGCCAATGACGCCAATTCCGGGGTCGGAGCGGCGTGGTGCGATTTGCGCTGGTCGCGGAGATTCCCCGGCCTGGCCCCGGGCTGAGAGAATCCTGCCCTCTAGATTGGAGGTAAGTGGGTGGAAACAGGGGAAAAAACCTGAAGCAGTCCCTGCTCATATGCAGAAATACCTTGACAATATTCAGGCTGAGACAAGTGGCAGGTCACACTCACACCACACGAGTGACAGGCAATGACCATCTCCAACAAAAGAGAATTCAACCATTTCCCCTTGATGTTCAAAGGCACGGCCATTGCTGAAACCTCTATTATCAACATGCTGGGGGTTACCATTGACCAGAAACGGACCAGACCGGCTATATAAATACTGTGGCTACAAGAGTCGGTCAGAGGCTGGAAATTCTGCAGAGAATAACTTACCTCCTGATTCTTTAGCGACTAACCATCATCCACAAGGCACATGTTAGGAATGTGATGGATTACTCTCCACCTTCCTGGATGTTCGAAAAACACTCGAGAATGTCAACACTATCCAGGACACCAAAGCAATTCACCAGGGGCAGCACGGTAGCACAGTGGTTAGCACAATTGCTTCACAGCTCCAGGGTCCCAGGTTCGATTCCGGCTTGGGTCACTGTCTGTGTGGAGTCTGCACATCCTCCCCGTGTGTGCGTGGGTTTCCTCCGGGTGTTCCGGTTTCCTCCCACAGTCCAAAGATGTGCAGGTTAGGTGGATTGGCCATGATAAATTGCCCTTAGTGTCCAAAATTGCCCTCAGTGTTGGGTGGAGTTACTGGGTTATGGGGATAGGGTGGAGGTGTTGACCTTGCGTAGGGTGCTCTTTCCAAGAGCCGGTGCAGACTCGATGGGCTGAATGCCCTCCTTCTGCACTGTAAATTCTATGATATCTTCACCATCCACTCTCTCCACCACTAATGCACAGGGGCAGCAGGGTGTGAGACGCACTGCAGCAACTCACTACGCAACTCACTTTGACAGCACCTTCCACATCCATGACCTCTAACACCTGGAAGGACAAGGGCACTGCCACCCCCAAATCTCCCTCCGAGCCACACACCATTCTGACTTGGAATTCTATTGTCAAAATCCTGACACTTCCTCTCTAACAGCACTGTGGGTGTACCTACAATGCATGGACTGCTGCAGTTCAAGTAGGTGGCTCACCACCACCTTCTCAAGGGAAATTAAGGATGGGCAACAAAAATGCCAGCCTGGCCAGCGACATCCACATCCTGTGAAAGAGTTTTTAAAAATTGTCGCAATTCCCATCCCAAATGGTGGCGGGCGAGTGATTGGTTCTCGTTTCTCTCTCTCACCTCTGAGGCAAACGTTGTGTGCTCAAGCCCCACTCCAGAAACTTTGCACACATAACTCAAGGATTCTGTGCACTACTGAGAGGATCCTCCAATAATGGAGGTGCTTTTTTTTGGATGAGAAGTTAAACCAAGGCCCCATCTGTTCTTTCAATTGGTTGCAAAATAGGTTGCAAAATAGGTTGTGGCACTATCTAATTCTCCCTGGTGAACTGTCCAAACTAACATCCCTGGGAAGAAATCAGATTAATTGGTCATTTACCTCATTGCGGTTTGAGGAATCTGACACTGTGTAAATTGTTTGCTCTGCTTCCCAACATTAAAATAGTGACGTACTCTTCAAAACTATTTCATTAGCTTTGGTGTATCCGAAGGCTGTGAAATGTACTGACCGTATATCTCCGTTTGGGAGACTGAGTTTTACCAGCGAGATTTGCTTTCCCTTTTGAGGTGCTATTTGGTTAGCGAGTCAGGACATGCAAATGGGCCAGCACTCTGCCGGCGCGAAATGAGAGCAATTCCCAGCCCAGTGGCCATGATAACTACTGGGGCCAGAGTTACGCCCGAAGTGCCTGCCAGCTGGAGTTGTTCATAAGTGCTCCACGTACGACAGACACAGTCACTGCAGCCACCAAGTTGACTCTCAGAAGACCTACCCCACCCCCTCCATGGGTTCTGGAGTCCAAGGTAAACCCACGGTTCCATGCCAGTGCGGAGAGGAGGGCCACCATCTTTCCCAGGGTGTGCGCCACAGACTCATGCCCGCCCTCGTGAACAGCGCCTGGTGGCAGAAGCAGTCAGCAATGCCAGCTTTACCAGAAAGAGACAGCTGGTGATCCTAAGGGGTGGAGATTGCTGAGACCAGGGAGGGTTCCAAAGGTCACGGTGCAGGTGTCATCTGGTTGGGGTGAGCTCTGCTGATCCCCTGCTTCCTCTGCAGTGGCGCACCGCTTCTGAGGAGTGCCAACACCTGTTGGGCCCCCTGATTGAGCATGACCACACCTATCCACGGCAACTCAGGAGCATAGTGGTTAGCACAGTTGCTTCTCTTTGTAAGGGCCGATGCAGACTCGATGGGCTGAATGGCTTCCTTCTGCAGTGTAAATTCTATGATTCTCTGATTCGATGATTCTATCCCCTTGATGAAACAGCTGGGGTATGAGGGTATCCAGAGGATCTCTGAACATTCAAAGAACACAGGCAGCACTCAGCAGTGTGAACAGCCAGGAGCCTGTAGGGAGCACCAAAGCGGTGGGTGGGTTTAATTTAAAACACATACTGTAGCAATGGCAGTCCGATCCCGAGTGCGACACCCTAGGTTCACGGACTTGGTATTAAGTTGTTCCCTGCCTCTGCCCCAAGCCCAGGCAGCTACCCCACAGTAAGCCCAACAATCTCTGAGGCGGGTGGAGGCTTTCTTTAGCCTCCCGCTCCCCCTCCGCTGTCATGGTGCCCAGGCCCCGCTTTTAAATACTTGCACTAATTCACGCCTGTGGGACCTCCGCCTCAGGGGGGCGGAGCATCGCAGAGGGATGGAGCACGAAGTGTCCGAGCCGCTAATGATAATAAAAACCACCCAAATTATGGTTTTGCGTGGATCGGCTGGTGCGTGATGCAAACCTCGATACTGCTGCCAGTGAGGAACCAGACCGTGTCGTTAGAATTGGGGCTGGCCGCAAAATTGATGTTTTTGCGCTTTGCGTGAGTTTCTGCCCGATCACAATTCTTGCTTCAGGCATCGTGCAGCGGAGAATGCAGCCCACTGTATAAATAAATGGGGCGGGTTTGTCTGGTGCGACACACCCGGGATTTTCCGTTTTGCCGGCTGGTCAATGGGGTTTCCCATTGTGGAGCAGCCTCACGCCATCGGGAAATCCCTGGGCTTCCAGCAAAATGGAGCATCCCGATGGCAGAGAATTCAGCCCATGCTCTTTTTATGGGCTGAATTCCCCACCTCACGCCCAAGCCATGGGAGCCTGCGCAAGATTTGCCGGCGGTAGGATTCTCTGTTCCTGCCGTTGTCAACGCAAATGCCCATTGAAACCACTGTGCGCCCCTGGGAAACCAGCTGGCCAGCGTGCGCTGCCCGTGGGACCATAGCATCCCGCCACCAGCAATCGGCCGGAGAATTCCGGCCAGCATCCTTCCACAGGCCATGGACTAAATACTTTGACCAAATGGTCACCAGTGAGATGTGAGCCTTATCATGGAATCCCTACAGTGCAGAAGGAGGCCATTCGGCCCATCGAGTCTGCATCACTCCTCTGAAAGAGCACTCTCTCGAGGTCCACTACCCCCGCCCTGCCCCCTACCTCCACCTAACCCGCACATCTTTGGACTGTGGGAGGAAACCGGGGCACCCGGAGGAAACACACGCAGACACAGGGAGAATGTGCAAACTCCACACAGTCACCCAAGGCCAAAATCAATTCAGGGTCCCTGGTGGTTTAAGGCAGCATTGCTAACCACTGTGCCACCTTATGCGACTGTGGAAGTGTTTCCAGTATGAACCTGTCACCAAGTTTAATTTCTAAACAGAAAAGAATACCTTGCTGCGTATTTGAATGTCGAGATATATCAGTACAAGCGAAACACGCATTTAACAGTCCTGTAGTTCTCCTTATATATCATCCAGCTGATGATGCCTCCCTCCCTTACGCTACTCAAAGTATACTTGAGGTAATTCCAAAAGCTAATAGAGTATTTCCAGATAAACACAGAGCTCGAGCCAATGCATTTCTGAGAAGAGAGGTTTTGTCAGAAAGCCAATATCACAAAGCAGACTTTATCACTGTTATAAAACTTTGAACACCTTTTAAATACTTCTACAGGCTATCCATTCCTCATTAAATATAAATCATGCTGTTAAGTCCAGTTTAGAACACCCTCAATCCTGAAGCAGCTTACATTGTCGAGAAGTGAAGCTTCCCTCAGCTTCCGTTCGTTCGCTCAGAATCTGTTGGTAAAATAATGATGTCTGAAAGAACCAGGTCTGAATAAGCGGGGAGGGGTGGATGGCATGATTGGCTGGCAGCTCCATAAGTCTCGGGCAGCGTTAGAAATGCATCAGTGATTACTGTCAGGACTGGTGCTGAAGATGGATCCCAAGGCTTTGGATCCCAAGGCAGGATCCCAGGAGCAGGGAATTCCAAGATCTTGGACCCAGAGGGTTTGGGTAGATAAGGGAGAGCTTAAAGGGTTGGGTGGGCGAGTGCTTAAAGGAGGCAGCGGGTAGGAAGGAGGGGGTGTTTGACAACAGCAGGTGGCCGCTGTATGATCTGCAAAGGGCAGCCCCCAAAGAGTAACCTCCCACCTTCATATTATCAGGGATAATTGGCTTGATAACAAGCCCAATTGGCCGTTAATTATCTATTTAAATATGCCGAGTGGTTTGCCGCTTTCAGTGTCTCCTCCCCCTCCCATATTATGGGAATGAGCTGAAGGGTGGCTGGACGATGGTGGGGTGCCCTCCCACCCACCAACCATGGGAAACACGCCCTGCTGGAGAGGATGTAGAATTTAGCCCACAGTTAAGAAAGTGAAAATTGGCCAGAAAATTGCGGAAGAGGAAGGGACACTCCATTAATTGCAATTTTCAACCAGGTGCTGGGTAACTTGCATTGCTTTGCTGGTCACTTTGTGAAAAACAGCATCTCACACTTAACCTCTCCGTGAGCTTCATGACATTGTTGGATTTGCAAATTAATTGCCTATTAAGAATGTCACATAAAGTCAGCTGATGAATTAATAGCTTAAGTCCCATTTTAACAACATGAATGTTAATGTATCTGAATTAACTTCTGTTCCAGGACGTGAGCAATTAACAATGTGCAGTCTCATTCCTTTCGTGATTTGTGAATTGTTGTTAGAGATTTTAAGTACGTCAATTTTGGAAACAAAAGTTCTTACTTGTCTTTTTCTCTCTCTCCCTCAATGCAGTTTTCTTTCCCTCTCTTTATTTCTCTTTTTAGTTTACTGATTTGACAATAAATTTACTAACTCTCTACAGTCTTCTTATTAATCCTTTCTCTGTCTACTTCTCAGTTCTTAACCTACATTGGTGGTCCCATTTCTCATTGAATTTCCTGATGCCCTTACTGCACTTCCTGAAAATATGTGAGCTAAAAAATTAAAAGCTAAATGTGCAAAAATAAGTCTAACTAACAGGACGTACCACATAGTCAATATTCAGATGTGAAACTCACATTGTTAATTTCCCAGTAATGTTTAGATAGAGGCCAGCAAATTCTCCACCCCTTTCTGTAGGATCAATGTTGTACACTTTCAGCAAATTATATACTGTATTGGGCACAAATCACTGAATAACGTTCCAAAGGGAATTGCATATTGAGAACACAGCTAACTGACAAAACATATACAATTTGAGGGAGGCTATTCAGCCCATCCATCCAGAAGACAGATGGCCCTTTCAGGCCGTGCACTAGATCTTTGAATTAATGCAACTATTTTGCTGATTGTCATGATATCAGCTGATGAATCTATGTAAAGGTATTCTTTCGGACATCATTTTGAGCTGTACCCCTTGTCCTATGATCTTGAACTACCTTAAAGTAATGCCAGTCAAGATAATGCACGGTTTATTTAAAATCTTTTACAACTCCCTTCAAAATTATTTTGCTGATTAACTTAAGTTCTGTGTGAGGACACGGAGATCATTTTATTTTCACCCAAGTTCAGAAAAACATAAACCCTAGAAATTAGGAGCCTAATTATTGTGGAGTCACCTTCTAAACAATGAAGAACATTGGAAGTATGTCCTCCCAATCCTGGTCAGGAAACACTGGGCCATAGCGGTTCTCTGTTCCCGCTGTCAGTGCCCACCTGCCCATGGGTTATTAGCGGTGTGGGATGGCTTCAATGGGAAGTCAAGACCAATGATGGACTACCTTCAGTACCGCAAAACATGCCATGAGGTGGGTGGGGGATGGAATTTCTACCCATGGTCTCCAACATGTCATATCCACAATTACAATCTCTAACTGCACTTTTCCATGATATATTTGCAGATTCAACTGTAGTTTCAGAACAGAATGTACTGAGCCTTCTGCCTGGGTTTCTTCCCCCATACTTGCCTTACTAATTGGGAACACAATGCGCCTCTACTATCATTATATGTCCAAACTATTTCACCTGTCATTGCTGAATGAACCCACTGTATTTTTCTGTCATGAACTCAATTCTAAGCATACCCTCCCATCTCATGCTTACCAGTCCTCAGATCCCGATCTCTTTGATTTACCCACAATGTGACTCCCTGGTGTACAGGGCAGCTTGAGCTTCACTGCTGTTTATAATGCTGTCTTATTCCATATTCTTCACGAAGAGTCACAAACTGTACTCAATGTTTAGCATTCAGTATTTAATTTGATCAGAGCCCTTTGAAAATAGGCACAAGGATTTAAACCCACTTTGTGTCCCCTAAATAACATTGGCTGTTTTTTGCCTGAATTGGATTCTGTCCAAAGTCTTTGACTTTTTGTATCATTTGACAGCTGAGTTGCATTTTGAGTCACAAAACAATATCAGCGGGATACAACTGATCCACAATAATTCAATGGACATGTCCTTCTGCTTTTAAGTAATGGGGTTCAAAGAAGAAGTTGAAACATGCCTGGCATTAGAAAGTAAATTTGCTGACACTGATTGCGTAGTTCATCCCATCGTTTATTTGGTCGCTAATTTGAGTCGGAATCTCTGCTGTTGTGCAGAAATTAGGAGTCAAATCCATAAGGTGTAGGTGGAATTCAGCCATGTCAAATTGTGAGTAGATCCAGAGCTGACTAAATCCTCATCTCTGATCAGCGAAGATGGCGTTGTCTCTGAGGATTATATTCAGCTAGTTGCCTCAGTAAAGAGATCTGTTGAACTCTAACTCTTGACGTGAGTGCAGAATCAGGAGGTTGGAATGCTTGAATCCCAACAGGGGGAAGGCAGAATTCTAGCACTGAACAGACGTCCCTCTTCAGCATGGAGCTGCCATTTCCCCTGCTAACTGTGCGTCTAATGTGCCAGTATGAATGAATGAGAGGCACTTTCTATTCTGCCTTCCCTAAGGCCTGTTAAAAAAGAAAGGAAATTAATTTCTGTTTCTCCAACGGGGAGGTGAGCCACTGCCAGGAGACAGGAAGGAAAATATATATCAACATCAGAGGGCTAACGTTTCGAGTCCGATGACTCTTTGTCAAAGCTAACAAAGAGATAAGAGTCATCGGACTCGGAACGTTAGCTCTTTTCTCTCCCTACAGATGTTGCCAGACCTGCTGAAATTTTCCAGCATTTTCTCCTTTGTTTCAGATTCCAGCATCTGCAGTAATTTGCTTTTATACATCAACATCAACCTGGCCACTCTATAAAATTATTATTTTTATATTAAAAATAGCCCAGGCATTCCCCACTCATACCAGAGGGATTTCTAACCTTCAGAAACCAGCCAGGACCTTATTATCTTTAGAGAAGTGTAAATGTTATCTGTGACTGCTGACAATTAAATTCGAAAGAAATGCCCCGACTCCCTTGACATTCATAAGGCAGAGTTACGGCCCACGGAGACGGAATGTCTGCAAAGGACAAAAGGGACCCCGAGTCCTCAATTAAACACCTCAAGATGCCCGACTGAGAAAAATACATCCTTTGTCCATCACCCAGGAGAAGAGGTGACCTCCCCCAAACTGCTCGAACCTGTGATATTACCCCCTGGAACGGAGCCCAGGTGGGCTACCATTCTACAAGCCAACCAATAGCAGCAGAAAGAGATCCATCCAGGTAGATTGCCTGACATGTGAACTACTGGACGGCATATTTGCCGTCAAAACAACTTTACCTCTACATGCCTTTTCCCATCACAGAAGTCTTCACTTCTGGAAAGGTTGATCACCCTGTAACAGTCAGCCAACTGCCCTTTGAAGGAATACACCATTGGACGCTTGACCCTGGACTCATGTAAAACTATAACTCTAATTATGATTTTACCCTGTACCCCTTTCTTCACCTTATCCACCCTTTATTTTATGAGTGCAAAACAGAACGGATGTTGCAAAAGCTCTTCCTACAATTTTGTGTGTAAAATAACCAACCAATCTGCGGCTGGTTTAGCACAGTGGGCTAAACAGCTGGCTTGTAATGCAGAACAAGACCAGCAGCTTGGGTTCAATTCCCATACCGGCCTCCCCCAACAGTCACCGGAATGTGGCAACTGGGGGCTTTTCACAGTAACTTCAATGAAGCCTACTTGTGACAATAAGCTTTTACTATTATTATTATTACCTTCTTGTTTTACCTTACTTCAAGTTCGCCTTGTGTTTATTAATATAGATTTGGATCACTCCAATTTGACGGTTTGGAGAAAACATGCTGTGATTTAGGAATGGGAGAAATCAGAAATCAAAAGCACCTCTCTCTTCACTGACGGATAATGAGCGGAGAACTCAAGGCTGTTTAAATTATTCCCCCTCCTGCCTGTAACACTCTGCTTAATCAACAGTTAACTTGGCGTCTGGCAAATTATGTTTTCTCTAATTAAGCAGTAATACATGTGTGTGCATGCGAGTGCAGAGAGAGGGAATAGAAACTAAGTTGGATGTGCTCCCATTTTTTTATTTGGCAAGACTATCTTCAATACCCCCACACAATTCGGTGGTGACATTTGTGAATCATAACCATCAATATTCTTTCAAAAATATTCATCAAAGGGATGAGTAATATATATTGTGCTCAAAATCCTTGATAATTTTACCTCTGGTTTGGGCAGCATAATATGCAGCATCTGTACATTGGTTGGAAGACATTCAGAGGAGGCACTATTGGTCTTGTCAACTATTCTAATTCGACTACAGACACCATGCAATCATTGTCCTGACATTTCACTGTTCAGTTCCACCCATCAACTTCTCCTCAGATTTGTTTTTCCACATGTTTTTCTTCCTATGGGAGGTGATGATCACATTGTCAATTCGCTAATAGTGTTTATGCCAGTTTTTGCATACATAATTTTATGAACACATTGGTTGGGATTTTCCGCCCCGCCGCGCCGCATTTCTGCCCTGACTGGCCGGCGGGATTCTCCGTTATGCCAGCCGCTCAATGGGTTTCCCATTGTGGCGCAGCCCACGCCGTCAGGAAACCCCCGGGTGCCGGCATAACGGAGAATCATGCCAGCGGAGAATCACGGCCATTTCCTTTATTCTCTGGTGTTCTCTTCAGGGCTGTTCTCAGAGGGAAGTGTGTTTTCTAAGTGAAGTTTTAGATTTTGGGATTCAATTTCCTGATTGCAATATCCTTGTACTCCAATACTCAGGATGTCACCAACAAGACGGAGACTTGAGCTGACAAGTCCTGTACGTGCCATGCATTCCCTATGGTAAAATTATTAGAGGGTGTGGGAAATCTCCCACTTGAAATAAACAAGTGCATTAAAATCCCTTGCAAGTATTGTGTAAGCAGTTTAGACCATAAGACATAGGAGCAGAATAAGGCCACTCGGCCCATCGGGTCTGCTCCGCCATTCAATCATGGCTGATATTTTTCTCATCCCCATTCTCCTGCCTTCTCCCTATAACCCCTGATCCCCTTATTACTGTAATCAAGAACCCATTTATCTCGGTCATAAAGACACTCAGTGATTTGGCCTCCACAGCCTTCTGTGGCAAAGAGTTCCACAGATTCACCACCCTCTGGCTGAAGAAGTTCCTCCTCATCTCTGTTTTAAACGATCTTCCCTTTAGTCTGAAATTGTGCCCTCTGGTTCTAGTTTTCCCTACTGTGAAAACATCCTCTCCACGTCCACTCTATCCAGGCCTAGCGGTGTCCTGCAAGTGTCAAGAAGATCCCCCTCATCTTTCCAAATTCCAACAAGTATAGACCCAGAGTCCTCAACCATTCCTCATACGACAAGCTTTTCATTCCAGGGATCATTCTTGTGAACCTCCTTTAGACCCTTTCCAAGGCCAGCCCATCTTTCCTTCGATACGGGCCCCAAAACTGTTCACAATACTCCAAATGGGATCTGACCAGAGCCTTGTGCAGCCTCAGAAGGACATCCCTGGTCTTGTATTCTCGCCCTCTCGACATGAATTCTAACATTGTATTTGTCTTCCACCTGTCGACTGAACCTGCACGTTAACCTTAAGAGAATCTTGAACAAGGACTCCCAAGTCCCTTTGTGCTTCTGATTTCCTGAGCATTTCCTCAGCATTTCTCCATTTCAAAAATAATCTATACTTCCATTCTTCCTTCCAAAGTGCAAAACCTCACATTTTCCACATTCTATTCCATCTGTCACTTCTTTGCCCACTCTCCTAGCCTGTCCAAGTCCTTCCGCCGCCCCCCTGCTTCCTCAATACAACCTGACCCTCTACATATCTTTGTATCGTCTGTAAACTTAGTAACAGTGCCTTCAGTTCCTTCTTCAAAATAGTTAATGTATACTGTGAAAGGTTATGGTGCCCAGCACCGACCCCTAAGGCATACCACAAGTCACCGGCTGCCATCCTGAAAAAGACCCCTTTATCTCCACTCTCTGCCTTTTGCCAGTCAGACAATCCTCTATCCATGCCAGGATCAATGGCAGCATGGTAGCATAGTGGTTAGCACAATTGCTTCACAGCCCCAGGGTCTCAGGTTCGGTTCCCGGTTTGGGTCACTGTCCGTGCAGAATCTGCACATTCTCCTCATGTCTGCGTGGGTTTCCGTCGGGCACTCCAATTTCTTCCCACTAATCCCGAATGACATGCTGATCGGCGAATTGGTCATTCTGAATTCTCTCTCTGTGAACTTGAGCAGGCTCCGGAATGTGGTGACTAGGGGCTTTTCCCAGTAACTTCATTGCAGTGTTAATGTAAGCCTACTTGTGACACTAATAAAGATTATTATATTTTTTTAAATAAATTTAGAGTACTCAGTTTTGATTTTTTTCCAATTAAGGGGCAATTTAGTGTGGCCAAACCACCTAACCTGTACATCTTTGGGTTGTGGGGGCAAAACCCACGCAGACACGAGGAGAATCCACATGGACAGTGACCCAGGGCCGGGATTCAAACCCCAGGTCCTTCGTGCCGCAATCCCAGTGCTATCCACTGCGCCACCGTGCTGCCCCCAAGATTATTATCTTTTGAATGACACATGAAACTGTGCCCCCGCAGGTATGTGTATAAGACACCTTGGCAGAACCTTGAGGACCCGGAGATGCCTCCATATATCCTTCAACATCACGAAAACAGGTTGCCTGGTCATTGATGTGAATGGGATCTTGGTGAGTACAATTTGAGTACCAATTTCCTGGATTGCAACAGCATCTATTTTTGAAAAGTGCTTGACTGGCTGTAAAGTGTTTTGGAATGCTTTTGGGTTGTGAAACGTGCTATGTGCATTAGGTATCCAATTAAATATTGGGCAGATTGAAAGCATTGCCTGAGACTGAACCAGTCTGTTTTAAACCTTGGTGTCATATTTGAGAAGTGATTTCCATCAAATATCCACACCCTCACCAAGGTCACCTATTTCAACTTCCATACCATCGCCCGCCTATATACTGTCTGAGCTGTTCTGCTGCTGAATTTCTCATTGTTTGTTCCCTTTGGATTATTCTAACAGGCCGTAGCCGGGCCCCCATATTCTGTCTTTCATAATCATGAGGTCAGTCAAAACTCTTCTGCACCCTGTCCTAGCTAGCACTGAATGTCTTTCATCTATCAACTCATGTTCATTGACTCGCAATGGCTTCCATTTAAACAAAGCCTCTACTTTAAAATTCTCGTCCTTCTTTTCAAAAGCCTCCGTGGCTTTTCCTCGCCCTAACTGCGTGATCTCCTCCAGCCCCATAACCCTCCGAGATACGTCTGCTCAACTAATTCCAACTTGTTGAGCAGCTTCAACTTTAATTGCTCCACCATTGCTGGTTGCTGCCTCAGTCCTAAAGCCCTAAGCTCAGGAATATGCTTCCTATATCTCTGCCTCTCCATCTTGCTTTCCTCCTGTAAGACCTCTCACATTGACCAAGCTTTCGGTCAAGTGCTCAGCATTAGGCAAGATTAATCTGTGTCGGCCAGCCATAACCTTCCATTGCTTTTTACAGGTGAAGCTAAAAATGAATGTGAGAAAAGTGAGTGTTAGACAATCAAACTTCTCTTGGCAGCCTGGTGAATGTGTGACCCAAACCACCACAGTCACTAGTTTAATAAACTTGGTTTGTTCTCACTGGAGCATCGGAGGTTGAGGGGCAACCTGATAGAGGTCAACAGAATTATATGGGGCATAGACAAAGTGGATAGTCAGAGACTTTTTCCCTGGGTAGAGGAGTGACTTACTAGGTTTAAGGTGCGAGGGGCAAGGTTTAAAAAAAAATTTAGAGTACCCAATTCATATTTTCCAATTGAGGGGTAATTTAGTGTGGTCAATCCACCTAGCCAGCACATCTTTGGGTTGTGGGGGTGAAACCCACGCAGACACGAGGAGAATGTGAAAACTCCACACGCACAGTGACCCAGAGCCGGGATCGAACCTGGGACCTCGGCGCCGTGAGGCAACAGGGCTAACCCACTGCGCCACCATGCTGCCCGCGAGGGGCAAGGTTTAGAGGAGATGTATGAGGCAAGTTTTTTTTTTACACAGAGGGTATTGGGTACCTGGAACTTGCTGCCGGAGGAGGTGGGAGGTGGTGGAGGCAGGGATGATAGTGACGTTTAAGGGGCATCTTAACAAATACATGAATAGGATGGGATTAGAGAGATGCGGACCCTGGAAGTGTCGAAGATTTTAGTTTGGCCGGCCAGCATGGTCGACACAGGCTTGAAGGGCCGAAGGGCCTGTTCCTGTGCTGTACTTTTCTTTGTTATTCTTTGCTAGCAGGACCCAGAACTTCCTGTCGCTGCCATTTCAACTCACCATCCTGCTCTCACGTCCACATGTCTGTCCTTGGCCTGCTGCAATGTTCCAGTGAAGCCCAGCGCAAACTGGAGGAACAGCACCTCATCTTCCGATTAGGCACGTTACAGCCTTCCGGACTTAACATTGAGTTCTACAACTTCAGACTGAGAACTCTCTCTGCCACCTTCACCACATTTTTATTTCTATCTAATTTATTTTCCTTTCTTCCATCAATCTGTTTTTCCGGGAACAGGCATATCTGTTTCCTGTTCCAGGTTGACCTTTGACACACTGCTAACCTTTATTCTGCCATTAACACATTCCGATCACTTAATGCCCCATTGTCAGCACCCTGCTATCATTACCACCACAATTTACATTCCCTTTGTCTTTTTGTGCACGACACCTTTGTCAATCTCTCCCTCGCCTCCACCTGTCACAGGTCCTCTATCCAGCCCTTACTGTTCCACGCCTCCACGACAGTATGAATCTCACCTAATTTCCAGTCCTCTCTGGCTTTGACGAAGAGTCATCTAGGCTCGACATGTTAGCTCCGGTCTCTCTCCATAGATACTGTTAGACCTGCTGAGATTTTCCAGCATTCCCAGTTTTTGTTTCTGCTCACCAAACACTGACTCACTCAAATGATCCTTTAGACTGTATATCCCCGGAAGCATATCTGCAAAAAAATCTTCTACTTTTCATCAGTTTGGCAAGCTTGTAGCTACTCCCACCGGGAGACCTGCTGTAACTACAGGTCACGCTCGCCTGTCTTGTGCCTTTCTCACACATCCACTGTAGCTCGTCTGCGACCGTTCTGTCTTATCTGTCATCCAGCTATGGCTTAAGTCGATTCCTTTTTCTGCTGCTCACCATGTTGGCCTCGAGATGAAGTGTCTAGCTTTGCAAGTTTGATAAAATGACCCAAGGACTGACATTTCCGTTCCTGGATGCCACGGACTTTGGAAGAGTTATTTTTCTTTTACAATTTCAAGCACCTCCTCATTCATCTTATTTTCGACATGTGGAATTTTAAGCATATGTCTCAACATTAAGCTTCAAAAGGCCTCTATTTTCTTATACAGATCTTGATTTATTGTTCAGGTATCTGAAGCATACAGCAATGTGGATAGAATGAATTGTCTTATGAGTGTTTTCCTTGATACAATCTTGAATGTTCTTGTTCTCAACGCATCCTTCATCTTCACAAAATTACACCTGGCTATCTCTATCCTTCTTCTGAGTTCAGCATTGCATCTATCATCTTTTGTTATCATTTGTCCCAAGGAGACAAGTATCTATGTGTTCAGGTGTGACACCCACACATCAATCTTCACTCTAGTTTCTTCTAATCATATCAGTTAACAGACTTTAATTCTTATGTTGAAAGGATGATATCTGGCCTGCTGTAATGTTGTCCAGTACTGTAAGGCCATTTTCCTCACATGTTGAACTAATTTTCTGAAAGAATCTCTCATCTATCCTCAGGTCTCTGATTTTTCTCAATCTCAACTATACAAATATTGTCATGGTGGCACAGTGGTTATCACTGCTGCCTCACGGTTCCGAGGACCCAGGTTCAATCCCGCCCCCGGGTCGCTGTCCATGTGGAGTTTGAACATTCTCCCTGTGTGTGAGTGGGTCTCACCCCCACAACCTAAAGATGTGTGGGGTACGTGGATTGGCCATGCTAAATTGCCCCTCAACTGGATATTTTCCAAACACAACTATGAGAATTCTGGGTTCCGTGTTTCTTCTCGCTGTTTCAATTGACTTAAATGTAGGGGGCGTAATTCAGAAGTTTGCAGAGTATACAAAAATTGGCTGTGTGGTTGATGATGTAGGAGAAAGCTGTAGATTGCAGGAAGATATCAATGGACCGGTCAGTGAGACAAAAAGTGGCAAATGGAAGGTAAAGCATTGTGCAGACTATCAAGACAAGGGGTCAACCCCCTGCCTGCTCACCCCACCGACCCAATCTGACCCCAAACTACACCCACACCCAGGCCTAATTCCTGACTGGTCAGCCTCCTGTCTGCCCCCACCACCAGCCCAATCTGACTCCCAACACCACCCACTCCTAGGGCTAACTCCCGACCCTCCCGCCCCACCCCCTAACCACCAACTCCTGATCCAACTCCCCTGCCGTCTCCAGGCCTGTCCCAACTTTGAACTTGCACACCCTCAGGCCTGACCCGACCCCACCCACCCCCAAGGCCTGGCTTGACTCCCATCCCCAAGGCCCGACCTCACCCTACTCCCCCACCAAGCCCAACCTGATGCCCCCCTCATCTCCCGCCCCCCCGGCCTGATTTAAATTCCTCCCACTCCAGGCCAGATTATCTACCCCCTCCCTCAATCAAATATTACCCACTTGCCTTACACATTTACATTCTCCCTGGCTCATTGAAGACCTAAAACTTAGCTGGACTTTAAACTTACATGGTTTATGGCAGCTAGTTCTATAAAAAGGGGGCATGGCTTAGTTACCCACTTCTCAGCTGCCCTCAACTGTAGGCCCGGTGCCTGATGCACTATACAGATCTAGCCTTTCCTGGGTCATAAGATAGGAGCAACTGGCTTGCAATGTAACTGCGTGCAGAGTGGCACTCCAACTCAATTGCCACCGATAGTTACGGGTCAATAAACTGTAGGATACTGAGGAGTGCAAAGGAGAGAGTGATCTTTCAGTGGATGTCCAAAGACTCTTGTCTGGAGCAGGACAGAGTGATGAGGTGTTTTAGAAGGCCCATGTGTTCATATTTTTCATATTATGTATACCGAAGTGTAGACCATAAGAGCAGAGTGGTTATGCTGGACCTGTATAAAGTTATGATGTTCTTTGGTTCGGCTTTGATGTTGAATCTTGATATTGCCATGTGAATAAAGAATATGAGACTTTGTTTTATAAACAAAGTTTAACACTACACTAACGAGTTACTAAAATGTCTATGATTAATACAGTTGAGAATAATGGTCAACACAAATTTACAGTAAGATACAACAGAGCTACTCTAATATGCGACTGCTAGGGCAGCACGGTGGCACAGTGGTTAGCATTGCTGCCTAGAGCGCTGTGGACCCAGGTTCGAATCCTGGCCTTGGGTCACTGTCTGTATGGAGTTTGCACATTCTCCCCGTGTCTGCGTGGGTTTCGCCTTCACAACCCAAAATATGTGCAGGTTAGGTGGATTGGCCACACTAAATTGCCCCTTAATTGGAAAAAAAAATTGGGTACTCAAATTTATAAAAATAATAATAATAATAATAATAATAATAATATGCGACTGCTACTAGCTCCTTACTGACACCTTCTCCTGGAACATATGGGGCTGGATTCTCCATACCCCAACGCCAAAATCGCATCCGGCGCTGGGGCAGAGAATCCATTTCCGCGATCGAATCGGGACAGGCGGCAGTTCCTCGAATCTCCGGCCCACTTAAAGAGTACGTCGCGCCACACATCCCCTACCTGCAGCCATTGCCAGAGGCCTGCCCTGTTATTCTCCATTCCGACCGGCCGAAGTCCCAACGGCACGGATCTAACACGGTCCCAGTTGTTTGGAATACTCGCGTGGCTATTTTTGGGCCGGGCTATTTTTGGACGGCGGTCCGGGTCTGGCGCGTGACCGATCAGGGGTACTATTTACGGGGTGGAGGCTGCCACCGTGCACATGCGTGACCGCTGACCTGGAAGTGCGGGGGCCCGTATCTGCAGATGGATTTTCACGCCGGTTCCCTTCTAGCCCCCTGCAGTACTGTGAATATGTGGCCTTTTGATGCCAGTTTTTCTGGCATAAAAAGCCACAGTTTTCACGACGGCGTTGTGCCATAGTCCCTGAAACGGAGAATCCAGCCTATGGTGTGTCTGGGACACGTGTCTGTATACTCACAGCACCTGGAGGCTGGATGCTGGAACTACAACAGTCACACATATTATAATTTACATGATAATACAGATGACAATCTACTTATCATCACACTACGTAGTTAGAATGCAACTAGAGTACTGCCTGCAATTCTGATTACCAGATTACAGGAAGTATGTGGTTGCACTAGAGGAGGTGCAGAGGAGATTTACAAGGATATTGACAGGGGTGGAAAATGTTATCTGCGAGGAAAGCTTGGGTAGGCTGCTTTCCTGAGAACAGAGACAGAATGAAGATTTAATGAAGGAGCATACAATGATAAATTGCCTCAATGATCTGGGTAGGAACGCATTTCAAGGAGTTCAATAATCAGGAGTATAGATTTAAATTAACTGGTAAGAGGAACAGTGAAGAGGTGAGCAGAACTTTCTTTTTAACCCAAAGCTTGTTGGGAGTTGGGGACTTACTGCCTTCAAGCTTGGTGGAAGCAAAAATCCCTCATTGTATTTAAAAAGCACTTGGAGATGTACTCGCAGTGCCGTAACCCACAGGACTGCAGACCAATCACTGAAAGTGAGATTTGGCTGGATTGTTCTTTGTTGTCTGGCAGACATGATGGGCAGATTGGCCTCATCCGTGCTATAAATTCCTACAATTCCATGAATAAATGTTTTGCCTTGGAGCCAAGTTCTCTTTTTCTTTCCTTTGTGCTCCCCGTTACTTTTCATGCATTTTTAAAAACCGTATCCGTCAACTGTACATTCTATCTGTTCCAGCTATCAGGAACAGCAGCAGAATCCAATGGTATGGGACCAGTGATCTAGGGGCTGGGCCTAATAATTAGCACTCATGAAATCAAATAGCGTCATGACACTTTGGGATTGTAGATTCCATTGATCAAATACATCTGGAGGCTTAGCTTGGAGGTGTGATCTTCCACTCATAAGCAAGCCATGTTGAAATTTTAGAAAAGCTGGCATTGTTAATTAGAGATAGTATAACAGCTGCAGAAAGGCAGTTCGAGGGGGATCTGCCTACTGAGGTAGTATGGGTTGAAGTCAGAAATAGGAAAGGAGCAGTCACCTTGTTGGGAGTTTTCTACAGGCCCCCCAATAGCTGCAGGGATGTGGAGGAACAGATTGGGAAACAGATTTTGGAAAGGTGCAGAAGTCACAGGGAAGTAGTCATGGGTGACTTCAACTTCCCAAACATTGAGTGGAAACTCTTTAGATCAAATAGTTTGGATGGGATGGTGTTTGTGCAGTGTGTCCAGGAAGCTTTTCTGACATAGGGGCCGCGATTCTCCGCAACCACGATGGGTGGGAGAATAGCGGGAGGTCCGCTCCCGCACCTCCCGCTATTCTCCCACCCCCCCAAAATGGCGTGTCCTGTTTTCCGACACGCCGCTCGGAGAAACGCGGGCCGCCGTTTTTCACGGTGGCCCACGATTCTCTGACCCGGATGGGCCGAGCGGCCTGCCGTTCCCGACCTGTTCACGATGGCAGCAACCACACCTGGTCGCTGCCGTCGTGAACATGGCGCGCCAGGTAAGTGTGGGGCCTAGGGGGGGCGGATCGTGGATCGAGCACTACGATCGTGCTTGGGAGGGGGCTGGCCCGTGATCGATGCCCACCAATCGTCGGGCCTGCGTCTCAAGGGGATGCACTCTTTCCCCTCCGCCACCCCACAAGATCAAGCCGCCACATCTTGCGGGCTGTCCAACCCGCGCATGCGCGGCTGACGTCATTAGACGCCACTGCATCGTCATTCTTGGCATGCCAGACCTTGAAGCCAGGGACAAGGCCTGGCCGCTGAGTTTCCCGGTACGGCCCGCCTATAGGGGGTCGGGAGAGGTTTCCGACGCCGTTGTGAATCTCTTCAGGTCGGGCCTTGCGGAGAATTCCGCCCAGTATGTGGATTGTCCGACCAGAGGGGAGGCCATATTGGATTTGGTACATGGTAGTGAACTGGGGCAAGTGGGGGATTTGTTGGTGGGGGAGCATTTTGGAGGTAGTGACCACAGTTATGTGACTTTCACTTTAGTAATGGAGAGGGATGGGTGCGTGCAGCGGGGCAAGGTTTGCAATTGGGGAAAGGGTAGATATAGTGCTGTCAGACAAGAGTTGGGGTGCATAGGTTGGGAACATAGGCTGGCAGGGAGGGACACGGGTGAGGTGTGGGGCTTGTTCAGGGAACAGGTACTACGTGTCTTTGATATGTATGTCCCTGTCAGGCAGGGAAGAGATGGTCAGGTGAGGGAGCCATGGTTGACAGGAGAGGTTGAGTGTCTTGTTAAGAGGAAGAAGGAGACTTATGTAAGGCTGAAGAAACAAGGTTCAGACAGGGCGCTGGAGGGATACAAGATAGCCAGGAGGGAACTGAAGAGGGGGATTGGGAGAGCTAGGAGAGGGCATGAGAGATCTTTGGCGGGTGGGATCAGGGAAAACCCCAAGGCCTTTAACACATATGTGAGAAATATGAGAATGACTCGAGCGAGGGTAGGTCCGATCAAGGACAGTAGCGGGAAATTGTGTATTGAGTCTGAACAGATAGGAGAGGTCTTGAACATGTACTTTTCTTCAGTATTTACAAATGAGAGGGGCCATATTGTTGGAGAGGACAGTGTGAAACAGACTGGTAAGCTTGAGGAGATACTTGTTAGGAAGGAAGATGTGTTGGGCATTTTGAAAAACTTGGGGATAGACAAGTCCCCCGGGCCTGACGGGATATACCCAAGGATTCTATGGGAAGCAAGAAATGAAATTGCAGAGCCGTTGGCAATGATCTTTTCGTCCTCACTGTCAACAGGGGTGGTACCAGAGGATTGGAGAGTGGCGAATGTCGTGCCCCTGTTCAAAAAAGGGAATAGGGATAACCCTGGGAATTACAGGCCAGTTAGTCTTACTTCGGTGGTAGGCAAAGTAATGGAAAGGGTACTGAGGGATAGGATTTCTGAGCATCTGGAAAAAAACTGCTTGATTAGGGATAGTCAGCACGGATTTGTGAGGGGTAGGTCTTGCCTTACAAGTCTTATTGAATTCTTTGAGGAGGTGACCAAGCATGTGGATGAAGGTAAAGCAGTGAATGTAGTGTACATGGATTTTAGTAAGGCATTTAATAGGGGCTGGTTTAGCTCACTGAGCTAAATCGCTGGCTTTTAAAGCAGGTCAGCAGCACGGTTCGATTCCCGTACCAGCCTCCCCGGACAGGCGCCGGAATGTGGCGATAGGGGCTTTTCACAGTAACTTCATTGAAGCCTACTCGTGACAATAAGTGATTTTCATTTTTCATTTTTTTCAATAAGGTTCCCCATGGTAGGCTTATGTAGAAAGTAAGGAGGCATGGGATAGTGGGAAATTTGGCCAGTTAGATAATGAACTGGCTAATCAATAGAAGTCAGAGAGTGGTGGTGGATGGCAAATATTCAGCCTGGAGCCCAGTTACCAATGGTTCTATACCACAGGGATCAGTTCTGGGTCCTCTGCTGTTTGTAATTTTCATTAATGACTTGGATGAGGGAGTTGAAGGGTTGGTCAGTAAATTTGTAGATGATACGAAGATTGGTGGAGTTGTGGATAGTGAGAAGGGCTGTTGTTGGCTGCAAAGATACATAGATAGGATGCAGAGCTGGGCTGAGAAGTGGCAGATGGAGTTTAACCCTGACAACCCTAATAGCACAATTGCTTCACAGCTCCAGGGTCCCAGGTTCGATTCCGGCTTGGGTCACTGTCTGTGCGGAGTCTGCACATCCTCCCCGTGTGTGCGTGGGTTTCCTCCGGGTGCTCTGGTTTCCTCCCACAGTCCAAAGATGTGCAGGTTAGTTGGATTGGCCATGATAAATTGCCCTTAGTGTCCAAAATTGCCCTTAGTGTTGGGTGGGATTACTGGGTTATGGGGATAGGGTGGAGGTGTTGACCTTGAGTAGGGTGCTCTTTCCAAGAGCTGGTGCAGACTCGATGGGCCGAGTGGCCTCCTTCTGCACTGTAAATTGTATGATTAATCTAGGACAAAGGTTCGGCACAACATCGTGGGCCGAAGGGCCTGTTCTGTGCTGTATTTTTCTATGTTCTATGGTCCTCACGTCGCAGAGAGCTCTCTATTTTCAGCTCCACTTGTACAGTTTTCAAGAGTTACAGGGGAGAATGTTGGTTCCTTCGTTGGACGTGAATTGGAATAGAGGGTGCAGATCCTCAATCAGACACACAATGCTTTCATAGAGCTTCCCACTTAATAATTAACTCGGGTGGAGAGGTGGCGTTGGAGAACTGACGAAGACTGGCATGTCCTGGCAGAAAAACGTGTAGCTCTCTGCTATTTTATGATCCGCATCCCAGACTTGAAATGATCGGCTTTTCTAAGGTGTCAGTACATCCTATTTTGGTGGTCGCTGTGGTCAGCATAAATCCCTCCCTGGAAACATTCCAGACCCAACACTGAGGTGTCTCTGCTTCATATTTTTAAAAGTGGATTAACTGCTTGTCAATAGGCCTTGATCCCACAGCAAGTGGAAGGGCATGCAGGCTAACAAAAAAAGAGGCAGGCCATCTGATAGCTACATTTCACCCTCTGTGTACCCCAACAGGCGCCGGAGTGTGACAACTAGGGATTTTCACAGTAGCTTCATTGCAGTGTTAATGTAAGCCTACTACTACTACTAATAATAATAATAACCTTTTATTGTCACAAGTTTATTTAGAATTTAGAACAGTACAGCACAGAACAGGCCCTTCGGCCCTCGATGTTGTGCCGAGCAATGATCACCCTACTCAAGTCAACGTATCCACACTATACCAACAACCCCCCCACCATTAACCTTATTTTTTAGGCCACTAAGGGCAATTTAGCATAGCCAATCCACCTAACCCGCACATCGATGCTAACCACCATGCTACCGTGCTGTATGAAGTTACTGTGAACAGCCCCTAGTCGCCACATTCCGGCGCCTGTTCGGGAAAGCTACATGTGAAATGAAATGAAATGAAAACGAAAATCGCTTATTGTCACGAGTGACCATGAATAAAGATTATTATTATACTTTCCTCACTATATCTACACAGTAATAAATTCGGGACAAATGTCAGGATTTCAGTGCAGTTTTGGTCCTCCGTCGATTTCAACAGACTTATTGAAAATCAGAGCAGACTCGGAGAGCTGAATGGTCTAGTCCTGTATCTAAGTCCCATGTTCCCATCTGCCAAAAGTAGGGAAGTCAGGACAAATGCACGGAAAATCTGGCAACTAGTTCCTCAGTTGCAGGCTAGATTCCCTGATTCCCGCTCCACTGCTAACTGCACTTTTCAGGAGAAGAGCATTCAACTAACTCTGCTTTATATTAGCTGCAGCACATATAACCCTGTCTATTTGAACCAAGGTTGTCACAAATAGGGTGAGCAACTCCCGGGAAAATGGATTGAGGCAATAGTTGTGCAAATAGCCATCATCACGATGATCAATGCCAAGATTATACAGAGCTTCTGTGCGCTAAATATACAATTAGATTGATAAAAGAAAAATGATTCGTCCATCTGTTATTTTAACAAGAACAGCATTGAATTCCCCACCAAGCAAAATGTGCCAGGAACAGCAGCCAGGGCGAAGGGAGTTTGAACAGGAGTTAAAAATATAATTTTTTTAAACCGATGGCTTCAGAATAGCGGGGTTGTTTCTGCAGGATATCGGGGCACGGCAAAGATCAAGACCTCCTTCTGACATTCCCTTCTTTCTATAAAGGGTGGCATGATGGCACACTGGTTAACACGGCTGCCTCACAGCTCTGGGGCCTGGGTTCAATTAAGGCCTCCGGTGACCTGTGTAGAGTTTGCACGTTTTCCCCGTGTCTGCGTGGGTTTCCTTTGGGTGCTCCGGTTGCCTCCCACAGTCCAAAGATGTACAGGTTAGGTGGTTTGGCCATGATAAATTGCCCCTTAATTTCCAAAAGGTGAGGTGGAGTTACTGGGATAGGGTGGGGCCTGAACCTAGATAGGGTCCATTTTCAGAGGGTCAGTGCAAACTTGATGGGCCTAATGGCTTCTTTTTGTACTGTAGGGATTCTATAATGCTTTCTTTCGGTGCATGGAAGCTATTTTCTGAGGCCTCCCAACACCAATTTCCCTGATCTCCTGGGTAACCTTGTGACCATTTCAAAAGAGTCAGCCACATCGTTTTTGGGTCCGGAGTCACATATAGGCCCAGACTGGGTAAGGACAGCAAGCTGCCTTCCCCTGGAGACCATTGGTGAACCAGATGGCTTCCCCCCCCCCCCAATAATCCATGTGTTCAACGATTGCTGTTACTGGAGACAGCTTGCTATTCCAGGTTTATTTAATTAACTGAATTTGAAGTCCCCAAGTGCCAAGGGAGATATTTGAACTCATGTCACCAGATCATTGCAGGAGACTGGCATAGTTGAACTTTCACTCGGGTAATAATCCGGAGGCCCAGGCTAAAACCCCAGAGACATCCCGCCACAGCAGCTTATGGAATTTACATTCAATTAATAATATCTGGAATTAAAAGCTAGTCTCAGTATCAGTGACCATGAAACCATTTTGTTGATTATTGTAAAGATCCAGTGGTTCACTGATGCCATCCTTACCTGGTCTGACTTCAGACACACAGGAACATGGTTGACTCTTAACTGCCCTCTGAAATGGCTCAGCATGAAGGGCAACTAGGGATTTGCAATAAATGCTGGTTTTGCCAGTAATGCCCACATTCCATGACAGAATATTTTTTTAAAAAGAGTCCCGGTTTCGATATTACGAGTCACAGAATAATTAATCATCTTTATTATTGTCACATGTAGGCTGACATTAACAATGCAATGAAATTACTGATGCACTATCAATTACGACGAGACGAGAGTAGAATGTAATCGAGGCTTTATTACACAGAAATGTGTGGCCTCCTACAGGAGCTGGTGAAATGGCTGCTGTTCGGAGAGCACACACATTTATACTCCGCCTACTGGGCGGAGCCAGCAGGCAGCGATCTATCCCCGTACCTGTAGTACAGGGGCCTTACTGTAATACCCATATATACAATATAATACAACAGTGGTGACGACCACATTCACCCCCTGTTAAAAATGAGTCCAGCGGGAGTGGTGGAAAACTATATAGATACAGTATATATATAGGCAACCGACCGTTGGTCAGTGAGGAGAGTGAATCTCCTGCCGGCCAGGTAATGCCTCCAATGTCGCACAGCTTCAACGATGGCTTGGGCCTCCTATTCAACGGAGGAGTGCCGAATGTCAGAGGCATGGAGGGTGCGGGAAAAGAATGCCACGGGCCTGCCTGCCTGGTTGAGGGTGGCGGCCAGAGCGACGTCTGATGCATCGCTCTCGACTTGGAAGGGGAGCGTCTCATCGACCGCGTGCATCGCGACCTTAGCGATGTCGGCCTTGATACCGTTGAAGGCCTGGTGAGCCTCGGCCGTCAGAGGGAAAGCGGTGGACTGAATGAGTGGGCGGGCCTTGTCCACACATTTTGGGACCCACTGGGCGTAGTACGAAAATAACCCCAGGCATCGTTTGAGGGCCTTGGGGCAGTGGGGGAGGGGGAGTTCCATGAAGGGGGTGCATTTGGTCAGGGTCGGGCCCTAAAACTCTGTTCTGAACCACATAGCTGAGGATGGCTAATCGGTTCATGCTGAACACACACTTCTCCTTGTTGTAAGTTACGTTGAGGAGTGTGGCAGTGTGGAGAAATTTGGAAAGGTTAGCGTTGTGGTCCTGCTGGTCATGGCCACAGATGGTGACGTTGTCCAGTTACGGGAAAGTGGCCCGCAGCCCGTACCGGTCAACCATTTGGCCCATCACCCATTGGAAGACCGAGGCCCTGTTGGTGACGCTGAAGGGAACCCCAAGGAAATGGTAAAGGTGGCTGTCTGCTTCAAACGAAGTGTATGGGCGGTCCACCTAGCGAATGGGGAGCTGGTGGTAGGCAGATTTCAGGTCCACTCTCAAGAAGACCCAGTACTGTGCAATGTGATTGACCATATCAGATATGCTTGGGAGGGGGTACGTGTCGAGCTCAGTGTACCGATTGATGGTCAGACTGTAGCCAAGGACCATCCTGTTTTTCTCCCCAGTTTTCACCGCTACCACTTGGGTTCTCCAGGGGATCATACCTTCCCGCAGCAGCCGCTGGACCTCAATCCTGATGAAGGTCCTGTCCTCGGCGCTGTACCGTCTGCTCCTGGTGGCGACGGGTTTGCAATCCGGGGTGAGGTTTGCAAACAGGGAAGGCGGGTCGGCCTTAAGGGTCGCGAGGCCGCAAACAGTAAGGGGTGGTCGGGGCCTGCCAAATTTCAGGGTTAGGCTCTGGAGGTTGCACTGCGAGGGAGCAGCGCCTTACCGTATCGGGGTGGATGAAGCTCTCAGTGCTCTCGGAGTCCAGAAGGCAGGATATCTCGTGCCCGTCGACCTTCACCTTTGTCGACGCGGTCGCGAGGTTGTGCGGTCGAGACTGTTCGATCGTGACCGAGGCGAGACGCGGCTGGTCGTCGACGGTTGCAAGCGATGAGCGGCCCGATAAGGTGCCTGACGGGCAAGGGTCCTGAGGCGGGTAAGATGGCGGTGCCCCCAGGACAGCACGGTGGCACAATGGTTAGCATTGCTGCCTACGGCGCTGAGGCCCCGGGTTTGAATCCTGGCCCTGGGTCACTGTCCGTGTGGAGTTTGCACATTCTCCCCGTGTCTGCGTGGGTTTTGCCCCCACAACCCAAAGATGTGCAGGTTAGATGAATTGGCCACGCTAAATTGTCCCTTAATTGGAAAAAATAATTGGGTACTCTAAATTTATTTTTAAAAAGATGGCGGTGCCCACGGGCCGCACGTGTCCTGTGGCAGGCAAGATGGCGGCGCCCATTGTTTTTGAGGCAAGCAAGATGGTGGCGCCTACGGGCCGCACGTGTTGGGAGTAGAGCAAGATGGCAGCGCCCAAGGGCCGCACGTGATCTGAGGAGAGGAAGATGGCGGCGCCCACTGGCCGCACGTGGGGGGCACTGGGACAATAGCACTGATTGAGCGGGCCTGGCACACTGCAGCGAAATGTCCTTTCTTGCCACAGGCCTTGCAGAGCGCGTTCCGCGCAGGGCAGCGCTACCAGGAGTGTTTTGCCTGTCCGCAGAAGTAGCAGTTGGGTCCCCCGGGGTTTGTTGGCTGCCGCGCGGCACAGGTGTGGGGTTGGCTGGGGGCGGTTGCTGATGGTGTCCACGATGAGGTGGCCGCTGGCAGGGTCCATGATGCACAGGAGGGGTGGACCATGCGGTCAGGGATATAAGCCTGTACGTTATGTGAGGGGACTGTGAGCAAGAGCGCTAGTTTCTTGGTCACGGCGAGGTCAAGCGTGGCCCCTTCTAAGAGGCGCTGGCGGATGTAGTTCGACTCTCTGCCTGTAACGAACGCATCTCCTATTAGCAGGATTGAATGTTCAGAGACCAAAACGGCCTGGCAATCACAGTCTCCCGCTAGGGCAAGCAGGGCACGCCAGAAATCTTCCACAGACTCACTGGTAAGTTGGCGTCGCGTGGACAGGAGGTGCCTGGCGTAGATCTTGTTGGTTTGCTGAGCGTAATTCTCCTTCAGTAGCACCATAGCCTCTGCATAGGTAGGTGCATCGCGGACGAGGGGGAAAAATTTTGGAGCTCAGTCGCGTGTACAGAATCTGGAGCTTCTGTGCCTCTGAGATTGGGTCTGTCGCAGACACGATGTACGCTTCAAAGCAAGCTAGCCAATGTTTGAAGTCCTTTTTGGCGTTGTCTGCTTGGGGATGCAGCTGCAGGCAATCCGGCTTGATGCGGAGGTCCATCTCTGAAAAATCTCTGTGTAATAATTTTTTGCACTATCAATTATGACGAGACGAGAGTAGGATGTAATCAAGGCTTTATTACACAGAGATGTGTGTCCTCCCAAAGCAGCTGGTGAAATGGCTGCTGTTCGGAGAGCACACACATTTATACCCCGCCTACTGGGCGGAGCCAGCAGGCAGGGATCTACCTCTGTACCTGCAGTACAGGGGCCTGTCCGTAATACCCATATATACAATAGTGGTGACTACCACAGTTACTGTGAAAAGTCCCTAGTCGCCACACTCGGGCGCCTGTTCGGGTACACAGAGGGAGAATTCAGAATGTCCAATTCACCTAACAACCGCGCCTTTCGGGACTTGTGGGAGGAAACCGGAGCACCTGGAGGAAACCCACACAGACACGGGGAGAATGTGTAGACTCTACACAGACAGTGACCCAAGCAGGAATCGAACCGAGGACCCTGGTGCTGCGAGGCAACAGTGCTAACCACTGTGCTACCATGCCACCCACCCATCCTGTGCAGCGACTGGTGATTTAGTGGTGATGGTATTTTATGCAGTCTCAGTTCAATCCACATAAGCAAAAATGGTGCCAGCTATTCGCCAACTCAAGAAGCATGGGTAGGTTATGTCAGCATGTTTGAGTATCCGAGCAAAATCCAAACTTGAAGAACAAGCATCATCCATATTAGCTGGGCCCACAATTTCAGAGATTGCCACAGTACAGAAAGAGACTATTCAGCCCATCAAGTCTCTGGCGCTGGTTGTTTGTCCTCCACAATCCATCGAATGTAATCCCATCCGTCCTTCCACACATCCAGGGCAACCTTTAATATTCCTCTTCACGATCAGCCATGTAATTGCCTTTAAAAATAATTTATGGATTCTGCTCCAACAATGGGTTTTGGCTGCAATTTTAATTAAACGGGGGATGTAGCTCTGCCTGCCTGCATCACATGAATCACCTTGAAGAAGAGACAAAGAGGTGACAATTTGCGGAAGACGTCTCCAAAAATGTAAAAGCATTGACAGCAAGCGATATGGGTCCTTCGTAGTTAAGTGTATTCTGTCCTGGGCACCACTCTATCTTCAGCACACAAGATGTGGCAGCAGCGAAAGGAAATGATTTAATAACCAGAGTTTGCAGCATGTAGTTTCAGGAGTCAGTATGACCCGTCACATTAGCAACCGTTGATCATTTTTATAGATATCTTTTCAGTTCAATTACAGTTAATATTTTGGTGCTGTTACCCTTGAAACCAATTCGCATTGCTGGTTTATTTCGTGCTCGGCTGATCTGTATAATTAGTCCTCTGGCTCCCTCTTCACCATCCTTCTGTGGAGAATAACTTGGAAGTAGAGTCAAATCCTTGTGTATATCAGAGCTGTCATTTAGCACTGCATTGATTGTACGCTGGGCTCCACATAAGACCATAAGACACAGGAGCAGAATTAGGCCACTTGGCCCATTGAGTCTGCTCCGACATTCAATCATGGCTGATATTTTTCTCATCCCCATTCTCCTGCCTTCTCCCCATAACCCCTGATCCCCTTATTAATCAAGAACCTATCTATCACTGCCTTAAAGACACTTGAAAATGAAAATGAAAATGAAAATGAAATGAAAATCGCTTATTGTCACGAGTAGGCTTCAATGAAGTTACTGTGAAAAGCCCCTAGTCGCCACATTCCGGCGCCTGTCCGGGGAGGCTGGTACGGGAATTGAACCGTGCTGCTGGCCTGCTTGGTCTGCTTTAAAAGCCAGCGATTTAGCCTTGTGAGCTAAACCAGCCCCTGGTGAACCAGTGAGCTAAACCAGCCACTTGGTGAATTGGCCTCCACAGCCTTCTGCGGCAAAGAGTTCCACAGATTCACCACCCTCTGGCTGAAAATATTCCTCCTCATCTCTGTTTTACGGGATCGTCCCTTTAATCTGAGATGGTGTCCTCTGGTTGTAGTTTTTCCTACAAATGGAAACACCCTCTCCACATCCACTCTATCCAGGCCTCGCAGTATCTTGTTTGTTTCAATAAGATCCCCTCTCATCCTTCTAAACTCCAACAAGTACAGACCCAGAGTCCTCAAACGTTCCTCATACGACAAGCTCTTCATTCTAGGGATCATTCTTGTGAACCTCCTCTGGACCATTTCCTTCCTTAGATATGGGGCCCAAAACTGCTCACAATACTTCAAATGAGGTCTGACCAGAGCCTTATACAGCCTCAGAGGTACATCCCTGGTCTTGTATTCTAACCTTCTTGACATGAATGCTAACATTGCATTTGCCTTCTTAACTGGCGACTAAATCTGCACGTTAACCTTAAGAGAATCGTGAACAAGGACTCAGTAGTCCCTTTGTGCTTCTGTTTTCTGAAGCATTTCTCCATTTAGAAAATAGTCTATGCTTAAATTCCTCCTTCCAAAGTGCATAACCTCATACTTTTCCACATTGTATTTCATTTGCCACTTCATTGCCCACCCTCCTAGCTTGTCCAAGTCCTTCTTCAGCCCATTTGCTTCCTCATTACTACCTGTCCCTCTTCAGATCATTGTATCATCTGCAAACTTAGCAACAGTGCCTTTGGTTCCTTCTTCCAGATCATTAATGTATATTGTAAAAAGTTGTGATCCCAGCACAGACCCCTGATACACACCACGAGTCACCGACTGTCATCCTGAAAAAGACCCCTTTATCCCCACTCTTTGCCTTCTGTAGTCAGCCAATCCTCTATCCATGCCAGGATCTTACCCTTAACACCATGGGCTCTTAACTAGTTTAACAGTCTCCTATGCGGCACCTTGCCAAAGGCCTTCTGGAAATCTAAATAAATCATGTCCACTGGTTCTCCTTTGCCTAACTTGCTTGTTACCTCCACAAAGAACTCCTACAGATTTGTCAGACATGACCTCCCTTTGACAAAGTCGTGCTGACACAGTCCTATTTTACCATGCACTTCCAAGTGCTTTGCGATCTCATCTTTAATAACAGACTCTAAAATCTTACCAATGACCGAAGTCAGGCTACCTGGCCTATAATTTCCCATCTTCTGCCTCCCTCCCTTCTTAAACAGCGGTGTTACATTAGCTACTTTCCAGTCCTCTGGGACCCTTCCCTCCTCCAGTGATTCCTGAAAGATCATCACTAATACCTCCACAATTTCCTCAGCTACCACTTTTAGGACCCTGGGGTGTAGTCCATCTGGTCCAGGTGACTTATCCACCTTCAGACCTTTCAGTTTCCCCAGAATCTTCTCCTTAGTAATGGTCACTGCATTCACCTCTGCCCCCTGGTTCTCCTGAAGCTCTGGCATCCCACTGGTGTCTTCCACCATGAAGACTGATGCAAAGTAACTATTCAGTGCCTCTGCCATTTCTTAGTTTCCTATTATTACTTTTCCAGCCACATTTTCCAGTGGTCCAATATCTATTTTTTCCTTTCTCTTACCTTTTATATATTGAAAAAAGCTCTTCCTATCTTGCTTTATATTACTAGCTAACTTGCACTCGTATTTAAACTTCTCCCCCTTTATTGCTTTTTTTGGTTGTCCTCTGTTCGCTTTTAAAGGCTTCCCAATCCTCTGGTTTCCCATTAATCTTCACCACTTTCTATGCTTTTTCCTTAGCCTTTATGCTGTCCTTGGCATTCCTCATCAGCCATGGATGCCTTGTTCTCCCCGAACATGTTTCCTCCTCCTTGGGATGAATTTCTGTTGTGCCTCCCTAATAACCCCCCAAAACTCCTGCCATTGCTGTTCCACTGTCTTCCCTGCTAGGCTCATTCTCCAATCAACTCTGGCCAGCTCATCCCTCATGTCTTTATAGTTACCCTTATTTAATTGTAATACTGTTACATCTGATTGCAGCTTCTCCCTCTCAAACTGCAGGGTAAATTCTATCATATTGTGGTCACTGCTCCCTAAGGGTTCCTGCACCTTAAGTTCCCTAATCAAGTCTCCCTCATACACATCACCAAATCCAGAATTATCTGTTCTCTAGTCGGCTCTGTCACAAGCTGCTCCAAAAAGCCATCTCTTAGACATTCCACAAATTCTATTTCTTGGGTTCCACAACCACCCTGATTTCCCCAGTCCACCTGCATATTGAATTCCCCCATGATTATTGTAATATTGCCTTTTTTACATGCCTTTTCTATCTCCTGATTTATTTTCTGCCCCACATCCTGACTACTGCTAGGCGGCCTGTACATAACTCCCATCAGGGTCTTTTTATCTTTGCAATTCCTCAACTCTACCCACAGAGATTCTATGCCTTCTGTTCCTATATCACTCTTTGCTATCGATTTAACTTAATTCCTTACCAACAATGCAACCCTGCCCCCTTTGCCCATCTGCCTGTCCTTTCGATAGGACATATATCCTTGGATATTTAGATACCAGCCCCGATCCCCTTGCAGCCAAGTCTCTGTGATGCCCACAACATCGTACTGGCCAATTTCAATGTACACAACAAACTCATTTACCTTGTTCCGCATACTGCGCGCATTTAGGTACAACACCCACAATCCTGCATTGGCCACCTCCCTTTTCACACTCTCCTCAGTCACTGTACCCTGTACTGTGGCCCTTTTTGATTTTTGACTCTGGCTTCTCTGCCTTACACTTTCCCCCTTACTGCTTTTTGCATCTGGCCCCGTTTTACTTTCCTCCGACTTTCTGCATTGGTTCGCATCCCTCTGCCACATTAGTTTAAACCCTCCCCAACAGCTCCAGCAAACACCCCCCCCCCACCCCAGTAGATCGGTTCCAGTCCTGCCGAAGTGCAGACCGTCCAGTCTGTACTGGCCCTACCTCCCCCAGAACCGGTTCCAATGCCCCAGGAATTTGAATCCCTCCCTCTTGCACCATCTCTCGAGCCACGCATTCATCCTATCTATCCTTACATCCCTACTCTGACTTGTTCCTAGCACTCGTAGCAATCCTGAGATTACTACCTTTGAGGTCCTACTTTTTAGTTTAACTCCCAACTCCCTGAATTCAGCTTGTAGGACCTCATCCCGTTTTTTTACCTATATCGTTGGTGCACCTTGACAGCTGGCTGTTCACCCTCCCACCCCAGAATGTCCTGCAGCCACTCCTAGACATTCTTGACCCTTGCACCAGGGAGGCAACATACCATCCTGGAGTCTCGATTGCGTCCGCAGAACCGCCTGTTTATTCTCTTTACGATTGAGTCCCCTATCACTATAGCTCTGCCATTCTTCTTCCTGCCCTGCTGCGCAGCAGAGCCAGCCACGGTGCCATGAACCTGGCTGCTGCTGCCTTCCTCTGGTGAGCCATCTCCCTCAACAGTATCCAAAGCGGTATATCTGTTTTGCAGGGAGATGACTGCAGGGGATACCGGCATTGCCTTCCTACTCTTACGCTGTCTTTTGGTCACCCATTTTCTATCTCCCTCAGTAACAGTGTGACCAACTTGCTAAACGTGCTATCCACGACGCCCTCAGCATCGCGGATGCTCCAAATTGAGTCCATCCGCAGCTCCAGAGCCGTCAAGCGGTCTAACAGGAGCTGCAACTGGACACACTTCTTGCACGTGAAGGAGCCAGGGACAGTGGACATATCCTTGAGCTCCCACATCACACACGAGGAGCATGACACGGGTCTGGGATCTCGTGCCATGTCTTAAACCTTAGGTAAACTTTTCAAAAAACGAAAGAAAAAAATATATATACAAATGAAAAGAAAAACTACTTACCAGTTGCTTTCCAGGGATAAAAAGCACCTCCTCCCCACCCAACTTCAAATTCCCACCTAGCTTCAAATTCCCAAACTCACTCTTTGCTGTGTGTCACTCTGGCTGTGTCTTCTCTGGCTCACTGAGAGACTGTGTGTCCTGTGGCTCACTGGGAGACTGTGTATTCTGTGGCTCACTGAGAGACTGTGTATTATCTGGCTCACTGGGAGAACTCACTGAGAGTGAGTTAAAGTTGCTCTTTTTAAATTGGCCAGAGTTGTCTCCCTACCCACCTGCTTTTAGATCAAAGTACCTTAAGGTGACTGACACTTAACTGCCAACCAGTTATGTGAGTGGGTGTGGCAGCCCCTTGTTAACCTTCACTGCACAATTCTAGATTGATTTAAATTCCTGAAATTTGAAAAGGAACAGTTTTACCGATTCAATTCCCACCTAGCTTCAAATTCCCAAACTCACACTTTGCTGTGTCTCTCTTCACTGTCTTCTCCAGCTCACTGGGAGAACTCACTGGGAGTGAGTTAAAGTTGCTCTTTTTAAATTGGCCTGAGTTGACTCCCCCCCCCCCCCCCCCCCCCCCCCACCCCCCGACCTGCTTTTAGATCAAAGTAGCTTCAGGTGAATATCAAAGCGAATACTCCCTTTTCCGTTCATTGATGCACAGTTGGGTTCTTAGAATTTAAGTTATGATAATTCTTTTGGATGTTAGTGATCTTCATGTTGAGAAAATGAGTCAGTCAATGCCTCCCCACATAATAATAAAACATGGGAGGCATTTCTGAATCTGCACAAACCCAAAGGAAAAACATTGGTTCAATTAACATGTCATCATTTATAGCCAGGTGATTTAAGGAAGAGGTAAGAACTTCAGAGAATATTTAGGCCCTCTTTGCAGTTGTTCGGACTTTTGTAACTTTAATCCTGTTTTAAGGATATGACTGTCATTTGTATTACACAATATTCAGGCATATTTCAAAGGGTACTAACTTCACAAAGCACGGTGGCACTGTGGTTAGCATTGCTGCCTCACAGCACCAGGGACCTTGATTCCTGCCTTGGGAGTGTAGCATTTGTACATTCTCCCCGTGTCTGCATGCGTTTCCTCCGAATGCTCGAGTTTCCTCCCATAGTCCGAAGTTGTGCAGATTTGGTGGATTGGCCATGTCAAAATTACCCTTCAGTGTCCAAAGATGTGCAATTTAGATGGGGTTGTATTTGTATTTTGTATATGTTTGTTTATTGTCACGTGTACCGAGGTACAATGAAAAGTATTTTTCGGGGCTAGGGCGCTCTTTCAGAGACTCAGTGCAGACTCGATAGGATGAATGACCACCTTCTGCACTGTAGGGACTATATGGAAATGTAAAACCCTGTCTTCTTTGAAAGGAAGAATTATATGGATTTTACAGCAAAGAAATAGTGCATTTGATCTAATAATAATAACAATAATCTTTATTATTGTCACAAGTAGGCTTACATTAACACTGCACTGAAGTTACTGTGAAAATCTCCTCGTCACCACAATCCGGCACCTGTTCGGGTACACTGAGGGAAAATTCAGAATGTCCAATTCACCAACCAAGCTCGTCATCGGAACTTGTGGGAGGAAGCCGGAGCACCCAGAGGAAACCCACGCAGACACGGGGAGAATGTGCAGACTCCGCACAGTGACCCAAGTGGGAATCGAACCCGGGTCCCTGGTGCTGTGAAGCAACAGTGCTAACCACTGTTCTACCGTGCTGCCCCTGGCCGCATAACCGGCGTAGTGTTTATGCACTATATGAGCCTCCTTTCGCTTTCTCTCACCCAGCATATCCTTTAATTCCTTTCTTGCTTATGTATATATCTAGTTTCATCCGAAATGTAGCGATGCTATTCAGCCCAATCGTTCCTTATGGTAGCGACACTTGGGTGAAATGATTTCTCCTGAATTTCCAATTGGATTGACTAACACTCTTTTTCTTTGCCACGCACTGTTGCCACGTGCCCCAGATGAGATCTTGACATTTTTCATGGGATCATACCAGCTTGCACACCTCATCGCTGATCCTGTCACAGTAAATGCCATGGGGTCGGAGTACCTGATGCGCATGTGCCTGTGACCACAGTTTAACATACTTAAGGGCTAAAGCCCTTCAGAATTGAGCTGAGGAGAAACTTCTTCACTCAGAAGGTGGAGAAGGCCTGTGGAAGCTCAGTCATTGAGCCTGTCCAAAATAGAAATCGATGGACATCAAGGGACATGGGGATAGTGGGGGAAAATGGGGTAGATGATCAGCCATGATCTTGTTGAATAGCCAAGGAGGCTCATAGATTCCAATAACCTGACTCCTCCATTTTCCGAGTAGGTAATGACCTTTCACATGAGCCTCTTACTGGGTCTACCACTCTCTGACCCTGTGCTGTGTCGTGTCTCTGTGAGGCTGAGCGGACGGGGAACTTCCACGCCAGAAAACACCCACACCCCAACCTTGCCCTCTGTGATGCAGAAGCCCTTGTAAACGACCAATGGAGCCCTTGCTAACCTTCAAGAAATACCCCAGCACATGTCTGTGACCTGATGTATCCAGGTCATGGCAGAGTTTGCAGCCATTCAAACCATCTCCAAGCAAAACTGCACAGGAATAGCCAAGAAATCTTGGCCCAAGTTCTTTAATATAGTAATAATCTTAACCTGCCTCAGTTAGTAACACTTTTCCTTCTGGGTATTTTAAGTCCTGGTCTCTTAAGTCCCACAAACTAAGCTGCTAACATTGAAGTATTGAGAAAATGCTGCATTTTTTTGAGATATTGTTGTTTCAATGAAGCATTAAAGTAATCCCTCAATTTACATGTGCTGGTAGATCAGTTAACGTTAGATATGCCTTAGCACAATTCATAGAAGAGTAATAACAGGTTTCCTCCCTCAATGGAAACCCAATGAAATGATAATTCATCTCATTGCTGTTTGCTGAGGTTTTTCCAAGGTGCAAAATGGCTGCTGCATTTGAAACAATGAATTATTTTGAAGGGCAGTGCGATTGCATAGGTAGTCTTTGAGGCACTTTTGAGAAGTATGATAAGAAACTAAATAAGTATAATTCTTCTTTGGAATGACCTGTAGGTATTTCTTTGCAACATGCTGATTGCAGCATGAATATTCTAAATGTCATGCCATTTTCTTCAAAGGCAGAGATTGCTCAGAACCACACAATTGTCCCACAGAACACCAATCTCGAATGTTGACCGAATTCAGCGTCAGCGCAAATTGAGCTATTGTCTAATATTTGAGTTGGTGCTCCTCGCACATTCGGAATTAAGGGTAACAAGTGCCTTTTTCATGATCCCTTTGAAGAGACTGAGCCCATTGTTGCCGAGTTAGAAGTTGAAATCTACAGTCTTATTCTGTGCACGAACTCAAGACAAATGAGATTCAGGTATGATAAGAATCTCTCAACAGGGTTTGAGTAAGTGTATACTTCTGCACAGTCATTTACTGTCAGGGATACCTATAATCAGTCAGGGACAACTATAGTCCTGAAAAATGAAGTTGTCAGGAATATATCTAATTAGTTTCCATTACTTAGCACCTGGATCTCTGCATGTAGCTGTTGTTTCCTGCTCTATTGTGAGATAATTATGGATAATGAAGAACGTTTGGGCTGTCTCTAGATCTCGCATTGCAGCATTTAATTGTTTTGTAAATGATTCCAGAGTTCTTGCCTCACAGTCTGAAACCCATTCTGAACATTGAATACTCCTTGTGTGAGGAAGAACTTTGGAATAATATCGCAAATTTATCTTTCACTCGTTTCAACTTTGTACCTCCTTCCACAGGATGATTTGCAGCAGAATTTCAGGATTGGCCTTTCAAATTTCTTAATCCATTTATTCACCCCAATAAAGTTGGTGAACAGCAGAGCTCCTTTTGATTCTGTGCTAACCCGGCTGTGTAATTACAGCCATTGCCAGAGATCATTCCACCTTATTTGCTATGAATTATCCAATTCATTTCCCATTCACTACAACCTGGAGGCTCAACGCACGCACTTTGTGAGTCAAATTATTTAAACTTTAATTGATATTGGCTTAAGAATTGCCGCACATCACTTTGATATGGGACTTCATTTGATGGGAGTGCATGTTGACTAATTGGTAATAGAGGTTAAGGCCCAATTGTCTCCATATAAATGAATGGTAAGGGTTAGCCCTGCGGTCTCACGGCGCCAAGGTCCCAGGTTCGAGCCCTGGCTCTGGGTCACTGTCCGTGTGGAGTTTGCACATTCTCCCCGTGTCTGCGTGGGTTTCGCCCCCACAACCCAAAGATGTGTAGGGTAGGTTGATTGGCCACGCTAAATTGCCCCTTAATTGGGAAAAATGAATTGGGTATTCTAAATTTTTTTTTTAAATAAATAAATGAATGGTTAGAAAATATTGGACAGACTGACCCCCATGTCTGATTCTCTGGTGTGTACCACCAATAGGCGATATGTTAAGCCTTTCAACGCTCATCTTCATTGACCATGACAATTCAATGTTCTGGACTCCAAGGACTGAAATTTTCTCCCTAAGCCCTGCACTACCTGTGTGCTTCTATCTCGATCTTTATGGTGCGCCATAAAATTTAACTCTTTGACCTTGGTCTAAGTCACGATTCCTACAATCTCTTCCTTTGACTCAATGTCAATTTTTGCCTGGCTATAATCCTGTAAAGTGCCTTGGGATGCTTTGCAACATTAAAGGTATGATATAAATGCAAGTTCTTGTTATTGTGTCGTGCCTACCGCAGAACCATTATCCACTAATATGGTCACATCCTGAAAGGATGGCAGGATGTAAGAATTGGATTGGATTTGTTTATTGCCAAATGTACCGAGGCACACTGAAAAGTATAATTCTGCGTACAGCTCAGACAGATCATTCCGTACGTGAAAAGAAAATACATAGGGCAAACACAAAATACACAAAGCAAATACATAGGGCGAGATTCTCCCAAACCGGGAGAAATCGTGAGGCTGGCGTCAAAAACGGGCGGGTTTGACGCCAGCCTCTGCCCCCCCGACCGGGAACCGATTCTGGTCCCCGGTCGGGGCTAGCATGCCGCGGCTGTGAACGCCGGCATCGCGGGCTTAATGAATTTCGTTAAGCCCGCTTGCCAGAGTTTGCGACAGCTGACGCGTCACATGACGTCAGCCGCGCATGCGCGGATTGGAAGACTCCAACCCGCGCATGCGCGGATGACGTCATCGCGCATGCGCAGGCCGGGATGCCCCTCAGCCGCCCCGCGAATGGATACAGCAGGGCGGCGGAAGGACAAAGAATGCGCGGAGTAAGTACCCGCTGCCTGCGATCGGTGCCCACCGATCGCGGGCCCATGGCACCCTTGGCACGGCCGTGGTACTGCCGTGCCAATCGGTGCCATGGTTCCCAAGATCCCAACTTTACGGCCGTTTTTACGAACGGTCAGACCAGGTGTGTTTGACGTTCCTAAAAACGGCCGTAAAGGGCTTGGACTTCGGCCCATCGGCCAGCTGAGAATCGCTGCTCGCCGTAAAAAAATGGCGGGCAGCGATTCGTGTCGGGAGGCGGGCGTGGGGGGGGGGGGAGAATAGCGGGAGGGCGTCAGACTAGTGTGGCCGTAAAAATTTACGACCCCCACTATTCTCCGCACCGTCGTGAGTGCGGAGAATCGCCCCCATAGACTCAGGCATCGGGTGAAGCATATAGGAATGTAGAACGACTCAGTAGAGAAGATGTGTGAAGAGATCAGATCAGTCCATAAGAAGGTCATTTAGGAGTCTCTTAACAGCGGGGAAGAAGCTGTTTTTGAATCTGTTCGTGCGTGTTCTCAGACTTTTGTATCTCCTGTCCGATGGGAGAAGTTTGGAAGAGTGAGTAAGCCGGGTGGGAGGGGTCTTTGATTATGCTGCCTGCTGGTCCAAGGCAGCGGAAGGTGCAGACAGAGTCAATAGATGGGAGGCAGGTTTGTGTGATGGACTGGGCGGTGTTCATGACTCTCTGTAGTTTCTTACCGTCTTGGGCCGAGCAGTTGCCATACCAGGCTGTGATACAGCCAGATAGGATGCTTTCTACGGTGCACCATAGAAGTTGGTAAGAGTCAATGTGGACGTGCCCGATTTCCTTAGTTTCCTGAGGAAGTGTAGGTGCTGTTGTGCTTTCTTGGTCATATCATTGATAAGGGTGGACCAGGACAGATTTTGATGATGTGCACATCAAGGAATTTGAAGCCCATCGTGTTCGAGCTTCGGCCCACTATGGCCATGTCTTCAGCAAAGTTGTAGATGGAGTTGGAGCCAAATTGTGCCACACAGTTGTGTGCATAGGGAGTTTAGTAGAGGGCTAAGTACGCAGCCTTGCGGGGCCCCGGTATTGAGGACTATCATGGAGGAGGTGTTGTGGTTTATCCCTACTGATTGAGATCGATGGATCAGGAAGTTGAGGATCCAGTTGCAGATTGAGGAGCAAAGCCCTAGTTTTGGTGCTTTGGTATGAGCTTGGCTGGAACTATGGTGTTGAAGGCAGAGGTGTAGTCAATAAACAGGAGTCTGATGTAGGAGTCCTTGTTGACGAGATGCTCCAGGGATGGGTGTAGGGCTAGTGAGATGGCGTCAGCTGTGGACCGGTTGTGGTGGTATGTGAATTGCAGTGGATCTAGGCATTCTGGGCGTATGGAGTTGATGCGCCTCATGACCAACCTCTCGAAGCATTTCATAATGATCGATGTCAAGGCCACCGGATGATAGTCATTGAGGCAATTTGCCTAGTTCTTCTTTGACACCAGTATGATGGTGGTCTTCTTGAAACAGGTGGGGTCCTCAGAACGGAATAGGGAGAGATTGAAGATGTCCATGAACACATCTGCTAGCTGGTCCGCGCAGGATCTGAGTGAATGACCAGGAACCGGTCTGGACCCGTCGCCTTCCAAGGGTTCACTTTCAGGAAGGCTGATCTGACTTCGGAATCTGTGATAGTGGGCATGGGTGTGTCCGTGGCTGCTGGGGCAGTTAACAGCGGTTGGATGGTTTCCTGCTCGAACTGAGCATAGACTGCATTGAGTTCATTGGGAGGGCTGCGCTGCTGCCGGAGATTCTGCTGGTAGGTCCAACACAATTGTTAGGTGATCTTGTCGCACAGTATCCCTGTCTCTGAGTCAGAAACTCTAGTCGGGATTTTCTGAAATCCCGGCCAAATGCTGACGCCGGCGTAAACACCGGAGAGGTGTATGCCGACGTCAACGGCCTTCCTGGCCCAGCAATTCACCGCTGTTCTGGGGGCTAGCACGGCACTGGAGAGTTGCACGCTGCTCCAACGTTGAAAGGCAGCACTGCACGGGCGGCGCGGGTCCATGCATGCGCGCCACAGCCGGCGGGGGTACGTGCATGCGTGCGACGGCCGGCGCAGGTCCACTCATGCGCGCGACGCATGTCTTCCCGCCAGCTCCCGCGCAACATGGCGGAGCCCTACAGGGGCCCGGTGCGGAAGAACATCGGCCCCCTCTGCAGAATGAGCGCGCCGACCAATCGGTAGCCCCTGATCGCGGGTCTGGCCACCGTGGAGGCCCCCCCTGGAGCTGGATCCCCCACTCCCCCACCAGGACAGCCCCCGCAGCCAGAATGCCAAGGTCCTGCTGGGTAAGACCACATGTGAACCACGCCAGCGGGACTCGTCATAACTCGGCGAGTACTCGGATCGTCGAGCGTGGAGAATCGCCGTGGGGCCGGCGCATTGCCGACTGGCGGGTCCGCGGAGAATTGCGGAAGCGCCCTCTCGCTGGATGTCCGGCATGAACGGCTATTCTCTCTCCCCCCACGCCATGCCAGGCGCGATTCCGGCATGGACGGTCGTAGAATCCCGCTCTCTGTGTTTGAGTTCCACTCGAGGACTTGGTGGCCAAGGAATGGACAGTCACAATGTGCCAAAACAGGTAGCAGAGTTTAAACATGAAAATCCTTCCAACACCAGTGGTCGGCAGTAAAAGCGGGCAAGATTCCTGGTCAGCCACGCTTGGTGTGGAGTTGCGCCCCTCAAGCGATATTTCTCTCGCAACAGAAGAGTGACCTGTTCTGGCAAATTACGGTGCAGAAATAGGATTGGAATGAAATTGGAACAGTGTTTTTATTCTACCACTGGAATAGACTTGGTTATTAGGCCCCACATTGTCCCCATGTCCGACAAGAGTCCCAAAACAAGGGGCGCGATTCTCCGCACCCCACGCCGGGTGGGAGAATCACGGGAGGGCCAGGCGAATCACGCCACGCCGCCCTGGCACCCCCCACGATTCTCCCACCCCCACCAAAATGGCGTGTCGCGTTTTGCGACAGGCCGCTCGGAGAATCGCCGCTCGCCGTTTCTCATGGCGACCGGCGATTCTCCGGCCCGGATGGGCCGAGCGGCTGCCGAACCCGACCGGTTCACGCCGGCGCCAACCACACCTGGTCGCTGCCGGCGTGAACAGCACTCGACCGCTGTGTGTGGGGCCTGTGGGGGGCGGAGGAAGGATCGAGGACCACGGGCATGCTCAGGAGATGTCTGGCCCATGATCGGTGCCCACCGATTGTCGGGCCGGCGTCTCTAAAAGATGCACTCTTTTCCCTCCGCAGCCCCGCAAGATCAAGCCGCCATGTCCTGCGGGGCAGCAGAGGGGAAGACGGCAACCACGCATGCGCGGCTGATGTCACTTAGGCGCCGCCGGCCGCGTCATTCCCGGCTCCCCGCTTTGACGCAAGCGTCAAGGCCGGGCGCTCGGAATTCACGCGCCGCCGCTCCTAGCCCCCGGGGGGTGGGGGGGGAGAGAGTAGGGGGTGACGAGCGGCCTCCGACGCCGGAGTGAAACACTCCAGGTTTCATTCCGGCGTTGGCTGTTTGTCTCCCTTTGGGAGAATTGCACCCAAATGCTCTACTCCGAGCTCAACAATAGCACGTGATCACTAGGAGAGTGAGGAAATGCTACAAGGGCACTCTGAAAGCCTCCCTAAATGAATGCAACATCCCCATCGACACATGGAAATCGCTTGCCTTAGAATCCACAAACTGGAGAAGCATCCGTGAAGGTGCCAATTGCCTCGAGGATCACAGGGTGGAGCGGCGGAGGCCATATGTAAACAATGGAAAGAGAGCACAGAGTCCAGAGCGTCCCACACACCTACCTCAGCTGACAGCACCTGCTCAACCTGTGGCAGCAGCTGTTGATCCAGGATTAGGCTATTCATCCACCGCAGGACCCACAGCCCCGGAGTGGAAGCAAGTCATCTTCGAACCTGAGGGACTGCCTAAGAAGGAGGAGGAATAGAGTAGCCTGATTCAGACAGGCACAACTGTTTTTCTCACTGTAAATATAAGGCCAGTAATTTCAGGATCAACATTTGGGCTGTGGAAATTTTCTGGTTCAGCTTTGATAACTTAACCCAAGTTCTATGTTCTATGTTGAATTTTGACGCATTATGCCTGGCTCTGTTATATTAGGAATATTCAGGAGAGGCAATTTTAACTCTACCGTATTGATTGAAACAGTAGAGAAAGGGATTTAAGAATGACGCTGGGTACTGACCTTCCCTCCAGCTCCCAAAGGTATGGCATCCACAATTCTGACTTGGCTGGGAAAGTAGATCAATGCCCTTTTACTGAGATCTGGGAGGTAAAATAGCCCCAGTCTGCTTTCCGTTGCAGTGGATGAGCTTTTACCCAGCCAAAACCAGACTGTAGCTAAAAATACGCCACTGTCCACTTTCCGTGTGACTTTAGCAATCTTTTGAGCACAGTTTTCATTTTGCCACTCCACTTCCCTCCGAACAATTATAGATAAACTTTGGCGAGGAACGATGGAAAGGCAATTCAATGCTTGGTTTGATACGAGAGAATGTTCAAGTGAATCTGAAAGCCATGGATGAGGTGTGCTGATAACAGTATTAATAACCACCTGAAACAAGATGACTGAAGCATGTAATTTCTGAATCAGATGACAGGAAAGATACAATGATTCAAATGATGAAAGAATATGCCGACTTAATGACCAGTCAAAAATAAAACCAGGCGACACGCAGCATTAAATGAAGTGACAAATTGGGGACGGGCTGAATGACTGAGGTTGTGAAACAATGGATAATGTCAAATCACAATCAGTAGCTTTGCATCTCATTAGTTATGAGAATCAGAGATTTTGCGGCACAGATTAATTGAATGGTCAATTCCATGCTTGGCAAGGTCCAATATTGAAGCCTCGGAATTATACTCATAGACGTGGAATCACTGAAATGCAAAAACGCAGGTTTGTGCCGAGCAGCTTGGATGAATTCCTGCATCTGCCCAAATTGGAGGACAAAGATAAGCGTTGAAATAGAAGAGAGTTACATTCGTACGGTTTTACTGCATTTATTTCCCCCCGCAAACTCTGAGGCCACGCATTCCATAGGGTAAAGTACAATTTTAATATCTGAGATGCAGCACGACCAGGGATTAAACAGAAAGTCTCGGTAGCATAATTCTTCAAACTCGAACTGCGACTGAGCTGAAACAGTCAGGAACGTTGTCAGGCCTAGTTTCGATTCAGAAGACAGTAGAATTATGCTAGAATTTTCCCTTCCTTACAATTTTTTCTGAACACAAGGGTGAGCGCACCAACAAAAAAGCAGGGAGAAGTTACGTTCCCATACTTTCTTGGGCATTTCAAACTGTCGCCATGCACCTTCACAGACAACCTTTATGGTGAGGGAGGTGCAAAGCGTGGAAAGTGAGTGGTCCCCTCACTCTCGCCCCTGCTGTCTGGGCACAGCATATCAAGCATCCGACAGAGAGAGGAAAGGCGGCAAATAGGGAGACAAATTGGGGCTTCATGCCCAATCAAGCCCGCAAGCCGGGATGTCATGCAGCAGAGGGCTCACAAACAGGAAGTAGGCCACAGCCATTATTTTAAAGGCGCCCTTGCCCTCTCAACCTCTCCTTATTTCTGATGGCGGGTTCAAAACCGTGAAAGGATGAAATCAAGAGATATACAAAGCCGGCCATTTTCTTCCGGGTGATCCTGTTTCCTCCCACAAGTCTCGAAAGACGTGCTTGTTAGAAGAATTGGACATTGAATTCTCCCTCGCTATACCTGAACAGGGGCAAGATTGTGGTGACTAGGGGATTCTCGCAGAAACTTAATTGCAGTGTTAATGTAAGCCTGCTTATGACAATAATAAAGATTATTCTTACTCTTCTTATTATTAATATTAATTGGTACGTTTGGGCCTTGGCGCCCCAATCTTTTCCTGCACGGCCAAGCTGAGCTCGTTAGTGCAGGAAATGAACCTAAGTGTGGTCTCAGTGGGGCATTCCTCTCTGAGGCCCAGAAATGAAGCAGAGTCCCGTTTAACAGCAGGGTCATTCTAGGTGCTGATAGCCCAAAACGGGATCTGTTTCTTTTCTATTAAATCGTATCCCTTGTCTCTTATTCCCTTATCCATTTTCTTTTTCTTTTTAACCTTTTTATTGAGATTGCTGTTTATTTGTTTTTCTTACATTTCTCTTTGTCTTTTGTTTCACTTATACTTGCTCCCATCCTGTCTTGTTTATCCCACAGTTTGGTCTGGTCTTCCTATTTATGTAGAATTCTGTAAACCTGCTTGTAGTATGCATAAATTGATGCAATTTTACCTGACACTTGACTAATCGCTGAGATAAGTACATGCTAACCTGTCATCACTGCAAGCTCATCATGTTTCCTGCCACAACCCTGTCATTTCCATTGTGCATCTCGGGCAACTGTTTCATCTGAGATTCATCAGATTGTAACTGCTGTACGTGTCCCATGACTTATGTTTCTTTAATTCTTTTTATTAGATGTTTCTCTCTACCCCTCCTTTCCCCCTCCAGTGTCCGTATGTTGACTCCTTCATTAAGGTGCATCACGTGAGCCATGTTGAGCACTGGCCACTCTTTCTGACTGCGGATGGCATCGTGGTCAAAACCCAATGCCAGTTAGGGTGGGTACATGATAATTGAAGGTCAAGATTCCTGGTCGGTTTCCCTTCCTTTCCAACTGTGCACTAAAGACAATCTTCTTGCCTCTACCCCTGCCTGAATTATGGTCATCATACTCAGCATTGGTGGGCAACGTGGTGGCGCAGTGTTTAGCACTCCTGCCTCACGGCGGCGAGGTCCCAGTTTCGATCCCGGCTCTGGGTCACTGTCCGTGTGGGGTTTGCACATTCTCCCCGTTTTTTGCGTGGGTTTTGCCCCCACAACCCAAAGATGTACAGGGTAGGTGAATTGGCACATTAAATTGCCCCTTACTTGGAAAAAATGAATTGGGCAGTCTAAATTTAGAAAAATATATATACTCTGCATCGATACAACCTTGGAGCTTCCTGATCTCTATGGGCAGAATCTTCCGGTCCTGCTGATGGAGGGATGCACCCCCTCTCCTCCTCTCCTCCTCCCCCCCCCCCCCCCCCTCACTGGCCCGTCCTCCAGCGACAAGACAGACAAGTCACGTAAATCGCCGTTGGCACTGGTGGGATTGGAAGATCCTGCTGGTAGCCAATGGCAAGCTGCCTTCGCAGCCAGAAATCACACGTGGTGGGGGAGGGGCTGCAATTTTTCCACAGATCTTGCTAGGGGGAATCTTCCAGTACCGCTGCTGGCTCCCTGGTGGCAGAGGGTGCAAACAACAAGAAAACCCATCAACAACAGTGAGACCCGAAGCTCCCAATCCCAGGCCACAAAACATGCCATGAGCAGTGCTGAAAATCCTGCCCTATGGCTCAGAGACAGACCTTTGCTTTCCGGGATAGAAATTCGTTGCAATTTCAGTCCAATAGCAACCAGATAATGTGATTTTTCTGACATTGATTGAGGGACGCCAGAGATAACTTGCCTGCTCTGCTTTGAAATAGTGCCGCGGGAACATTTATGCCAACCTGAACAGTGTCGCAGTTTAACATCTCATCTGAATGGCGGCACCTCTGACACTAAACTGCTCTGTCAGTCCTCCACTCAGTTATCAGCCTTGCTTTTTGTGTTCAAGCCTAGGCCAGGACTTGATCCTAGAACCTTTTGGTACGGCGGCGAGTGAGCTCCTGAGTGAGCTACCACCTGAGCCATGGCAAACACTGCAATTACCTGTATTAAAATTATTGGTGACAGTAAAGCATCCTGCTTGAGTTCTGAAAAACGACATTTCTTTGATCTGGACACCATCCGCTTGTTAACTTCTGACTAAGATTATATCAAATGAGGGCAGCACGGTGGCCTAGTGGTTAGCACAACTGCCTCACGGCGCTGAGGTCCCAGGTTCGATCCCGGCTCTGGGTCACTGTCCGTGTGGAGTTTGCACATTCTCCCCGTGTCTGCGTGGGTTTCGCCCCCACAACCCAAAAATGTGCAGAGTAGGTGGATTGGATACGCTAAATTGCCCCTTAATTGGAAAAAATAATTGGGTAATCTAAATTTAAAAAAAAAAAGAAAAAAAAAAAAACAAAAAAAAAAAAGATTATATCAAATGGTATGTCGTCATGCCAACCTACGACAATCAATCAGACAGATATATGAACGGGCGGGGAACAGAGGGAAGTAGATCCTTGGAAAATAAGCAACAGGTTTAGATAAAGGATCTGGATCGGCGCAGGCTGGGAGGGCCGAAGGGCCTGTTCCTGTGCTGTAATTTTCTTTGTTCTTGTTTTTTGTACTGACACTGGCTGATTTGATTTGATTTAATTTATTGTCACATGTACCGAAGTACAGTGAAAAGTATTTTTCTGCGGCCAAGGGAACGGACACAGTACGTACATAGTAGACAAAAGAATAATCAACAGAGAAGATTGACAAATGGTACATTGACAAACAGTGATTGGTTACAGTCCCGAACAAGGGGCCAACCAAAGCATCCGGCCACATGCTTGGGATGTCAAAGTGCCAAATGCAAAAGCAAATCCTCTTTGTGCAGCTCAAGGAATGCTACCAAACAAAAGGAGGGCAAAGGAAGTGTTGAGGAAGGCTTACCTCAAGAAATGAAACACAGGCAACAATGCCTGTGAGACACTTTCTCAGAAGAGACCTACTTCAAGGAATGTCCTGATTGAATGGACACAATTCTTCGAGAACACTCACCTGGAAAACACTCACCTGGCCGTAAATTACATCCAAATGAAAAATGAAATGAAATGAAAATGAAATGAAAATCGCTTATTGCCACGAGTAGGCTTCAATGGAGTTACTGTGAAAAGCCCCTAGTCGCCACATTCCGGCGCCTGTCCGGGGAGGCTGGTACGGGAATCGAACTGTGCTGCTGGCCTGCTTGGTCTGCTTTAAAAGCCAGCGATTTAGCCCAGTGAGCTAAACCAGTTCCCAAATGGGTGCAAATGACCGATTTACATGGTGCAGCTGGAACGGGGCGTGTAGCTCACTGCTGCCCCTGGAGGGGGACCAGAGCATAGGAATGGGATCTGCGCCCAACATTTTGACACGATTGACCATAAAATCAAACGATAATTTCACAGCCTCGATAAAGTCTTGGGGCTGCGCGCCTCCAAAACATCTGCTTATTTCAGATTTACAGTATCCAACCTTCCCAGAAAACTGCTGAACATATTTCTCCATCGAGCTGTCTTGAAACTAATTTACTATATATTTTTTTTTGGTGAGCTTTGCCAGTAAAAGCTAATAATAGAAAAGCTGAACATTTGACTGAAATTACATTCCTGAGCGCTCGCACAATCCTCCGGAACATACACCACACTGACCTGATCATGTCGCAAAGGTCCTGATAGCTGTGAGGCACTCGGTATAAAAATGTCAAGTTCCCATGTGTTCATGGCCAACCAGCTGAGAATTACAATAATCAATTAATTAAAGAACATTTAGCGCCCAGGGAACTGGCATCTCCGATTTACTGAGCGAGCTGTAAATGAGTATCGCTAATTCTTTAATGGAAATGTATAGCACTCGCACCATTCAGGGTTTATTACAGATTTAACTGCATTTTCCAGCAACATTATATTCAAACCCCTCTGATTCAATTAACATGGAAATTAGTTTCATGAGGGATGCACCCAGTGCCAGTGTCACTGACAAATTCACTTCACGCATCAAACTAGAACGTGCATCAAAAGTAATGAGGAGATGTGGCCAAGTTAATAACAAATGCAATGCTTAGCCTGATCATCTTATGGAAATAACTTGTACTTATCCTTATTGATAGGTGGAGAGGGGACAAATATTTTGACTGTGATGAAGAGAAAGATGATGGAGAAAGATAACTCTGTCATTGCTGTGGAGCGGGGAGGGAGGTGATTGAACACGCAGCAGAGAGGAGGCACTCTCTGGCGAGCAGGAAAGATTAAAGTAAAATCAAATTCTGCCTCAGTGGTTTTTCTGGGTGAGCAGCCTGTGAAATACGGTCCAGCACAGGTCACATTTTAATGCAGGAGTCAGCAGAGGTAGGAAGCCAGGGTGGCACGGTGGTTAGCACTGCTGCCTCACAACGCCAGGGACCCGGGTTCAATTCTGGCCTTGGGTGACTGTTTGTGTGGAGTTTGCACTCCCCCCACGTGTCTGTGTGGGTTTCCTCCGGGTGGCTCCTGTTTCCTGCCACAGTCCAAAGGTATACAGGTTAGGTGGGGTTACTGGGTTATGAGGATTGGGTTGGAGCATGGGCCTAGATAGGGTACTCTTTTCAAGAGTTGGTGCAGACTCGATGGGCCGAGTGGCCTCCTTTCGCACTGTAGAGATTCTATGACCTCTGACCTCTGCTGCCGAGGTGATCCCAGGAAAGGGAGGGCGTTTCCACTCTTGCTTCCTCTCGGGATACCCGTGCCAGATGGTGCCCTGGGTAGCATGCTGCATATTGAGTACAGGCCGGCTGATGGAAAGCTCCAAAATTAACATTTCTGGCAGTGAGAACTCCTTACATTTTAATGTTGAGGAGGACGTATGTGGGAATGTCAGTTCTTTCCAGTGTCAGCCGCGGCTCAGAGGGTGGTGGTCTTGGCTCCGAGACCTAAGGTTGTGGCTTCAAGTCCTACTCCGCAGACTTATTTAAAATATTTTTCAAAAATTAATTTTTAATTGAGGGCCAATCCATCTACCCTGCACATCTTTGAGTTGAGGTGAGATCCACGCAGACACGGAGAGAATGCAAACTCCACACGGACAGTGAACGGGGGCCGGGATCAAACCCGGGTCATCGGCGCCTTGAAGCAGCAGTGCTCACCACTGCGCCAGCGTGCCGACCCACCCCCTCTTCACTCCATAGACCTGAGCACAAAGTCTCCAGTGCAGAAATGAGAGGCTGCCGCACTGTCGGAGGCTACATATTTCGCACGAGACCTAAAGCCGAGGCTCCATTGACTTCTCCGCTGAGTGTAAAAGACCCCACATCGCAATTTTAAAGAGGAGTGGATGAGCTCTCCCGGATTTCCCTGGCTAATAATATTCATGCCAACCAACATCACGGCAGCGGATCTGATCATCATCACGACGTTGTTTGTGAGATCCTGCTGTCCGTAATTTGACAGCTGCATTTCTTACATTGTAGCTTTGCCTGACTTTCAAAAGTTTTCACTTGCTGTCTTTTCATTTCATTCATTTGGACGTCTGGAAAGTCTGAGAGACACACTATCTATGCAGATGCATGCCTTCCTTTCTCTACTTCTTCCACATTAAAACGGTTCAGCAATTCAACTGGAAAACATTTTCAAATTAGCATCAGGTCTGCTCGCCCTGGCATGAAGCCTAAGTGGTGCAGAGACTGCCTGCTGGAACCTTTCAGAGTGATCTCCACTCAAATAGCAACAACTGAAGGAAGGGCCCGTATCATTTTTCCCTTTTTGCGTCAATAAGCATCGGGAACCACTTTATGTTGACGCAGAGGCAGCCATGTGCTAAAATGGCAAAACTGCTAACTTAAAGAGTTTTCGAGCCAAAGGTTAGGCATTTGCATCAGTAGTGAGACAAATGCAAATATGCACACATACAATATTCAGCAAGTAAGTGTGTTCAATTACTGTCAGGGTAAACAAACTAATACAGTTATTGAAAAATCTAGCCTAAAAAGAATGAGAAAGAAATAAGAAACTCACAGTTATTCACTCCAAACACCTCTGCAACTTTATACAATCAGCAAAGCTTGTAATAACTTTTCAAGATTGCATTCCTCACAATTTTTCAGACTATTTTTCATTTTCTCGTACCAATGTATAGCGAAAATAAGATTCAACCCAGTCTTAACAGCAGTGAACTTTGACAAAGAACTCTGTAATATTTGACCAGCCGGGCAACTGATCGACCTTGGTCAACCAGACACACAAGCCCAACAAGCCGCAAACCAAACTACGCGTAAATCCATTTCAGTGGAGTTTCTCATTGCAAGTTTTTGTCTCAGTGTAAATCCCACTCCTCCTACACCAGGCCACCTGTCTTTTGTTCTTAAAGTTGCTACATTTTGTTGCAATCTGTCACAGCTACATTTCTAATAGGTTCTCCCTCTCTTCAGTTCTGATGAAGTGCTGAAAGAACTCGAAAGATTAACTCTTGTTTTCTCTCCCGACAGGGAGGCAATAGCGTAGCGGAATTATCACTGGACTAGTAATTCAGAAACCCAGGGGACCCACATTCAAATCCCACCACGGCAGATGTTGAAACTTGAATTCATAAAAATCTGGAATTAAAACACTAACGATGACCATGAAATCATTGTCGATTGTTGTAATTAATGTCTACGCTAATGCCAGCTGTCCTTACGTGGTCTGGTACATGGGACTCCAACAATGTAGTTGACTTTTAAATGCCCTCTGGAATGACCTAGCAAGTTACTCAGTCATTTCAGTTTGGGATGGGCAATAAATGCAGGCCTGGCCAGCGACAACCACACCCCATGGGTGAATAACTAAAATAATACAGAAAATACGGGTCAATCTCAGCAGGTCTGACAGCAACTGTGGAGAGAGAAGGGAGCAAACATTTTGAGTGTGGATGACTCTTGTCAACGCTTTGTCAAAGAGTGATCCAGACTCAAAACGTTTGCTCCCTTTTCTCTCCACAGATGTTGTCAGACCTGCTGCAATTGACCAGTATTTTCTATTCTTGTTTCAGAATCCACCTTCTGCAGTATTTTGCTTATTTCAGTGGCGTTTCTGTTCGTCTGATAACAGAATGGTCCGCTCCCTGGCCACAATGAAACTCCCTCAGAATGGCCAGAGTGGGCAGCACGGTAGCACAGTGATTAGCACAGTTGCTTCACAGCTCCAGAGTCTCAGGTTCAATTCCCGGCTTGGTTCACTGTCTGCACGGAGTCTCCACGTTCTCCCCGTGTCTGCGTGGGTTTCCTTCGGGTGCTCCAGTTTCCTCCCACAGTCCAAAGATGTGCACGTTAGGTGGATTGGCCACGCTAAATTGCCCTTAGTGTCCAAAAAGATTAGGTGGGGTTACTGGGTTACTCCATCTGCACTGTAAATTCTATGATTCTCTGAATGCAGATGTACTGTTTTAAACCGAGTATGAACTCTTTTCTTCATTTCAAACGCTGCTGACAGGTGAGCTTTCTTTAATGCTTCCTCCTCTCAAATATAATTTCTAGACGCAATTTAAATCAGAGTTTTCAAGATGCGAGCTATTCCTTCTTCCTGACAATGAACTGATAAGATGGACCAATGCAAAGAGGCCATTTTGCCAGCAAACTGCGAGACGGAGCAGTGAATTTTAGACATTAGACTAGCTCTCATTGATAAGTAGCAATGGGTAAGATTTAATCATTTCTGATCATGATGTATGTAAACAATTGTAATGTTTTAAGTCATCATCCCCCTCATCTGTACTTTCATTTCTGCTTACTTTTCACACCGCACGCCCATTGAGCATTCTGTTTAAAAACCGCAGATGACAAATAAATCGCAAAATTGATAGATGGTCCAAAAATATTGCTGAACTGCAAGGAGGATAGCTATGGACCATCAAAGAGGAAATAGACAGGTGGAATGGTCGGCATGTGGGAGGTGAAATTCAACTCCGAGAAATGCGAAGTGATACACTTCGGTAGGAAGATTGAAATGGGGAGTGAAGTATTAAATGGTACAACTTTAATGGGGCTGATGGAGTTGTAGGTGATGGGGCAGGTTGAGACAGTGGTTAAAAAGGAGTGCGGGTTTCCTGGGCTTTCTAAATAGAAGCATGGATTAAAGTTTCTAATGAAAACTGGTTCAACCGCAACTGAAATCTGAAGCATGGTTGACAAAAGTGAATTTTTGCATTTTACATACGATAGCGGCGAACCGTGCAGTTAGGTGACTCGAGTGGAGCACGAAAAGATAATGGGCAGGCACAAAAATTAATTAAGTAGGCTAATGGAATGTCAGGCCTTATGTTGCAGACAAAGAAATGGAAGTTGCCTTCCAGTTATATAAAGCTCTGTTCAGAATATTGCACTGTACACCACACTCCAGAAAAGATGTATTGGCCTTGGAGAAGGTGCAGCACAGAACTACTCATCAAAATGATCCCTGAACCAAACTACTCAAGGACAGGCTGTGTAAAGTAGATTCATATTCCTTTGAGAATGGAAGATTACAGAATGGTCTTATTATGGTGTTTCAGATTATTAAGAGAGTTGGGAGCGTGAGAAGCCATTTCCCCGAGTGAATTGAAAATCTCAAACCTTGAGATTGAAGGATGTTTATTGAGCAAGAGTAATAGAGGTTACGGAACCACAGCAGATATATGGGGGTTAAAATCCTTCATGATCTGGCTGGATGGCAGAACAGGGTCAAGGGGTTCAATGGCCCACACCTCTATTGCAATGTTTCACTCATAGGTTTTGCAGGATGTGGTAGGCAATCAGAGAATTATACAACATAGAAAGAGGCCAGTCAGTTCAGCGTGCTTGTGCCGTCTGTTTGTAAAGTCTATTCGGAGAACAGTCCCACACTCCAGTCATTTACCCAAATGGAAGTATGTTTTTTTCCTGAACAGGTATATACACAATTCCCTTTTGACCGTCAATATTCCTTTCGGACAGTGCGTTCCAAATCGTAACAACTTGCAGTGTTAAAAAAAAACACCTCATCCTCCCCTTATTCTTTGTCACTTATGTTAAATCTGGTTATTCACCATTTATTATTACTATTATTATTATTTATTATCATTTATTATTATTTTAGAAATCATTAATCATCAGGAATTTTAACGTTAACTTTCTTGTACGCTTACATTTCCCGAGTGGGTCACAAACATATTGGAAAACAATCAGCATTTCAGGACAGAGAAGTGCGCCATGCAAGTGTTGGCAATGCTACGCCATACACCAGAGCCATGCACCCCAGCAATGCAGGAGCAATGATGCCAATGCCAGCTCCTGTGCAGGAAACATCAAGCAGAAGACACTGGCCTCCCAGTATGGGGTGGTGGTGGTGGGGGGGGGGGGGGGGGGGGGGGGGTAGTCAAAGTCATCAGGGCAGCCATTGTACAATTCACAGCAGACATATTAGAAAGGCATTGACAGGGGTCTGAGAGGAGGGAAAGGAGTAAAGTCAAGTAAATTGCATCTTAACGAAGAGTACTCAATGCCAGAAGGCCTTTCAGCCATTTACCTTGCAGTTTAAAAATGTATGGTGTCTGGCTGAGCTGTTTTTAGTTCCCTTGGGGCTTAATAATGCCTTTTCAATACACGATTGGGACAATTTTATCATATCATCCAGCACTATTTCATCTCTTTCCAGATTAAAAAAAAATTGTTCACGGGCTATTAAATCCATTAACTGTGCTTTCTTGTGTTATTATGGAGGAGCCCTCCCACTTCTTGGAGAATCAGAGGTCACAGAAGCAAGCAATTCAGGCCTTCAAACATAAATTTCATCTCACTCTATCTCGCCTAGTCGCACTCTAGCTTGCTCCACATACCTTTTCAAGCATCAAGCCAAATCCCTGTTCAAGGTATTTATGGATTCTGCTTCTGCCACAGTTTGCGGCAAAGGTTCCCCACTCTATGCACCCTCTGAATGAAGTGACTTTTCCATCTTTTCTTGGATACCTTCTGCTCATTCTAAATCGGTGCTCACTTTCCTTGCTGCCGTGCTGCTCTGCTATTTTTCTCTTTGTCTGTGTTCTTGGTTGCTCTCCTGAGAGCACTGGCTCATGGTGGAGCATGGCTGTGTGCTTTTCTGCAATTCACCATTCACTACTGGCAAGGCTACACCGATGAGCTCAGTTATATCGACACACATATCAGGAGAGATCCTTGGACTGAAATCCACGCCTGCCTTTTCCTCTCCCATTTCTTAAAAGTGACACAGGCAACTGAAGCTCTACCACTGCTCTGTCTTAGATCAGTGAACTCAGCAGACAACAGGATCAAAGCTGCAAGCCCCCTGGATTGTATGCATTAGTTTGACAAAGTAGCTGGTGTATTCCCCAATTGAGCCTGAAGAATCAAAGAGGCTTACAGAACAAGAGACCATTCAGCCGATTCACCCTGTGCTGTCCATCTGAAAGAGCTATCCATTCCACCTGAGTCCCCTTGCTCCTTCCTCAAAGCCCCGAAAATGTTTACTTTCTAAATAGAGGTCAGAACATATGTTGAATCTGGTGAACTGGTGCGATGACAATAATCTCTCTCTCAATGTCAACAAAATGAAGGAGATTGTCTTCGACTTCAGGAAGCGTAGTGGAGAACATGCCCCTGTCTACATCAATGGGAACGAAGTAGAAAGGGTCGACAGCTTCGAGTTTTTAGGTGTACAGATCAACAACAGCCTGTCCTGGTCCCCCCATGCCGACACTATAGTTAAGAAAGCCCACCAACGACTCTACTTTCTCAGAAGACTAAGGAAATTTGGCATGTCAGCTACGACCCTCACCAACTTCTACAGATGCACCATAGAAAGCATTCTTTCTGGTTGTATCACAGCTTGGTATAGAGCCTGCTCTGCCCAAGACCGCAGGAAACTACAAAAGGTCATGAATGTAGCCCAGTCCATCACGCAAACCAGCCTCCCATCCATTGACTCTATCTATAATTCCCGCTGCCTCAGAAAGGCAGCCAGCATAACTAAGGACCCCACCCACCCTGGACATACACTCTTCCCCCTTCTTCCATCAGGAAAAAGACACCAATGTTTGAGGTCATGGACCAACCGACTCAAGAACAGCTTCTTCCCTACTGCCATCAGACTTTTGAATGAACCTACCTCGTATTAAGTTGATCTTTTCTCTACACCTTGCTATAACTGTAACATTATATTCTGCAGTCTCTCCTTCCTTCCCTATGTACGGTATGCATTGTTTGTACAGCACGCAAGAAACAATACTTTTCACTGTGTACTAACACATGTGACAATAATAAATCAAATCAAAAGAGAGTTATTAATTAATCTGCCTCCACCATACTTTCAAACAGTGCATTCCACTCACTCTTTAAAACTAAACCTCTTCACTTCCCAATGGCTTTTTTTGCCAATTATTTTACATCTATGTTCTCCACATTTCAATTATTCCTTGGTGGAATGTGGGCGTCGCTGGTTGGAGCAGCCTATGTCCATTTTGAATTGCCATTGAGAAGCTGATGTTGAGGCATCTTCTTGAACGGCTGCATTTCATGTGGTGAAGGTACATCCACAGAGTTTACCAATCTTTCTGCCTGTGGGGAAAAAATCCTCTCGATTTGTTCTATAAAAACCCATCATAATGTGGACCTCATTAAATCTGCTTTCCCTTTTCTGCCCTAACGAGAACAATTGAGGACTTTAGAATTTCCCCCTAACTGAACCCTGCCTTTTCAATGGAATCCACAGAAACCCTACAGTGCAGAAGGAGGCCATCTGGTCACTCGAATCTGCACCAACTCTCTGAAAGAGCACCCTGCCAAGGCCCACTCCCCCACCCTAAGCCCATAGCCCCACCCAACCTGCATATCTTTGGACATTAAGGCACAATTATAGCATGGTCAATGCACCCAACCTGCACATCTTCGGTCTGTGAGAGGAAACCGGTGCACACAGAGGAAATCCACACAGATTCAGGGAGGACGTGTATAAGACCAGACGCCCATAAGACATAGGAGCCGAATTCGATCACCCAGCCCATTGATTTAGCTCCGCCATTCAATCATGGCTGATATTTTCTCATCCCCATTCTCCTGCCTTTTCCCCATAACCTCTGATTCCCTTTTTGATCAAGAAACTCGCCATCTCTGTCTTAAGGACGCTCAGTGATTTGGCCTCCACAGCCTTCTGCGGCAAAGAGTTCCACAGATTCACCACCCTCTGGCTGAAGAAATTCCTCCTCATCTCTGTTTTAAAGGATCATCCCTTTAGCCTGAGATTGTGCCCTCGGATTCTAGTTTCTCCTCCCAGTGGAAACATCCTCTCCATACAGACAGTCCCATGGTTGGATATGAACCCGGAAACCCCCCCACCCCCATCCCCACCAAAAGGATGCTAATAAGTCTCCTCCTCATGCTCTATAGGTCACTGGATGCGTTTCTCCGGAAAGATTTCTAGGTGTGGTAGCGACCAGGAATTGCCGCGAGCTGCCTGGCGTTCAGCCCAGTGAGGCCGGCAATGCTAATCAACGTTAACTGGTCCACTTAATGAGGCCTCACGGGCTTCTCGGCACAAATGAAGGCCCGCCAGCTGATTCGTCGGCACCGCACTCGCCAGCTCCCCGCTAACAAGCTCGAGCAGCAATTAAGCCGCACCTGCTCAGTCAACCCCAGCCAGATCGCAATAATTGCGCCCAGGAGACCAGCCCCAAGATTTGGGGAAGCTGACCTGGGGAGGCTGCTAGATGCAGTGGAGGCCAAGAGGGATGTCTTGTTCCCCCGAAGGTCCCGAAGGGTCAGCCAGTGCTGCCTGGGATGAGGTGGCGGCGGCTGAGAGCGTCGGGAGTGTGACCAGGAGGACTGGCCTCCAGTGCAGGAAGAAGGTCCATGACCTAAACCAGTCAGCATGAGTGAGTAGGCACCATAGACCTCAACCCACCCACTCAAGACTTATTTCCCCCCCACCACGGGAGCGTCTACCTCTCCTCCACCTTCAATTCCCCCCAATCCTTCCTCCACCCCTCCCTCTTCAACTCCCCAACTCCTTCTTCACACCACCCCTCCCCCCTCCAACACTGTGAACCACGGGGGGTGCTAATGATACCCTCTCTGTATCTCCTCAGGAAAAAGGTGGCACGGTAACACACTGATTAGCACTGTTGCTTCACAGCACAGGGGTCACAGGTTCAATTCCCAACCTGGGTCACTGTCTGTGCAGAGCCTGCACGTTCTCCCCGTGTCTGCATGGGTTTCCTCCAGGTGCTCCGGTTTCCTCCCACAAGTCCCGAAAGATGCGCTGTTAGGTAATTTGGACATTCTGAATTCTCCCTCAGTGCACCCGAACAGGTACAACGCAGGCACAACTTGAGGATTTTCGCAGTAAATTCATTGCTGTGTTAATGTAAGCCCACTTGTGACGCTAAAGATTATTAAAAATAACAGACTATTGCAGTTCCAGCAATAAACCTGATAATGTGCAAAAAATATAGAAAATGGGAGCATGGAGGCACAGGAAGCAATTATGAAGGTACAGCACATGGCCGGCACGTGGCACAGTGTTTAGCACTGGGACTACGCCGCTGAGGACCCGGGTTCGAATCCCGGCCCTGGGTCACTGCCCGTGTCTAGTTTGCACATTCTCCCCGTGTCTGCATGGGTTCCACCCTCACAACCCAAAGATGTGCAGGCTAGGTGAATTGGCCATGCTAAATTGCCCCTTAATTGGAAAAAAATAATTGGGTACTCTAAATTGATTTTAATAGAAAGGAAGGTACAGTGTGTTTGTCTTCATTGCAAGGGGACTGGAGTACAAGTGTAATGAACTGTTTCTCTAATTATGCAGACTTTTGGTGAAACCACACCTGGGGTATTGTACAGTGTGGGGGCTGAATTAGAGGTAAGAAACCGGCCTCCGGGGGGAAATAGATTAAAAATAAGATTTTCATGCGTGTTAGTCCTTAATTGGCACGTAGACTGACTCCCTGTCTAACTAAGGTCATCAAGCAGGCTCTCAAAGCTGGAGGACAAGTCAGAGGCCTTCCAGTTTCAGAGAACACACATCTGAAGTACCTAAGTAACTGAGAAGGTGCCTCAACAAGAAGTTCCTTTCTCAGCCACTGTTTGAAAACTTTACTTAGAAAACAAGAAAAAAACAGCCAAGCCACCAATATGGTGGCTCTACAGGGCGGCCGCTCGGCTGTTCCCCATCCAGACAATTAAGGAGGGTGTGCAGTCCTGCCAGGAACGTTGGCATCCCAGTCTGCCACTGGGTGCCTGCCTAAGGGCAGATACTGTGTCCACCATCACATTGAGAAACTTGAGGTTTGACTGGAAAATTCCAGTTGGCCTCCTCAATTTAGCAAACCTCTTAATGAGCCTGATTGCCTGCCCATCCAATGGGGTGGGTTGCCTTCCCAGACCTGAACTCACCTCCCCCAAATTGGCATTGGGAATGGCATCCCAATATTGATTATGTGACCAGCATCCCGCCAAGTCCATTTCTGACCTTGGAGAGCCCCAGAAATTCAGTCCTTGGTCTCTACATGCACAGACGGAAAGACTTATCTTGGAAGTACAGCGACGGTTCATTGGATTTCTTCCTCGGGTGGTGGCGTTGTCCCACGACTGAAGGTTGAGTAGATTGGGCCTATACTCTCTGGAGTTTGATGTGGAGATGCTGGCATTGGACTGGGGTGACCACAGCATCCCAGGCTCTCCCCGTGTCTGCATGGGTTTCCTCCAGGTGCTCCGGTTTCCTCCCACAAGTCCCGAAAGATGCGCTGTTTAACCTGGATGTGCCTCCAGGTTAAAATCCAACAGGTTTGTTTTGAATCACTAGCTTTCGGAGCGCAGCTCCTTCCTCAGGTGAATGAAGAGGTGGGTTCCAGAAACACATATATTGGCAAAGTCAATGATGCAATACGATAATTTGAATGCGAGTCTTTGCAGGTAATGAAGTCTTTACAGGTCCAGACGGAGTGACTGGAGAGAGGGATAATCACAGGATAAAGAGGTGTGAATTATCTCAAGCCAGGACAGTAGGTAGAATTTTGCAAGCCCAGGCCAGATGATGGGGGTGAATATAATGCGACATGAATCCAAGGTGCCGATTGAGGCCGTACTCATGTGTGCAGAACTTGGCTATCACTTTCTGCGCAACGATTCTGCGTTGTTGCGCATCCTGAAGGTTGCCTTGGAGAACGCTTACCCGGAGATCAGAGGCTGAATGCCCTTGACTGCTGAAGTATTCCCCAACTGGAAGGGAACATTCCTGCCTGCCGATTGTCACGTGATGTCCGTTCATCCATTGTCGCAGCATCTGCATGGTCTCGTCAATGCATCACGCTTCGGGACATGCTTTCCTGCAATGTATGAGGTAGACAACATTGGCCAAGTCACACAGGTATGTACCTGATTGGTGGCGTTCTCACGTGTAATGGTGGTACCCATGTCGATGATCTGGCCCATCTTGCAGAGGTTGCCATGGCAGGGTTGTGTGGTGTCATGGTCGCTGTTCTCCTGAAGGGTGGGTAGTTTTCTGCAAACAATGGTTTGTTTGAAGTTGTGCAGTTGTATGAAGGCAAGTAGTGGGGGGGTGTGTGGGTGGCATTGGAAAGATGTTCCTCTTAATCGATGACGTGTTGAAGGCTTCGAAGAAGATGTCGTAGTTTCTCCGCTCCAGTGAAGTACTGGAGGACAAAGGGTTTAGAATAGGAGATGGTCTTATTGAAATACTTAAAATTCCCTGAGGACGGGAAAGGGTAGAAACTGAAGGTTAGGACCAGATTTTCAGCTCGGAGGTGTGAATCGGGATTCAGGAAATTTATTGACATCGCCATTCCACCTCCTGCCCAGCAGCGTCCGGTCACACTATTGTTTTACTGGGAAGTTGGGAACAGGCTGGAATCATCTTCTCCTGCTCTTAATTCATATTCTTGCAAGTTCATTAGTGGGTTTAAAAATCAGCTAACCATCCATGACAAAATTCCATTCAACAGTTCTGGCAAGAAATACTCCGAAGCTTAATGCATAAAAGTCTTTTAAGACATTCAGAAGCTCAGCCATCTGTCAAACCTTTGAAACAGCCAAACAGATGCCAGAGCTTAACTTCAAGATTGTAAAAGCTTTGGTGGCCCGAGAAGGTAAGTGGAACAGTATTTAATAAACTGACACAAAGTAAAACCCGCATTGAAGCTTACAGTCCAAAAGTCCCAAACGGGACGACCAATCATGCCGGTCCCGGTCTAGGCCGGCTTTTCTGAGGCACATTTATAAGCCCCAGCCTGGCGGGCCTCCGTCCACGGGCGGGGAGCTCGTATTCCACAAGTCCCATGGGGAGATCAATTGCGGTGTCCCCGTGGGTCTCGTGAGGGTTATTACAAAGACGAGAACTTAGACTCTGGGAACATTTAACACCAGCATCTTTGGATTTAATTATTGCACAATGTCAAATAACACACATCACATGGATAACTGTAATGTATCTGAACACTTTCCCATTTTCAAAATGCTGTTCCTTGCCTCTACAGCTTGCCAGATGCCAGAAGTAACCTGACAAACAAAATATTTAATGCTCATTTACCTTTTTCAAAACAAAGCACAAGCCTCACTCAGTGGATTATCAAATACACATATAGCTCAGGATAGAGCATTTCAGCATAACAGGTGAAGTTATGAACACCTTTTAAACTCACCTTTCACATGGATCCCAACTCTAATTTAAACTTAGAACATATGTCTTGGTAACATTACACTTAGGACATCAGGTGTACAAGTTTGAAGTATCACTGCCGGCTCTGTGAAAAGTGGGATGCTCCACGACATGCCCATTTCCTCAATGGAACTGGCAACACTGGGACAGGAATGTGTGAGCACCAGGTCCGCCCCTTTAATCCAGGAAAGTTGCCGCTGCTGGAATCGGGGGCCAGAATACCTGAATCAACTCTCACCTTCTATTTCTAAACCCTGCCCGAGGTGATACAGTCGCGATGTCAGGACGGAAAAATCCAGCTCGGTGTTTCCACTGGCTGGAGAGTTCAGAAATAGAAGGGATCTTCTCAGAATTCAGAATCGATCATTTCAGACCGAGGCGAGGAAAAATTGCTTCATTTGGATTGCTACGTATCTTTGAAATTCTCCACAGAGTCGTGGAGGTTTACAGCAAGAAAACAGGCCCTTCGGCCCAACTTGTCCATGCCGCCCAGTTTTTACCACTAAGCTAGTCCCAATTGTCCGCATTTGGCCCATTTCCCTCTATTCATATCTTATGTATAACTATTTAAATGCCTTTTAAAAGCCAAAATTGTACCCGCCTCTACTACTGCCTTTGGCAGCTCGTTCCAGACACTCACCACTCTCTGTGTGAAAAAATTGCCCCTCTGCATCCTTTTGTATCTCTCCCCAATCAACTTAAACCTATGCGCTCTAGTTTTAGACTCCCCTACCTTTGGGAATAGATGTTGACTATCTACCTTATCTATGCCCCTCATTATTTTACAGACCTCTATAAGATCACCCCTAAGCCTCCCACGCTCCAGGGAAAAAAGTCCCAGCCTATCCAGCCTCTTCTTATAACTCAAACCATAAAATCCCGGTACCATCCTGATCAATCTTTTCTGCACTCTTTCTAGTTTAATAATATCCTTGAAAGTGTTGTGGCTGCTTATTCAAGGATGCTAGCAGTAGGTTGTTGGGCCCAGGTGGAATTCGACTTATTGGGGACCTGACAGGAATTGAGGTCAAAATTATCAACCATAATCTTATTGAATGGTGAAACAAGTTGGAGGGGTCATACAGACTGCTCCTATTTCTTATGTTCTCATAGTGCAATATACTCAGTAAAACTCTTAAACAAAATTGGGTATTAGAATAGAGTCGGTCTTAAGCTAAAAACCGTAACATTACAGCAGGAAGCCCTGACCGCATGCGAGGAGGTCTCAGGAGCAGCAGTCTTTGAAGAACTGCTGCTGTTTCTTAAACTCTCTTGCAGAATTCCTCTAATTGACTCAGGCTGAACTGTTGCTTAAGGTTGGCAGTATTTTCCCCTCAAAACTGGTCAATAACAGTGTCTGGTCAAATATTCTTTATACCTCTTACTTATTTGCTGATATAGTTGGGGGGTAGGGCGAGGGGGTGGAGGCGGAGGGACCAGGTGGGTAGTACAGGCCATCCCACCCTTCACCAGCCATTTATTGACTCTTCCAGGCCTTTCATAAAACGTTGAAATAATAAACTGATGTAAAATGAATTGATGTCAATCGTCACATTTCAAATCACTGTGCTCACAGACCAGGTGGACATTGGCCCAGATCCTTCATTCCCCAGAGGGTTGGACTTCAGATATTCTCCAGAAGATGCTCTGAGGTACCCCTTGTAAGTTCCCATGCAAGGACTGGACTGGAAGTCTTCCTGAAGTTTCAAATTCCATTGGGCAATGACCATTACCCTCTGAAACTCCGATTCCTAGTTGGAAACTTCAGACGGTTTTGACTTATTGGGCAGAATATTTACCCAGGAAATATGAGATGGAATAAAAATATTTCAAACGCCTGGGTAACTATGCTACTGAACCTCCAAACCTCCTGTTGACTACCACTCTCACACCCCCCCATCTTCGACTATCCCTCCATCGCCTGACTATCCCTCCATTACCTCAACTATCGATCCCACCCCTCTGAGCACCCGGTCCCCCACCAGGTGAACTCCCCTATCCTCCTTACCTCCAACCTCTCCACCAACCACCCAACTATCCCCCAACCACTGACTACCTAAATCCCTCTTGACCACACCAACCTCCCCCCCCCCCCCGACCCCACAATCCGACAGACCTGATCACCTGAGTCCCCAAACCCCTCCACTACCTGAGACTCCACCCTCCCAACCCTAACCCCCTGTCTCATCTTGCCCCTCACCCACTTGCCTTACACATATCTTCTCTCCTGTCAAAGTGGAGACGTCATTTAAACCTGCCGGTCTATGGCAATTAGTGCTGTAAAAACAGGGGCACGCTGTCATTGCCCCTAACGATTCTATGCAACACTGAAGGCCTGCAGGAGTGTTTCTCAGCAGGCCCAGGTTGGAATTTGTGGTGAAAAATGTGAAGCTCCACCTAAGGTGAGAAAATAGGAGCAGAGTGGAAATCTGACAGTGATTGCCACTCCATAGAACATTCAACCTAATGACAAGCCATCGGCTCCCTACCTGAAAAACACCCCTTCCAGTTTATGAGGGAGTGTTAATGATCAGGAGGCCCATATGGCCTCATCAATAATGCTCCACTGAGTTTCATTTCTTCTGTAACAGTAATGTAGCACAGAAACTGTGAACAGAATCAGTGACTAAAGAAATAAGTAAAATTGCAATCCACCTTCATAGATTGAGATTGAGGGGAACAGCCTGCTCTACAGCACTCATCTTTTACATGGGTGCTTAATGGCAGGAGTGTTCTTCAGGCTGTACAACTGTACTGTGTAGCCTAGTAGTCATGGAAACACTTTTCATCTCCTTAGAAAGCCTCGCACATGACTGGTTTGAAATGGGCACTTCTGGATGTATTAACACGTCCAGAACACATGGCACTGAACAAGCTTCAGGCTTCATAACATAAGGAGCAGCACCTGATATTCTGTCATGACAAGGACACCGAATATCACATATCAGTTCCCTAAATCCATTGCTTCCTACCTCATTCTCAGGAAGTAGCACAAATCGTTTGTTCTGTTTGTCAATTAGAATTACCACTGGCAATATTTACTCTTAATCTTACGTCCTGTAAGTAACCAAATGTTTTCAGTCGATAGGCTTCCCCGCTAGGTAATTGTAAACTTGGCAGGATTCACTCACAGAATGCTCTCATCCTTGATGGGAAATGAGCAAAAAATGCTTTGCATCACAGTAGAAAATGGGATTTTTTTTTGCAATGCAGACCCTCTCCTAGTTGTGTACTATTAATGTAGGCAGCCAAGTGAGAAAGAAAATGAAAAGGGTAATCAGTCAAAGTGCTGACGACAGATTAATAAAACGTTTTTTTTTTCCAGAAAAGTGAGCCTCCTACCTACAAATAGCTGGCTGTTGAGCTGTAAGTGGATGTGTCCGTCAGCCGCGGCCTCTCGAGCTATTCGTGGCAGGTGATCCACTCGAAGGGATGCTGCTTTGATATTGCGTTCTGCCTCAACATAATGCCACTGATTGTCATTCAGCTGAGAGGGCGACTCCACAGCAACCACGAAAGGGCCGTTCCCGACGTCAAATGAGAAGAGGACTTCCGCTGGAGCTGCAAAAGCCAAACGTAACACAGCCACGTGAGTGTCATTTAGCTGTGCAGCAATGTTTTCCAATTCAACGACATGGAACACTAATTTCTCTTCAAATGTCAATTCTGCCTTTGGCCATGTAAAGTAATCTTTATTGTCACAAGTAGGCTTACATTAACACTGCAATGAAGTTACTGTGAAAAGCCCCTGGTCGCCACATTCCGGCGCCTCTTCGGGTACACTGAGGGAGAATTCAGAATGTCCAATTCACCTAACAGCATGTCTTTTGGGACTTGCGGAAGGAAACCGGAGCACCCGGAGGAAACCCACGCAGACACGGGGAGAACGTGCAGACTCCTCACAGTGACCCAAGCCGGGAATCGCATCTGTGACCCTGGAGCTGTGAAGCAACAGTGCTACCACTGTGCTACCGTGCTGCCCACATGTAAGGCTTCTCTTCATGGACAGAACAAAATAAAGACCATGGGTCCTTCCAATCCCTCCCACTGGTTTGTACTCGCTACCAAAACAGACTTCTGCTAAAAGCCAAGTTATGCTTTTTAGGGATCTTCTTCCTTTGCCTGAAGGTGTTGATCAATATTGGGATACGGATTCCACGAGCTCTGACCACCCTGTGATAGCTCACTCAAGTAAAATCATTCACATTTAAAAAAAATCTGTTCACATGATTGTGGGCATTGTTGGCAACGCTGGAATTTATTGCCTGTTGTTGCACGTTTTGCTATGAGTGTAAAACGCGTTTATTGGGGTGTATTAACTTCCAAGTGCTTAACACCACTAGGCTCTGTTCTATGTATTTATTCAGCTCAGGAGTCGCCAGGTGCCGTATAGACACCGTCACGAGTATTCCAAGGTCAAGTTCAAAGTAATAAAGACGATACACCGATTAGTAAGGTCCAAACGATCAATATTTATTATACAGTTATAATAAATACTCATGCACACACTAAGAGACTAAGCTATGACTAAACTAAAGTAATCAGAATACTTATCTAACAGGAACAGGCAAGGTCAGGGAGCGAGGCCTTCGTCCAGGTCTTGGGCTGCAACCTTCAGCAAGCGTTCTGGTCACTGGGGGGTTTAGCGGGCTTAGTTCGCGTAGCGAGCGTCGTACTGGCACTTACGGTTCGGCGGCTGGTGCTCGACGGCTGGAGTCAGGATACAGCTTCAAGGTCTTGGTCAGGGCCGGAGCACGGAATAACAGAACTTGACCGAAGTTAAGCCGGAGCACAAAAACAACAGACCGGACAACACGAGGTCCCTGCCTTTTATAGGGATCCCAATGTCCTTCCCTCTTCTTGGGCGGGCTTTACCTTTGGTTATCTATTGGGTCAATTCCTCATCGATACTGTTTGAATTCCCCAATGCGAGGGGGTCTCCGTGATGGGGGGGGGCGTTTCTTATGCCCTTTTGTTTGGAGGTTTCTGGTGCCTCGATGGCTGGGCCTTGGTTCAAATGTGTCCATTCAGAATCAAATGTTTCTATTGTGTGGGTGTTCAGGTCTGATTGCCTCATTAGCATGCAAAGCGTTTTCCATTTGCACCTAACTAAGGTCTTCTCACCTGAGCCCAAACTGGTTTCTGCTACTTGCAGAATGCAAAATGCTGTCTTTGCAGACTGCTGTTTTGGCTAAACTGCCTGTTTCCCTGCAGTCTTAGCGCTTGGCTTACTTTGTAGCTCAGCGTCCATTTTAGGTGGCTACATTCCCTCCTTGTGATCCTCACAATCAAAATATTGTGAAGGATCACCTATGTACGTCGCCTTGAGTGCATCTGGGTTGCCCTCTTTGTGTCCCCTGACCTCTTGCCAGTTCCTGGGCTACTCTGTCTTAAACTATGGGAAGAAAATTTTTTACCTTACATCTCTACTTGGCACTATGTCAAAGGGGACATGCATTACCACAAACTGGGAACCTCTACCTATCACCATTATCCTTAACTTAACTTAAACATTTCCTCACACTCTAAAACCTTAACCATTCACACCACAACATCACACTTCCTAACTCGGCAGTCGAGTATAGGATAATATAATACAGGGTCGAATTTTTATTCATTACACAGTGCTTTATTCATCATGGGGCAAAGGGGATTGATGAAATCGGAAAATAGGAGATCGAACTCCATAGACGGAGGGGCAGGAACGGGAGGCTCTCCTCTTCCACTTCCTCAACCGGAGGGTCTGTACAAGTATGGCGAGGATCGCAATCACTAGCAGTGATTCGATTACGTATGACATGGAGTACCATGTCATAAATTTTGTGCACCAGGTCTGAACCTCACTGATCAGAGCTGAGCACTGGGGAGTGGCTGTAAGGGAAACATTTACGGTGGGGGTTGTGGGGGAAACGTGTCTTGCTTCCACACAAACAGATATAACAGTTAAAAGCAATAGGTGAGCTTCCATCATCTTCAACTTGGTTTTCCTTCTTTCTTCCTCCTGTATGGACAATCCTTGCTTCGATCCCTGTCTCGTCCTTCGAAAGCTATGGGATCAAGCACAGTATCTGTCAATACACAGTTTAAGATCTTTACCTGTTAGTGCATCTGTCTTTTAAATTCCGATTGACCCTTTAAAATGACTGGCCAAGTCACACCCTGTGACTCCCCTCATTTTTTTTTTCAAAAGCGAATTTGAAGACCAGAATACACCTAACAATCCCTCTCCTGCGAGCCGTCTCGCAGGCTTTGCTAGTTTACCATCCGAATGTTCCCGGATGTAAATAGCATGTGGGATGGCGGCCTAAGGGCTGCCGAACGAAAAATGAAAACAAAATTTTGAAAGAAACGTCCGAATGAGTTGCGTATGGGCCGCTACGGGTACGATTTGGATGGGATCCCCGGGTAGGGCGTGCTGTGCCATACCCGAGCTTGGCTGACCAAAGTGGGTTCCCAGACAGGGCGGGTCCTCAGTGCCGTTTGTCCACTGCCTGAGTAACCTGGATTAAAACGGGTACGAATGTGTTAACCGTGACTTGCAGCCTCTATGCGCCGAATAGAGGGGCATCTAAAAACAATGGAGGAGCCAAGATGCTCCTTCATCTGAAAAAATGAGCTGGGCTTCAGATATTTTAGACGATACGGTGAGCTGCTCACCATAGAAGTTCTCAGAGGTTTCGGCAGAGAAACTAAAGTGCGTGTAAGGTGGTCACAAGCCTTACAACTTTGAAAAGATCTCCAATCAAACTGGTGTTTTGGAACCGAAGTTCTCAAAGGTATCTGCGGCCAAACTAACGTGTATGTGAGGTGGTCACAATCTTTTCAGCTGAAAAGAAGATGTCCATCCTCCAACTGAACCATTTACAGTACTGAAACAAAACAAACATAAAACGAAGACAAACATACGTGCAGGTTCCATCAGAAAGGACATCGCTTCCCTCAAACGATTCCTATTTTACATCATCTGGACACCTCACTTTTCCTCTGTCTCTGTGAACAGGGTCACAAAGGGGTTGCCGTATCGGGATTCAGACACCGTGTCGTCCTGCTCTCCCGGATCCCACACCCTTGTGTGGATCAGGCATGATATTTTTGCATTATGTGACCGGGGGTCACGTTCGTCATTGCGGACAAGTCGGTACGAATTGTCCCTGTGCCATAGTGTTGGGTCCAAAAGTGAATGGGTATTGTCGGGGTCGTCGGGGTCGGGTGGTGGGTCTGGGTTTTTAATGTAAGTGACTTCCATGGGGTCACTGTAGTCGGGGTCATAGTCGCTGCTATGTGGGCTGTAGTGTGGTGTGCTGTGGCTGTCCTCAGAGTCAGTGTCTGTCCTGCTGTCTCTGCTGTGGCAGCTTGTGGGCGTTTCGGGGCGTGGTCTGTCGTGGTCTGTGGGCGGAGTCGTGGGCGAGTCCGTTGATGAACTGGTCTGTGAGGGGGATGGTGGAAAAGTGTCTCTAGTGGGTGGGGTGAAGTGTTCTGCTGCGTCTAGCAGGACATGGTGAGCATGGTTGGCCTGTGTTCCATATGCCTTTAACTGGTTGATATGGAACCACGCGGTCTTCCCATTAGGATATTTTATCCTGTAAACTGAGGGGCTAATTATATCCGAAATTGAGTATGGACCGGAATATTTTGGAGCCAAAAAACTGCTGGGGTTGTAAACAGATAACATTACCTGTTGCCCAACCTGGAATTCTGTGGGGTGTACGGTCTTATTAAAACAAGCTGTGCGTTGTTTACGGCGTTTCCCTAGCTGAACTGTGGCTGCAATCTGTGCAGACCTCACAGTCTCAACCAAGTCTTTAACCGTCTTTTCGTGTGTGAGGGCCGTCACTTCGGGGCTGGTCATGTCCAGTCCTAAAAGGAATTCTGTACCTTTCATAGGGCGTCCGGTCATGAGTGTGTGTGGTGTGTATCCTGTGGAAGTGGAAACAGTGTTCCTTATGAACATGAGTGCAAATGGGAGCACTGAATCCCATGTGGAGTTGTTCTCCTGTACCATTTTCCTAAGGGTAGTTTTTAGGGTCCGATTCATGCGCTCCACAATCCCGCTGGACTGTGGATGATACGCAATGTGGAAATTTTGTTTTATGCCGAATATTGTCAGGACGTTCTTCATGACCCGTCCTGTGAAGTGAGATCCCTGGTCCGAATCAATACTTCGGGGTAAACCCCATCTCGTGAAGATGTGGTGGGTCAGGATCTTTGCAGCTGTCTTAGCTGTATTTGTTCTAGAGGGGAATGCCTCTACCCATTTGGTAAAGGTGTCGATGACCACCAGAACGTATTTATAGCCATTCCTGCAAGGGGGCAATGGTCCTATGAAATCGATCTGGAGGTTTGTCCAGGGGCCGTTTACTGGGCGAGTATGCCGAAGTTGTGCCTTTTTAGAATACCTCTCCGGGTTATTCTGAGCACAAATAAGGCAATTCTCAATATAATGCGTTACATCTGTCCTGAGATTAGGCCACCAACAGAGCTGTCTGAGGTGCCTCGTGGTTGCATCAATTCCTTGGTGCCCGTGGTTATCGTGAAATAAAGCAATCATTGCATTCCTGTCCTGCTGCGGGACCACATAAAGTTGTTCCTTTATGATCACACCCTCATGTGTGGTCAGTGCGTGTTTAAATCTCTCGTACTCTGGCACAAAGTTGCCTTTAAAAACCTTCCTGAGGTCCTTATCCTGCTTCTGTGCTGCTACAAGATCTTTAATATCTGTCTGTGAGATTTGGACTGCGCTCACAGGGGCGCTAGCTGGTGCGCTAGCTGGGGGGGTCCATAAGTGTCCTCGCCTGGAACCTGCCTTAGCCAGTGCGTCGGCTTTTACATTCCCAGGGGGTGATGACCTATGGTGGCTTCTTACCTTTATTATTCCGAAGGTCCTGTCCTTCGCTTTTTCTAAAATATGCTGGAGTAGAGGGGCTGATGGAAGGGGTTTCCCGTCTGCGGAGACAAAACCTCGTGTCCTCCACAGGGGCAGAAAATCGGTTAAACTGTTACAGACATATAAGCTGTCTGAATATATGTCTGCTGGGCTGGGGAAAGAAGCGGGGTGGTCCACTATATAAGCTATGGCCGCGAGCTCTGCTGCCTGCGCGCCTAAGTGACCTGGTAGTTTTAGAGCGATTTCTTCGAGAGCGCCCCCCTGCGCGTCCTCTACATAGATGCCGCATCCTGTGATACGCTCACCTTCTAAAACTGTGGAGGAACCGTCTACGTAAATCCTCAGTGGTCCACACGTGTCTGTGGGTTGGGGACTTTGTTTTGGGTTCCCTATCTTCCTGGGGGGTGTCTTTGCGATAAAGGGTCCTGTGTTATGCAGGGGAGCTACAATTTCACAGTCATGGGGCTGTCCGGGGTATTGGAGGTTGTCTGCTAAATATGTGTGTGTGCGGGTCCGTTTTACTGTAATGTCCCGTCCTTGTAAAAGTAGTGTCCATCTAGCTGCCCTAATCTGGCTAACTGAACCGTCCTTCAGTCGACCGTCTAGGAGTAGCTGTGTGGGTGTGTGTTCGGTCAGAATAGTAATGGGGTTGAGTCCGGTAATGTATGAGAAGTATTGTACTGCCCAGAAGACAGCAAGGAGGTGCCTCTCACAGGCAGAGAATCCTTGTTCTACCGGGTCTAACAGTCGGGAGGCATAAGCCACTGGTCTTAGCTGCTCGTGCCGTTCCTGAAGCAACACGGCCGAGAGGGTCAGATCTGTGCTCGCTACCTCTATTGCATAGGGGGAAAGTTGGTCTGGGACTAGCAGCGCGGGTGCTGCGCTAAGGGCTCGTTTTAACTCCTCCACAGCCTCTGTATGCTGCGGAAGCCATTCCCAGGGGGCTCCTTTCTTAAGGAGGTCTGAGAGTGGGGCGGCTTTTGTCGCGAATCCGTCGATGTGGTTCCGACAATAGCCAACCAGTCCTAAAAACGACCGGAGGGCCGAATCGAATCAATTCTTTTGAATTCGATCTCGCGTTTGCCGTGTGTGATGACTGTTCCCAAATACATCACTTTAGTTTCCAAAATCTGGGCCTTTCTCGGGTCAACTTTACATCCAATTGAAGTCAACAGTTCCAGGAGTTCGGCCAGAAGCGTAATGTGCTCTGCCTTTGTGTCTGTCTGCAGTAGTAGGTCGTCTACATACTGTACCAGACATTCGGGGCGGGAAAATTTCTCTAAACCACTTGCCAGCTGTCGGTGGAAAATGGAGGGGGAATTGTGGAATCCTTGTGGGAGGCATGTCCACGTATACTGTTGTGTTTTAAAAGTGAAGGCAAATTTGTACTGGCACGCTTTTGCCAATGGTATTGACCAGAATCCGTTACTGATGTCCAATACCGTGAAGTATTTGGAGTTGAGTCCCTGCTTGAGCATGGTCTCGGGACTAGTAGCTACCGTTGGGGCTACTGCGGGGGTTACTTTGTTGAGTTCCCGATAATCGATGGTCAGACGCCATGATCCATCGGGCTTCCTCACTGGCCAAATAGGGGCATTATTGGTCGAGGCTACCGTTCTGAGCACACCTTGCTCCAATAAGCTTCATATCACCTTTTCGATTTCCACCTCTGCCTCCAGGGGAAATCTATACTGTTTCTGTGGTCGGGAGTCCTGTCCGGTAACGTGAACTGGTCCAGTCATTCTGCCACAGTCATGACGGTGACTGGCAAATGCTGTCCTGTGTTTGTTCAGTAGGGCTTTTATTTGTCTGTCGGTGTGGAGTGTAGTCAGGTCAAATGAGTACTCTCCCACTGCGGTAATCCGATTAGCGTAGTCTCCTACTGTGAGGGTGGCTGGTGCTCTGTCTGATCTAGCCATTCGCCAGACACACTGGTTCACTGGGTCGAACGACAAGCTATGAGCGTTCATAAAATCTATCCCCAGGATGTCTTCTGCTGTCCGGGGAAGATTTACTAATACAACGGGGTGTTTGGTTGAGATGTTCCCTAGCTGGATTGCTACGGGTGCTGTGATATGTCCCTGCTGCGAGTGTCCTGTGAACCCGCTAAGTGTAATGGTGGATGTGGTCGGCCACGTGTCTGCGTGTGCCGTGGTCGTAGAGTTAATGGTGGTGCGGGAGCCTCCTGTGTCCCAGAGTAACTCTATGGGCTTCCCTTTTACTCTCGCTGTGACTACGGGTCTCCCTGATGAATCCCATAGTGTGTCACAGACCCAAGTGGGGGAGCCCGAACACCGTCAGTTCGTCTCGTCCACATTGGTGGGTCCTGACTGTACTGCTATATTGTGGATGGGTTTTGCCTTACTGCGGTTCAGAGTGCCTGTCTGCTGGCCTCTCTGAGATCGCTGGGGTGCATTGCATTCCTTTGCCCAATGCCCTAACTGTCCACAGTTATAGCATTCCTGGCCTTTCTGCTGTGGGCTGCTCTTCCCTTCATTTACCCATGCGGGTTTCTGGTGCTCTCTCACTGCCTGAATATCTGCTGCAGCCTGAGCCTCTTTTGGGGATTGAACCTTACTCTTTCCCTGAATTGATTGCTCCCAAGCGCGGGACAACCTTTTCAGGACCCATTTTTCATTATGGGCCTCTTCTGAGGGGTCATAACTGTTGCAAGCGCTCTGTCCTGCCTCTGTCGCGTGTGAGATTATGGTGCGCGTCCATTTGACCATATTTTCCCGGTTCAAATGCGCTCTATTTAAATCGCCGAAAACTGCGTTGAAATGAATCCACAGCCTTCCTGCGAATGCTGTGGGGTGTTCGGATCTTTTCTGCCGGCACTTATTAAGTCCTTCTACGGGGTCACCTCGATTATACCCTATGGCATCTAAAATGGAGGTGTGCATCTCCTCTAGGGTGCCTCCGGCAACGTTCTGTGGGTCGGGGAGGGCTGCTACTACTGACTGGTCTAAGCTCAGAACTGTGAGCTTAACCTGCTCTCTCTCATCCAGGCCGTACATTGTAGCCTGCTGCTTTACTTTAGCAAAGAACTGGTGGGGGTCTGCAGTGGGGAGGAACGGAGTGATCTTCTCACATGCGTCCCTGAGCTGGGTTACAGTTAAGGGGGTGGTGTAGGTTATATCTGGTGCGCCTTCTGTTATAGCTTTTCTCTGCGTGGTTACTGGGTTCATGGGTGCGGTTATGATCTGATCTGTAGGGGGTGGGGGTGCGTGCCTTTTCTGCTGTGCTGCTGGCGCACATGTTCCCTGAACATATCGCTGCGCTGTCTCACTTAATTCTTGCCAATCTGGGGCATTTTCTCCATCTAACTGGGTTCCAAAGGTGCTTTGAAACCCATTTTGCACCGAAAGCAGCGATTGCAGCTCTGCAATCTGTTTCCTGCATTTCGCGTGATCCACAGTACTTTGCCTTTGCTCTGTGGTAGCAGCATGGAGTGCTCTCAAAGCTGCTTTGAGATCAGAGCATTGCCTCTGCAAAGCCTCCACCTGCTTGTCTGATTCCTCTCTTATCAGAACGGCACGTTGCACGTCCTGATAAGCCTTTTCGTACTGGGTCTGGGAACTGCTGAGATGGGCTAGACAAGACTGATGTGCCCTCTTGGCATCATCCACCTCTCTACCTTTCTCTGCCAACTTCCCTCTTAGATCCAGATTTTCCTTCTCAATGTCCCTGACATCGACCTTACTCATTCGGTTCCTTTCTTCTAATTCTGCCCGGAGCGTCCTGACGACCTCCTCTGTGCCTCGCAATTGTGCCAAACAGGACACAATCGCCATCGGCTTACGTGCTTTACTCATGGTCTTTTTATGAATTTGAGAGAGGTTCTCCCACCAAGTATGTCCTATACTTCCGGGACCTGTCTCCTCATTCAAACAAAACTCTTTCCAAAGGGGCCATCCCTTTCCTTGCAGATATTTGCGGAGTTCCAGCTCCCACGTGGGACACTGACCTACCCTGCTACTGCTGCTGGTCGCTGCGACCACAAACCTTTCTGGATCCATCAGACGTTCCATTGCCTGCATGGCCATTTTCTCTGACTCTCTTTTAGTTAATTTGGAACAGGGGGTTGCTGGGGTTGTGTTTCAAGAAACGGGTACGGCTTACGCTATGTTCCGTTCACAAAACTACCGAAAGTTTGTCGCAACAAAAATGCTTTCAGTTTTACCTTACAGCCCTGTTAGTACGCATGCACTAAACACACTTCCGAATTACGCTTATTAGTTTGAACACCTTGAATACTTGTGATTTTCTTTACTTTCTTGCTTTCTCTGTAATTTGGAGTTCCAATTCAAATTTCAGGGTCCTGGACGGTGTGGGGGTACCACTTGTAACCGTGTCCCGTCAGGATGTCGCCACTAAATGTTGCACGTTTTGCTATGAGTGTAAAACGCGTTTATTGGGGTGTATTAACTTCCAAGTGCTTAACACCACTAGGCTCTGTTCTATGTATTTATTCAGCTCAGGAGTCGCCAGGTGCCGTATAGACACCGTCACGAGTATTCCAAGGTCAAGTTCAAAGTAATAAAGACGATACACCGATTAGTAAGGTCCAAACGATCAATATTTATTATACAGTTATAATAAATACTCATGCACACACTAAGAGACTAAGCTATGACTAAACTAAAGTAATCAGAATACTTATCTAACAGGAACAGGCAAGGTCAGGGAGCGAGGCCTTCGTCCCGGTCTTGGGCTGCAACCTTCAGCAAGCGTTCTGGTCACTGGGGGGTTTAGCGGGCTTAGTTCGCGTAGCGAGCGTCGTACTGGCACTTACGGTTCGGCGGCTGGTGCTCGACGGCTGGAGTCAGGATACAGCTTCAAGGTCTTGGTCAGGGCCGGAGCACGGAATAACAGAACTTGACCGAAGTTAAGCCGGAGCACAAAAACAACAGACCGGACAACACGAGGTCCCTGCCTTTTATAGGGATCCCAATGTCCTTCCCTCTTCTTGGGCGGGCTTTACCTTTGGTTATCTATTGGGTCAATTCCTCATCGATACTGTTTGAATTCCCCAATGCGAGGGGGTCTCCGTGATGGGGGGGGCGTTTCTTATGCCCTTTTGTTTGGAGGTTTCTGGTGCCTCGATGGCTGGGCCTTGGTTCAAATGTGTCCATTCAGAATCAAATGTTTCTATTGTGTGGGTGTTCAGGTCTGATTGCCTCATTAGCATGCAAAGCGTTTTCCATTTGCACCTAACTAAGGTCTTCTCACCTGAGCCCAAACTGGTTTCTGCTACTTGCAGAATGCAAAATGCTGTCTTTGCAGACTGCTGTTTTGGCTAAACTGCCTGTTTCCCTGCAGTCTTAGCGCTTGGCTTACTTTGTAGCTCAGCGTCCATTTTAGGTGGCTACACTGTTCCTGTTACTCTGAAAACTGAGGGCAATTGAGACAACTATTGAGACAACTACGTTGGTGTGGGGCTGGAGCCGCATAACACTAAATGGAGAAGGACCGTCGGTCATCCCAACCAATCGGTGTTGGCGTTCTCCTTCTAAATGATCAGTAGTTTCAATTTCATATCATCGAATTTACAGTGTTGAAGGAGGCCATTTGGCCCATCGAGTCTGCACCGGCCCTTGGAAAGAGCACACTGCTTAAGCCCACACCTCCACCATATCTCCGTAACCCAGTAACCCAACCTAACCATGCCTACCTTGCTCCCAAATCCTTGTGTTCCCTTTTCCATGAGCCAAATCGATTGGCAAGTAGAGAGGCAACCAAAGGAAATGGCTCCAACAGCCTGTGTACTTGTCTGTCACCTCTGTTCCTGACCCTGCCAGATTGTTTGTGGTGGGGGGTGGAGGGGGGGGGGGGGGGGGGGGGGGGGTTGGCAGGGGGATAGTGAATTCACCAGCATCATTAATTGAGCAAATTTCTCTTTTATTTTTAAATGTTATTCCTTTCTCAGAGTTGCAAATCCAATGCGCAGAGCTTCAAATTGCTCCAAAACCCAATTCAACTTTAAATTGAATCCAATTCATGGTTCCCGTCACGAGAGACACACTCAATCCAAACTGACAAGGGCAGGCACTTCTCCTGATCTCGGGCTTGATCCGACACTGGCTCTTAGCCAAAAGGCCAAGAAGAGGTTTGCTGAAGGTCCTTTGCTAAGTTTCCCAGGGCCAGCTGGCTGTTGTGCAGCTGAACAGCTCCAGCCTCTTTTTGGCGGTGTTGAAAAAATATTCTGTGATCTTGACAAAAATCTATGGCGCATCAACACCATTTTAAGAACGCTCACGGCTCCCGCCCTTATCCTATCTTCCAGCACTCCATTTGCCCTGGCCAAATTGAAGATGACGGTCCTTCTTATTGGCTGCCGAGTTGACCCCCTTCTCTTGTGTGCTGTCTCCATCACCGTTATCCCACCCCCCCCCCCTCCTCACATTGTACCCGGCCACTAATTGGCTGGTTGACCCATCTCCACTCCACAAAGTCCTCTGCCTCATCGAAAATGCCAAAATGCCAACCAGCTCCCGGGTCATGTTGGAGGTCATGTTGCACCTTGGAAATGACATGCCTCCTGATTCCAAACTCCTTTGAGAAAATCTGGCCAGAGTCTTTGTGCTTCACTGTGCTGTATTTCATAGCATCCTAAGACTTCCAGTAAAAACAAATCTTCTATTCGCTCCCTTAAAGCCCTTACATTTAATGATATCTGCCCACTGAATATAGACTTGTCAATCATGGGGAACAGCCTGTTTCTATCCATCTTGTCTCATTCCCACCTACAATAATCTCAAATACCTCTCTTAAATCACACCACTCAGCTCCAAATAACTATCATTGATGGGGTTAACTGGCAACTTCAGTTCCTTGTCATACCATGTCCTTCACTCACAGATTACGGTCTCGAAAAACAGCCATCAAAATTGGATGTGAAAATACAAATTCCTGCCATCCTGGAGTCATTCTACAGAACACAATAAATATACCAATGGTGACAAGGGGCAAAAGCATAATAACAGAAACATAAAGGGGGACGGACAGCAGAAGATACGTTACCATTTATTCAGTTAATAGGATAGGGTAAGAGCAGGACAGTCTCTTTGTCGGCCAGAATTCCACATGTGGCAGCTGAGGCATAATAGCCTCTCCACGTTAAAAGATTCTACATGCAGGTTCTTGACATTGGCTGCACTCTGGACTCCTGATGAACGTGGGCTGAAACATATAAAGATCCTGACTTGACAGGGTCTTGCTCCTTGAGGGAAAGACTAGAACTATGGGACACAATTTAAAAGTAAGGGCTCTCCCATTTATGACGGAGATAATGAGAATTGTTTTCTCTCGCAGAGCCGCAACAGAATCAGATAATTGTTACCTGCAGAAGGAGGCCATTTGGCCCATCATGTCTGCACTGGCTCTCCAAACCAGCGTCGTGACTTAGTGCTCTCTCCACCTGCCCTGCCATGTTCAATGATCTATCCACATATACATCCAGATACCTCTGGCTCCTGCCCCCCTTGTTGAATTTTACTCCTTATTTTATATTATCTCTCATGTTCTTCCTGTCAAAATGCATCACCTGTGGAATTCCTGTGGAGGTAGGGCCATTGAATAGTTATAAGGCTGAATTAGATAGATACTTGACTGTTCAAATGTCAAAGGACATAGGGGTCAGATCGGAAAGTAGAGGCCACAATCAGATCAGTCATGATCTGATCAAATCGTGGAGCAGACTCAAGGTGCCGCATGCCTCGCCTAGTTTGTAAGTTCCTATGTAAACGTCCTTCTCACTTTGACGAGCTACCAGAAGAAGAAGGACGAAGAATACATTGCAACAGTGCGAGTGAGGCCTTGTAAATCACAGCATTTGAGAGAGACTTTAGATGTCGGCTATGACTCGGATGATGGCACTTGTGCCGCTGCAGCAATAAAGTTGTGGGTTCAAGTCCCACTCCTGAGACTTGAGCAGAAAAATCCAGGTTGACATTCCAGTCTAGTACTGAGGGAGTGCTGTACTGTTGGAGGTTTACCAGACTGAAACCTGGGATGGTGGGACTGACGTGAGGAGTGATTGAGTCAATTAGGATAATGTTCACGCGAGTAGAGTAAATATAATGAATGAGCGGGGATCTCATAGAAACCTGTAAACTTCTAACAGGCCTATACAGGATAGATACAGGGAAGATGTTCCTGATGCTGCGGGAGACCAGACCAAGGGCCACAGTCTGAGAATATGCGGTAGGCCTTTTACGACTGAGATGCGGAGAAATCTTGTAACCCAGTGAGTGGTGAGTCTATGGGATTCACTACCATAAAAAGCAGTTGAGGTCAAAATAAGAAGGAGTAAGATATCGCTCCTGGGGAGAAAGAGATCAAAGGATATGGGGGGAAAGCGGGAACGGGCTATTGAGTTGGATGATCAGCCCTGATCATAATAAGTGGTGGAGCAGGCTCGGAGGGCCTACTCTTGCTCCTACTTTCTATGTTTCTATGAAGTCTTTCGCATGAGACGTTAAATTGAGGCTCTAAAGTGGATGTAAAAGAGGGTAAAAGGTGCCCTCCCATGAGTTCTCATCAATATTTATCCCTCGATCCACATCATAATATCACATTGCTCTTTGTGACAGCTTGCTTCGGCAAATTGGCATCTGTGTTTTCCTCATTACAATGGTGACCGCACTTCAAATAAAAAAGTCTTCCATTGGTTATAAAGCACCTTGGGACATCCTGCAGTTGTAACAGTTACTACATAAATGAAAGGTTCTTTTACTTAATTGCATAGACACTTGCCAAAATGGGAGGTAGAAGAAAAAAGCAAGATGCAAACAAAGCAGATAGCTCTCATAACAACTAATACTGCTGTCCGCTGAATGGTCTCCCTTGGTGCTAAAATTTCTATCGCCTGGACTTTACGGTGCGCAGCGGACCCCATCACCCCCGTAATTAAAAGATGGTGGGGACTCCACCCACATGGAGAATGGCTGCTCCACTGTTACATATCAGCCAATTGGTTGTTAACTAGCCGAAGGTGGGATTGACAGCATTGAGGTACGGGAAGTCCTGCCTCTGAGAGATTCCGACCAATCTGAAAGCCGGCTGCTCTGTGATCCCTTCAAGGTCGACGGGAGTGGTGGCCACTGCTGGGACTCTAATCGGTCTCCAAGGGAGATGGTCACAGGAATTGGACACCTAGGTAATGGGGTATATGTTATCACGGTCAGGTTGGCAGGCCTGGTTAAGGGGTTAGGTGGGCTTGGTTTGAAAGGGTTGGGGGGGGGGGGGGAGAGGGGAGGGGAGGGGGTGTTGAGGGTAAAACGGAAGACTAATCTTGGGGTGGACGTGGGGGGGGGGGGGGTGCGGGTTGCATCTCTGGTAGGCACAGGGGACCTGCAAAGCAGGTTCCACCTTATCCAACACCAGCCGATGCAGCTAAAGCTTCCCTTATAGCCTGGGCCCCCTCCCTACTGTTGGTAAAATAATACAGCATGGGAGAGAGCCTCAGTAGGCACAGGGAGGGAAGGCCAATGCCATCACTGAATCCTGTGAAAATGTCATACATGTCAGGGACAACCAGCTACTAGATGGTGATGTGTTATGTACTCTAGGACAACACAGGCTGCAACTGGATGCAGCTTTAACCAAAAGATACTCCAGACCTTGAAGTTCGTTCAATCTGATTTATTGAACCAGCAGCACAGTTCTCTATGAGTTCGACTCTCTGCTAAACTAAGTGTGGTTTCTCTGTCTGACTGAACCAGACTAGCTCTTAGCCACGTGCTGGAGGTGTGATACTGTACATACAACCTGACTCACTCTGGAGATGTTCATCAGTGGAAACAAGGCAGAGTGGGAGTGCTTCGTGCCTTTTATAGTGAGATACCACTCTTGACTGTCCTGCCTGCTCATTGGTCATGTCATGTTCTCTGTGTTCATCAGCTGCCTGCCTGTGCCTGTCTGTATATCATTATCAGCATGTCTGCATATCATGACAGATGGGAAGTGTATACATCAGATTTTATGAGTTCCCACCTTCAAACCTGGGAGCATAAAATCCAACTCATGACTCTATAGATGCTGTTAAACTTCTGTTGGAGACCCTCCACCTCTGAATCGAAAACTGCAAAAATGCATTTTTAACAGTTCCATTGGGAAGAGTAATGAACGTGATCTGCATCATTACTGAAACGTTTCAGCCCACGTTTAAAATAAACTTTATAAATAAAATGACATGGCTGAGCAGTGGAAAAGGCATGGATTGATTCAGTGAGGCATTTCAGTTGATGGAGATCACTTTCCAAATGTGATGGCTAGCTCCATGGCACAGCGGTTTCAAAACCTCCTTTAAAATAAAAACTGCTGAGATACACTAAGAGATATCTTTGTTTCGCTTATTGTTCCTGACAGCGTCCATTGTAAAAGGTTTATATAATACGTAAAGCAGAAAATATGGAAATTGTAACAACATTTTATTACAACGGCACCTTTAAACCAGCAATTTAGCTGTTGAAACAGCTTTGTCTGATAGAGAATGCTGCTAGTACTACGCTATCAGACCCAACAATGAAATATTGACTGGAAATGTCATTTCTGGGCAGATTTATTAATGTTTCAATGGTGTAAAAGCAACAAAAGACTTTAATCAAACATATTTTAAAGTGGATTTTTAAACAGATGTTATTCAGAATGTCAGTTTGAAATGATAATATGTAATTCCTTTCCCCAATGCGAAGGAGGGCACAGTGCTCCATTAAGGAGTATTTGCTGTTTAATATTGCTGACATCTCTTTGTCCTATACGCTGACAATGTGGGAGCACTATCTGCCTTTTTAAAACTTCTATACTCAAGCACTGAGGCCTCAGAACGACAATTAAATTGTGTCTATATGGCTGAAATTGGGTAACAGCCAGGGTGCTGAGTACATCTCTGATCATTGAGACTCCGAGGAGTCATCTCGGGGGGGGGGGGGGGGGGGGGGGGGGAGAAGGCGTGGTCAGTGGGGGGACATCACAGAGTATTGAGACTGATCTTGAGCATTTGATGTGATATGGCTAGATAAATTGACTCTTAAAGAGAAAAGCCTCAGCCTCAGGAAGGACAGTGCAAAGGTATTAAAAGTACTTTCAATGGTAATTAATATCATTATCAGAGCTCCAGTCAGCAGTTTAAGGGAACCCAGATTCAGGGTGAATTCATGACAGATGGCAGTATTTCATTACACAGGTTATCAACCTTTGGAACATTAAGACAGGAAAACTAAAAGGCCACGATATTGGGCTCATTGAAGGGTTGATGGAATGGGAGATGGTGAGGGCTAGAAACCCTTTGCTGAGTGTCTTCCACTAAGTTAGGTCACTCAGTTGTTTATTCCAGCCTCAGAAAGGAAGTAGTTAGCAACTGTTATTTGATGATTCAGATTGTGCAACGGCAGAGTTAAAACTATTTCACAGAATTGTTACAGCACAGAAGACCATTCAGCCCATCTTTTTAAAAAATAAATTTAATGTACCCAATTTAGCCTGGCCAATCCACCTACCCCGCACATCTTTGTGTTGTGGGGTGAGAGCCACGCAGACAGGCCGTCCCTGAGGTGTAGGTGCACCCACAGTGCTGTTTGGGAGGGAGTTGCAGGATTTTGACCCAGTGACAATGATGGAACGGCAATATATTTTGAACTCAGAGTGTTGGACGGCTTGGAGGTGAACCTCCAGTTGGTGGTGCTATCATGTCTGCTGAACTTTCCCTTCTAGGTGATAATGATCGTGGGTTTGGAAAGTGCTGCTTCAGAAGCTTTGGTGAGTTTCTGCTGTGCATCTTGTAGATGGTACACACGGCTGCCACTGATTGCCGGTGGTGGAAGGAGTGAACGTTTGTGGAAGGGCTCCCAACAAACGGCTGCTTTGTCCTGGATAGCGTTGAGTTTCTTGAGTGTTATTGGAGCTGCACTCACCCAGACAGATGGAGAGTATGCCATCATTTGGCCCATCTATCCTGCTCAGGAACAGCTCAGTTTCTGGTCAATGGTAGCCCCCATGATGTTGTTAATGGGGGACTCAGAAATGGTATTGCCTTTGAAAATCAACAGAAAATGGTTACATTTTCTCTTGTTGGAGCTGATTATTGCCCAGCAATTGTGTAGTGTGAATACTGCTTGGAGAATGAGAGTGAGGAGTGTCATAATAGTTGAATCTGCGGTCATTAGTGAGATTTTAGAGTCCATTATTAAAGATGAGATTGTGCAGTCAGTACTTGGAAGTGCATGGTAAAATAGGACTGAGTCAGCACGGCTTCATCAAGGGAGGTTATATCTGACAAATCTGTTGGAGTTCTTTGAGGAAGTAACAAGGAAGTTAGACAAAGGAGAACTAGTGGACGTGATTCATTTAGATTTCCAGAAGGCCTTTGACAAGGTGCCGCATAGGAGACTGTTAAATAAGTTAAGAGTCTATGGTGTTCAGGATGAGATCCTGGGATGGATAGAGGATTGGCTGACTGGCAGAAGGTATAGAGTGGGAATAAAGAGGTCTTTTTCAGGATGGCAGCCAGTGACTGGTGGCGTGCCTCAGGGGTCGGTGCTGGGACCGCAGCTTTTCACAATATACATTAATGATCTGGAGGAAGGAACTGAAGGCACGGTTGCCAAGTTTACAGATGATGCAAAGATCTGTAGAGGGGCAGGTATTATTGAGGAAGCAGGCGGGCTGTAGAAGGACTTGGACAGGCTAAGAGAGTGGGCAAAAAAATGGCAGATGGAATACAATGTGGAAAAGTGTGAGGTTGTGCACTTTTGAAGGAGAAATGGAGGCAAAGACTATTTTCTAAATGGGATGATGCTGAGGAAATCAGAAGCAAAAAGGGACTTTGGAGTCCTTGTTCACGATTCTCTTAAGGTTAACGTGCAGGTTTAGTCGAATATTAGGAAGGCAAATGCAATGTTAGCATTCATGTCGAATACAATACCAGGGATGTACTTTTGAGGCTATATAAGGCTCTGTCAGACCCCATTTGGAGTATTGTGAGCAGTTTTGGGCCCTGTATCTGAAGAAGGATGTGCTGGCCTTGGAAAGGGTCCCAGAGGAGGTTCACAAGAATGATCCCTGGAATGAACAGCTTGTCGGATGAGGCACGGTTGAGGACTCTGGGTCTGTTCTCGTTGGTGCTTAGAAGGATGAGGGGGGATCTTATTGAAACTGACTGGATACCGTGAGGCCTGGATTGAGTGGACGTGGCGAGAATGTTTCCACTTGTAGGAAAAACTAGAACCAGAGGACACCATCTTACTCTAGGACGAATTTCTTCATCCAGAGGGTGGTGAATCGGTGGAAGTCTTTGCCGCAGATGGCTATGGAGGCCAAATCACTGAGTGCATTTAAGACAGAGATGGATAGGTTTTGGTCAATAAGGGGATCAGGGGTCATGGGGAGAAGGCAGGAGAATGAGGATGAGACAAATATCAGCCATGATTGAATGGCAGAGCAGTCCCGATGGTCCGAGTGGCCTAATTCTGCTCCTATATCTTATGGTCGTTTAATTTACATCCACATTCACTTTTCAGGAGACTTTCCATAAGATGGAAATCATTCCCACTAGTGTCACTTGTCAGAGCATTGAGTTCGGTATGAACATGATTATACTTTAATCAAATGTTTGGGGGGGGGGGTTGTTGGTCAGTGAGATACCAGGATATCTTCAGTCATGAGGTAGATCAGGGCTCTAAAATTTTCCACCCCGATCCGCCGGCGGGATTGTTCGTTACGCCGGCTAGTCAATGGGGTTTCCCATTGTGGGGCAGCCCCACATCGTTGGAAAGCCCCCAGGCGCCGGCAAAACAGAGATTCTCACCGGAGGAGAAGCCCGTCCCCTATCAGGGAATGCTAATAGACGATCAGCAGTCTTGGGGGAGGTTCATAGCTAATTGTCAAGAAAGGTAGTTACAGAATGCAGGAAGGTTGGGGAAGGGAGGCTGATGATTAGGGCAGGGGAGGGGGTGCGGGAGGCTTAAATCTCCTATGGAGCCCCAGGTGGCACTCCTACTACTGCTGGTCCATAAAATGATGAGACACTTCCATTGAAGAGCCAGCATTTCCTGCCTCTCTTTCATTGTTGGATTCCTATGTGTCAGGGAACTAACTCATACAAATGCAGTCAATTTTACATTGAGCCTGGTTGAACTCAATTAACTGGCCCATTGCTCCACTGTGGGACAAGCAGGGTTCTGGAGATATGCTTACCATATTTAACTTTTCAATCCACCTCCTGCGCTTTCCCTCACACTCCTGCAAGCCACACACCATTCTGACTTGGAAATAATGTCGCTGGGTCAAAATTCTGCAACTCCCTCCCTAACAGCACTGTGGGTGTACCTGCACCATATGAACTGCATCGGTTCAAGAAGGCAGCTCACCACCACCTTCTGAAGAGCAATTAGGGATGGGCAATAAATGCTGGCCTAGACAGCGACTCACGCATTCCATAAATTAATAACATCATTGAAAAATCTCCCATTGTTTGTGGGGGTGGTAGGCGGAGGACAAGAGACAGATCAAGGCACAGGGCATCTATAGCCCATTTGTTTTGTCTGTGGGGCATGAGGAATAGTCTGGGTTTTGTTGACAGGGGAACCTTTGTCAAATTGTGCTACAGCTGGGGATGAACCATCAGGTTTAACAATTAAGGAGTTCCATCAGTGGCTGTACACTTGGTTAGTTATGAGTGTGCATGGTGACATGCCCAAAGGAACATCAGTTATTAGTTGAAAAGCTGAAGTGAATTTTGTCATCAAGATAAGGAATGCTATCTTGCTGGATATTGAAACCCTTCACATTTGGGTCACCTGGTGTCAGCATCAAGCGAGTCAGCTCCAGCAACTTGAGAAGGTCACTTCCCAAGAGGTAAACTTGGTCATTCTGCAGTGACCTTTTTTTATTTACTTCTTTCATGGGATGTAGGCATCGCTGGCAAGGCCAACATTTGTTGACCATCCCGAACCTCTCTTGAACTGAGTGGCTTGCTGGATCATTTCCGAGGGCAGTTAAGACTCATCACATTCCAAATGACGGTAGCATAGTGGTTAGCACTGTGGCTTCACAGCACCAGGGTCCCAGGTTTGGTTCCCGGCTGGGTCGCTGTCTGTGCGGAGTCTGCACGTTCTCCCTGTGTCTGCGTGGGTTTCCTCCGGGTACTTCGCTTTCCTCCCACAGTCCAAACACGTGCAGGTTAGGTGGATTGGCCATGATAAATTGCCCTTAGTGACCAAAAAGGTGAGGAGGGGTTGTTGGGTTGTGGGGATGGGGTGGAAGTGAGGGCTTAAATGGGTCGGCGCAGACTCGACGGGATGAATGGCCTCCTTCTGCACTGTAGGGGCTTTTCACAGTAACTTCATTACTACTTGTGACAAGAAGCGATTTTTAATATTATGTTCTATGTTCTAAGGGTCTGGAGTCACATTTAAACCAGACCAGGTAAGGAAGGTAAGGCGAGGATGGCAGATTTCCTTCCCTGGAGAACGTTAAGTGAACCAGATGGGTTTTTACAACCAGATGGTTTCATGGTCACCATTGTTGAGACGAGCTTTATAATTTATTAATTGAATTTAAATTCCACCAGCGGCCTTGGTGGGAATGACCCTATTTGCTTGGCTCTCTGGATTACATGTCCAGCGGCATTACCACTACCACCTCCCCAAAAACCTGCCTGTATAGTTCATTAACTACTTGACTGAACCTGTTCAAACGTAAACCAACTTGCCATGTACAACAAGTGGAATCCTTCCATTCGATCACTCTAGATTTGAAACCAGATCCTGGGTGATGGCCAGTGCCTCATTCATTACAGCACACAGGCCTCCAAATGCTTAATAAATGTTGCATGGGATTCTCCATCGGCGGGATCCTCCACTCTGCTGGCAGCACACCCATGCCCCTGCGCTTCCTGGTGGCGTGGGGTAGCCTCAATGGGAAACCCCATTGGATGGCTGCGGGAACGGAGGATCCCGGCTGCTGGCGAGGGCGCGCCGTGCAGGAAAACTGGGCTGGCGGGAAAGAGAATCCTGCTCGTTCTATTTAGGACACATCATGCTATCCTGCTTAACAGCATCTCAGCATGAAAAGACTTCATTACTTTTGGTGGTTTGATCTCATTAACTGGATGTTGCTGACTCCTCGCACAGCACCGGAGGTTCCAGGCAATTACCCCTGTGTGAATCGCTTGCTTACAGATCTTTCCCCATTTGCGCTCCTGTCAAATGATACTTACAGTTCAGCTCGATCCTTATGAAGTCCTTAATTCCAAGATTCTCCAGGAACACACCTGACGCCGCACTTGTTTTGAAGAAAAATGAAATGTCCGCACTCAGTTCACCGTGGAACGTGGGGAAATGAAGGTACGAGGACTCGGTGTTAAATGATGCTGCATTCCAGTAATTATCTGTATGGGCACAAAAATATACACAGTCCTTTTCAAATTGGGGTTGTGCATGCTTTTTTGAGCCTGGAGATGACATAAAAAGTAGGCAGTGTGACATATCAGCTTAGAGTTGAGACACACGTAAGAAGGTTTCACGCTCCTATTCATTTGGATGGAGTCAGTAATGACAGTGGTAGGTTTGCTCCTTAACATGTGGGATAGGGAGACTCTTGAGAACTCATTATAACTCGGCTCATTGATAGACATTGTAGTGTTCTTTGTGTTCCTTGTTTCAGGATGGTTGGCATAGTGCTCACGAAGACCACGAAATAGCTTTTACTTATTCAAAGCTATGATTTTATTTACACTACTAAAACTGGAATTCAACACTTAGTCCTTAAGAATACAGAATTGATCAAAAACATCTAACTACACTCATCTACTGGTAATCTCACTACTGGTATAAACTATAATCTAATCTTATTCATACTATCTGCTGTTATGTCCTTCACCAGCTATCTCCTGCATACCCACCTCCCCTAAGGTCTGGCATCACTGACTTACATAGTTGTATTTGCAGCTCCCTCGGTGGTTACTCTCGACGTTACATTAACCCTTGTAATGCTGATAGTTTGGGTGCACGGTAGCACAGTGGGTAGCACAATTGTTTAACAGCTCCAGGGTCCAAGGTTCGATTCCTGGCTTGGGTCACTTTCTGTGCGGAGTCTGCATGTTCTCCCAGTGTCTGCGTAGGTCTCCTCTGGGTGCTCCGGTTTCCTCCCACAGTCCAAAGCTGTGCAGGTTAGGTGAATTGGCCATGCTAAATTGCCCTTAGTGTCCAAAAAGGTTAGGTGGGGTTACTGGGTTGCAGGGATAGGGCGGAGGTGTGGATTTGGGGAGGGTGCTCTTTCCAAGGGCTGGTGCAGATTCGATGGGCTGGATGGCCTCCTTCTAGAACATAAGAACATAAGAACTAGGAGCAGGAGTAGGCCATCTGGCCCCTCGAGCCTGCTCCGCCATTCAATTAGATCATGGCTGATCTTTTGTGGACTCAGCTACACTTTCCGACCCGAACACCATAACCCTTAATCCCTTTATACTTCAAAAAACTATCTATCTTTACCTTAAAAACATGTAATGAAGGAGCCTCAACTGCTTCACTGGGCAAGGAATTCCATAGATTCACAACCCTTTGGGTGAAGAAGTTCCTCCTAAACTCAGTCCTAAATCTACTTCCCCTTATTTTGAGGCTATGTTCTGCTGTCACCCGCCAGTGGAAACAACCTGCCCGCATCTATCCTATCTATTCCCTTCATAATTTTAAATGTTTCTATAAGATCCCCCCTCATCCTTCTAAATTCCAACGAGTACAGTCCCAGTCTACTCAACCTCTCCTCATAATCCAACCCCTTCAGCTCTGGGATTAACCTAGTGAATCTCCTCTGCACACCCTCCAGCGCCAGTACGTCCTTTCTCAAGTAAGGAGACCAAAACTGAACACAATACTCCAGGTGTGGCCGTACTAACACCTTATACAATTGCAACATAACCTCCCTAGTCTTAAACTCCATCCCTCTAGCAATGAAGGACAAAATTCCATTTGCCTTCTTAATCACCTGTTGCACTTGTAAACCAACCTTCTGTGACTCATGCACTAGCACACCCAGAAAGTAATTATCGAGTGCATCATGATTACAGGTGTCTGTAGCTCAAGTGCAAACTCCACACATACAGTCACCCAAGGCTGGAATTGAACCTGGGACCCTGGAGCTGTGAGGCAGCAGTGCTAACCACCATGCCACCATCCTTGGTTCTGCACTGTAAATTCTATGTAAATGTTATAATACCACAGACCTCTTCCCTGTGTGTTGGAATGTAGTGTGTTCAAGACCCATAGAGATCATGAGCACACAATCTTCCACGTAATGTCGCACTGCAAAGACATGAGCAATTTCCCAATTTGACTCAAATGGAAAACTCAACACCCTAATTTTAAGATATGAATTACCACTGTTGGCATCAGAATTTATCAGTCTATTCTCACCATTGGGAGATAGATCATCCCGGAGGAAAGTTCAATTGCAAATATTGTAATTGCTACTTCCTTGGCTTCTAAATGGATCTCTGTTCATGAAATTACTGAAGCAAAATGAAAAACAGGATAGTTTATAAAGGGAACATCACCAAGGGTTTTGACATTGTTCACAGAGGGTAATGAATGACTGTTGTTGATTCAATGATAATGATATCGTCCGGGGGGCCTCGGGTAATTAAGTGCAGCATAATATACACATTGGAGTGACTTTAAACTAATTGAGAGATACAGATGGTTTAATCATTGCAACTTGAAGACCAGTTGTTGATTGCAAACATGAGAAACAAGGGGTAATTGGATGCCGCAGCACAGAGATATTGGCCAGAATTCTTTGGCCGTTTGCTGGTGGCGGGGGTCTCTGGTTCCACTGGCAGTGCATCCTCACCCATGGGTTTTCCAGCAGCATAGGGTGGCTTCAATGGCAATTTCCATTGACAGTGGTGGGAGCAGAGAATCCCGCAGCCAGCAAACTGCCTGCCACCTCCCGCTACTGAGAAACACGTGGCTGGGAGGCCAGAGAATCCAGCCCATTATCGTGTGGGAGCTTGCTGTGCACTAACTGGATGCCACATTTCTTATATTACGACATTGGTTGTGAAAGGTGCGATATAAATGCAGGTCTGTTTTGCTTTTTTATTCTTTTATGGAAGGCAGGGCAGAAAATCGGAGCTGTAATATCATCGCCCTACTTCAAACACCTGCGACCTGTGCCTTCAATGGGTACAGCTGCTCTTTGCGAAAGAGAGGCACTCAATGACCTCCACAGTTAGCATAGCATAAATATTAATATCTTTGGCGATATGGTTGATGTGTTTGCAGGACATTCCTTGGTTTCGTGTTTACATAGACCAGAACGTTCTGGCTCCTCCCGCCGATGGGATTCTCCAGTCCCGCCAAAATCAACAGACTTGCCACTTCCGCCATAGGGAACCCGACCCAGCTGGGCTGGTACATCTCAGCCATACTGACATTAACCTTCTTGGATTAACACCCCTGCTAAAACAGCAATAAAAGGGCAGCACAGTAGCATAGTGGTTAGCACAGTTGCTTCACAGCTCCAAGGTCCCAGGTTCGATTCCTGGCTTGGGTCACTGACTGTGCGTAGTCTGCATAGAACATAGAACATAGAACAGTACAGCACAGAACAGGCCCTTCGGCCCTCAATGTTGTGCCGAGCCATGATCACCCCACTTAAACCCACGTAACCCGCAACCCAACAATCCCCCCATTAACCTTACACTACTGGCAATTTAGCATGGCCAATCCACCTAACCCGCACATCTTTGGACTGTGGGAGGAAACCGGAGCACCCGGAGGAAACCCACGCATACACGGGGAGGACGTGCAGACTCCACACAGACAGTGACCCAGCCGGGAATCGAACCTGGGACCCTGGAGCTGTGAAGCATTGATGCTAACCACCATGCTACCGTGAGGCCCCAGCATGTTCTCCCCGTTTCCGCGTGGGTTTCCTCCGGGTTCTCTGGTTTCCTCCCACAGACCAAAGACATGCAGGTTAGGTGGATTGGCCATGCACAATTGCCCATAGTGTCCAAAAGGTTAGGTGGGGTTATTGGGTTACAGGGATAGAGTGGAAGCGAGAGCTTAAGTGGATCGGTGCTGACTTGATGGGCTGAATGGCCTCCTTTAGCACTGTATGTTCTATGTTCTATTAGCCATCTGTTAGATGTTCCACCTGAAATTCTGTTGTTTTGAAGTCAATGGAACTGAACATTAAGACCGGAATTCTCCGGACGGTCGCTGGTGGCGGGATTCTTTGGCCTCACCAGCAACCCCCCTCCATGCCAGTGGGTTTCCCAGCGTCGTGGGATGGCTTCAATGGAATTTCCATCGACAGCGGTGGGGGCAGAGATTCCCGTGACCAGCGACTGGCTCGCCGTCTCCCGCTGCCGAGAAAGATGCAGCTGCGAGGGCGGGGAATCCAGCCCGAGGTGAAGAGTAAATGACCAGTCAATGTGGTAACATCCATTTTGTGCTACTGGCCAAGCTGGATTTCTACCTAATGAGGTTCCTCTCTGATTAGGGGTTATGGGGAGAAGGCAGGAGAATGGGGATGAGAAAATATCAGCCATGATTGAATGGTGGAGCAGACGCGATGGGCTGAGTGGCCTAATTCTGCTCCTATGTCTTATGGTCTTATGGTCTTATATCTCCTCCAGTAATAGAACATAGAAAAATACAGCACAGAACAGGCCCTTTGGCCGACGATGTTGTGCCGAACCTTTGTCCTAGATTAATCATAGATTATCATAGAATTTACTGTGCAGAAGGAGGCCATTCGACCCATCGAGTCTGCACCGGCTCTTTGTTTTCTAATATCGAGACAACAGAGAATTAACAATACAAAGCAAGGTCATTCATCCCAATGAATCCAGAGTCACAATTTTCGGGTGAGCAGGCCTTATTTTCCACACAAGAATTAATCTTAATCCCCTGCCTAACCTGTTTGAATCCCTTTATCCCCTTTCCTTAACCCCCTTTACCTGTTCTTAAACATTGACATGTTTCAGTCACTAGCTCCAGTATTGCAATCCATATCCTCATAACCCACTGTACAAAAAGTGCTTACCTGCTAATACAAAAGATTTGTAAAAGAAAAAAAAAATGTGGTTGGAAGCATCTGGGGTACATTTTTGACCTCATATACACGTCTCAGAACAGCTAAACGTACAACACACATTTCTGGCACCAAGCTCTATTTCTGGAGAATCCTTCCGTTGTCTACTTTGGGATCATTTGGGCCATCAAGTGTCTTCTGAATTATCGATGCATTTATGAACATGTCCTCTGGTCAGTGTTTATGGTAAATATTGCAATCCATCTTTTTTTTTTAGGTTTGCAATTTTCAAAGGATATTCGCCCAGATGGGGCTGGTTTAGCTCACAAGGCTAATCGCTGGCTTTTAAAGCAGACCAAGCAGGCCAGCAGCACGGTTCGATTCCCGTATCAGCCTCCCCGGACAGGCGCCGGAATGTGGCGACTAGGGGCTTTTCACAGTAACTTCATTGAAGCCTACTCGTGACAATAAGCGATTTTCATTTTCATTTTCATTCATTTCAGATGTTGCAATCGGTGTCGAAAAACTTTCCTCCTCAATAACCTAACCGCTGTGCCAAAGTTAGAAGATAATGTCCCAAAGTTTGAGCGTTACTCACTGTCTCCATTGCAACGGAGTGGCCCAAGTCTGTAAGCCGCCTTTGAATCTGTCCTGTTTGTGTCTCCAATTACAAGCTGGGTCAGAGGCAAGTGATCTTTGTACGAAAGGAAACCTGTATCATTCGCCCTGCCAACAATGAGGAACAGAAAACAAAGAGCAGTGTAAATCTCACTGACATTAAAAAGTACTCAGCATTTCTTTCAATCGGTCAACGTCCCAAAAGAACAGAAGAATTTTTCAATCGCGGGAAAGGTCATTAAACCCAAGTCTGCTTCTTTTTGAGAGATCAATCTCATTGTACAATTTCTCATTATACTGAGCAATTTCCTGTCGCCATTAGCATAGATTTGTTCAAGTTCTTGGCATGTCTGAAACAGTCAATAGATTATGGTTGAAGCACAGCCTCTATTGCTATGTCGGCAAATGTAACTGGCAATACTGCACACAGGAAGATCCCGCAAGTAACAAATTAATTTACCAACCATTTGCTTTTGGGTAGAGTTGGTTGAGGGAAGAGAATTTGTCAGGGAAAATGATATTCATAGGGTCGTGGCATGGGATCTTTCAAAGACGGGGCTTGAACTCAGAAACAAAGGTTATGTCCAGCTGAGCCAAGCTGATGTAATAAATGCAACAACTTGCATGTCTATAGCACCTATAACACAGTAAAACATTGGCAGACACTTCACAGGAGTGTTACAGACAAAATGCAAGTAATCACCTCTTGAACCACTTTCACTTTCTAACACAGCCAAACCATTGCGTACCTCAATGCCAAAAGCAATAAAAGAGAAATAAACAGTGAAACTATGAAGTGATGGTGAATGCGTAGTCAAGTTCGGATATTAGAAGCTCGCAGATAGTGGACAAACAACAAAGAATAAACAATAATACAGCACAGGAACAGGCCCTTCGGCCCTCCAAGCCTGTACCGGTCATGATATCAACTTTGGCCAAAACCCTCAGCACTTCTTTGTGACGTATCCCTCTACACCCATCCTATCCAGGTATTTGTCACGATGCCTTTTAAACGCTGTTAATATATCTGCTTCCACAACCTCCCCTGGCAATGCATTCCAGGCACTCACCACCCTCTGTGTAAAACACCTGTCCCGCACATTTCCTCTAAATTTTGTCCCGCAGACCTTAAACCAATGCCCCACGGTGACTGACCCCTCCACTCTGGGAAAGAGTACCTGCCCACCCACTCTATCCATGCCCCTCATAATTTTGTACACCTCTATCAGGTCGCCCCTCAACCTCCGTCATTCTATTGAAAACAGTCAGCAGGGTAGCATGGTGGTTAGCATAAATGCTTCACAGCTCCAGGGTCCCAGGTTCGATTCCCGGCTGGGTCACTGTCTGTGTGGAGTCTGCACGTCCTCCCCCTGTGTGCGTGGGTTTCCTCCGGGTGCTCCGGTTTCCTCCCAGAGTCCAAAGATGTGCGGGTTAGGTGGATTGGCCATGCTAAATTGCCCGTAGTGTCCTAATAAAAGTAAGGTTAAGGGGGGGGGGTTGTTGGGTTATGGGTATAGGGTGGATACGTGGGTTTGAGTAGGGTGATCATGGCTCGGCACAACATTGAGGGCCGAAGGGTCTGTTCTGTGCTGTAATGTTCTATGTTCTATTCAGCCTCTCTGCATAGCTAACACCCTCCAGACCAGGCAACATCCTGGTAAACCTCCTCTGCACCCTCTCCAAAGCCTCCACATCCTTCTGGTAGTGTGGCGACCAGAATTGTGCGCAATATTCCAAATGCGGCCAAACCAAAGTTCTATACAACTGCAGCATAACCTTCAGATGCCCTGTCCAATGAAAGCATTCCGTATGCTTTCTTGTTTACCTTGTCCACCTGTGTTGCCACTTTCAAAGATCTGTGGACCGGTACTCCCAGATCTCTCATACTTTCTATATTCCGAAGAGTTTTGCCATTTGTGATATATTTCCCCTCTATGTTGGGCAGCAGGAGAACAAGGGAGTAATATCCTGATAGACGTCAGGAAGAATGGATTAAGACGTTGCAAAGTGTCTTACTTTTATCACCGCAACTGTGTGGCGAGGACGAAGAATGTGTGGAGTAGCATCTTCGGGACTTAAGAGGAAGACATAGTGAGAAAGGATTGGAGAGAGAATGGACCCACACTCCCACCACCAGTATGGATAAAATAGAGAAAACGTGTGAATGGTTGAGATGGTGAAGGGGGCGGGGGGTGGTGGTGGGGAGGAGTGGGGAGGTTTATGGTGAAGAGAAGAAAGGCAACTTAGCAGATGATAAGTTTTTACCCTTGGCAAATAGGTCAATCACCAAAAGTCATAGATTCTGATTCATAGGCAAAAGGTTCTGGAGGGAAGATGAAGATAATTTCTCTTCACTCAGAGAGTTGTTAGATGTTTACCGGAAAATATGATGAAAACTGATTCCATAAGTAATTTTAAAAGGGAGTCGGAAAGATATTTGAGGATGAGAAACCTGCATGGTTAAGATCAAAAGGCAGGGAGGTGGGACAAAGCACGATGGCATTATCAAAGAGTTAGCACGGGCACAAAAGGCCAAATGGCCTTCCTCTCTGCTGTAAGTTTCTGTAATTCCATGATTCTATGCATCCTGCTAAAGACATCTTCAGCCGAATCTCCTCAGACAGTGGAGCAGTGTTTGGTTCCAGTTGGACTTGGGCTTGATGAAGAGTTGAGATTTGTTAAATATGTGTTTGGCATAAAATAAAACAAGCTTCTTGAAGGCAGCTTCAGTTTCCAGATCTAAGAGTTCCATCCGTGGATAGTGAAGTTTGAAAAGACACAAACAACAATAGATGAAGGTAAGGATAGAGTCGTGAAAGGGTTGAAGTGGTAGCTGTGGTTTAGGCTTGAAAATGAAATGAAGAAACTTGGGGAGGGGGGTGGTGGTGAAATTGGTCAATGGCAGCAAAATGTCACATTTCATATCCATATACACCAGACCGTGCTCTCTGAAAAAAGCTCCATTGTTTTTAATAGGAACCTTGGAGCAGGAGTAGACCATTTGGCCCATTGAGCCTGATCCACCATCCAATTAGATCATTGCTGATCATCTACCCCAATGCCACTTTCCTGCATTGTCCCCATATCCCCTGATGCCATTCTAAGCTTTGTGTTCTCACATAATGCATCCTTAACTTCAAAATAAATCAAAGAAGCGTCATTTCTGTTTCCTTCACATGGCATGGGCTGATCAATTTAACCAAGCTGAGAGAACATTAATCCAAACTAATAACAAGAGCACCTTGCATTTAGACAGCGACTTGAAAATGGTAAAATATTGGGACACTTCTTAAAGCCTCTCTTCGATCGATCTTTGGGTCACCCATCTTGGATCTCGCTGTGTAGCTCGCTGTCAAATTGTTTGATAGTGAGGTGCTCTTCGACTTTGTTTTCCACTCGTTCATGGGATGTGTACTTCACTGGCAAGGCAAACATTTGCTGCCCATCCCTAATTGACTATCTCAAGGGCACAGGATGATTTGAAAGTAAGGATGAGAATCTTAAAACTGAAATAATGTTGGACCTGGAACCAACGTCGGACTTTGAGCACAAGGGCGATGTGCAAATGGGATTTGTAAATTCAGCTAGCGGTAGCAAAGTGAGCTTAAGTTTGCAGCGTAAACAAGCTGGGAGCCCAACAAAGACACTTCAGAAAAAATAATCAATCTTCCAGATAACTAAAGACATAACAAGTATCTCCAGCATCTGCTATTATTACAGTACTGGTACAAATATACAGTGATTTGGCTCCAAGAATAACGTGTCGTACAGGAACAATGTAAATTTAATGGAAGCACTACTACTAAGGATAAATAACCTCTTTATCTAATCATTCCCTTAAGCAAAATGTTTAGAATATTGGCTGAATCAATCAGGACTTGAGCAGAGTTCCTATTAGCAGACTGGAAGCTGCATGTGATAGTCTGATTATTAAATCAGTTTATGAGTTGCTCAGATGGCAGAAGGGCCCAGGAGCTCATTAGCTCAACTGACATAAATCAAATGCGCTGTGCACTTTCCAACTCCTTGCATGAGATGAGGAAATCATGTCCTGTTAGTGTGCATTTTGCCTTAAACTCTTGAATCATTGAATTCAAATTGAAAAGGAAATTTGTGAAGTATAATCTTTTCGCATTTAATCTGTGTGAGACACATCTCAGGATTAATAGTCCCCCTTTGCTCAATTAACAGTTGAGGCAATGCAAATTCAGTTGTTGTGCCAGCCTTTTTCAAACTATAAGTGTCCGCATAAAACGCTGTCAGACTCATTTTGCCCTTTCATTGTGCCTTGAGATGACACCGAGTGAAAAACTGCAACTGAACTGGGGTGTGGAGTTATCAAACGGATGTAGCAACAACTGCTGATCAGTAGAGCGAGCTCACCCAAGAAGGTGGATTCAGATCACTGGGGCTTTCCACTGACAGTGGTATAGGGCAAGTTTTGGGAAGCACCTAAATTGTAAAAGATCTATTATGGATGAGGCCAATTAGAATTGAAAGGTAGTCGGTACAGACACCTCCAAATATTTTGTGCTCAGAACACATTGGTCAAGAAATTTGCTTCCAATGCAGGAAGTGTGAGTCGGGAAACCTGCCGCATCACTGCACCCATCTTGGCACAAACTTTCTCAAATGACTCAATCCTCATTCTGAGGGGATGGTTGAGGGATACAGTCGGGTCCCTACCCCCAGCAGCAGATCAGGGATGGCCGTTAGGTGCTAAGGCAGACTGTTTAAAAGTTTTGCCTTAGTTCTCGAGTAACTCACACCATTTTATTACATTTTAAGCCCTCACCCCTCGTCCCTCCAGCCACTCCCATGCCACCATCATGCCCTATGCCAACTTAATGCCAACATACCAAACTACCCTTTCTTACATCCTCTGTACGAACTCACCCAGTATTCACCATGGGCAGGCCTCAAGATCCAAAATTAAGTCAAGGTCTACTTATCTATTCAACATATTAAAAACATTCCCAATCATGAAAGCCCATTCAAAATATTTAAATTTCAAATGCCTAATCCCTTCTAAAAACAAATGATCCCATATTCATCAGAATACATCCCATCAGAAGATAACTAATCCTTTGAGTTGCCAATCAAATTGTGAATTTAGGATATTCCTGCTAATAATAATAATCTTCATTGTCACAAGTAGGCTTACATTAATACTGCAATGAAGTTACTGTGAGTAAGCCTCTAGTCGCCACATTCTGCATTTGTGGAAAGTAGCCAAATATTCATAAAGTCACAATGATAGCCCTTGGGGAAATATTAGCAAACAGCTATTGAAACTAGAACAGAGTTTATTTTTTCAACTCTTACTGCCTGAGGCAGTATTTAATTTTTAATGGGCTGGAGATTTAAATGACCTCACTTCAGAACAGTAAGAAATGGTAGTTGGAGTGGTGGGGAGGGTGGCTTCCACTCCCAGATCACATCTGCCATTTTTAAAGGTCCATGGAGTCTCCATGAAAATGTTGTTTTCAAATAATATTAAATGCGGAAGAAATTTGTATTGGTGTCAGGATTGGTATGATAAAGATGTCTCAAAGTATTGTAATAGCACAGGTCAAGGGCAAACCAGCAGGCAAGGGGTTAAACATATACCAAGGGAAAACATTCAAGCAAGAGGTTAAAGTCACCCACATTGGAAATGATTGAATCATCTCACAGAGCATTTGAATATGAAAAGGGAAACACAGGAGGCCCCAGTAAGTCCAAGGGTACCATTGTCCAACACATTCACACCTCTTCTAGAAGTTAAATATGTTAAGCCCAAACCCATGAGATTGTAAGGAAACATTGCACTCTTTAATCATTTTCCCATTACGGGGACCAGAAAACATGCATACTGATCACTTTGTATTGTTCCGAATGGCTTAGTGTCGTCAATACCTGCTTGTGACTCTGAAGAAATTTAAATATATATGCATGTAATTCTGAGGACAGGCAGAACTGACTTTTGCGAGGTACAGGATAGTCGCAGAATCTATCTCTCCTGTGCGCACACAATTTTTCCAGATTAAACTAAGTTTTACCAACACCACCCGGTCGAGAACAGACTTTTGAGGTTTTTCTTCCCCCAGCAATATAAATGCCGTGAGTACATAAAAAAAAGTATTCAAGGGATGAGGGCTTCGCCCTTAGGAAGGTGGTAGTGAGTTGCCTTCTTGAACCACTGAAGCCCATGTGGTGTAGGTACAGCTACAGTGCTGTTAGGAAGGGAGTTCCAGGATCTTGATCTCGGGACAGTAAAGGAACGGCGATATATTTCCACGTCAGGCTGGTGGGTAGCTTGGAGGAAAACTTCCAGGTGGTGGTATTTCCACGTCCCTGCTGCCCTGATCTTTTTAGGGGTTGAGAATATTTTTCAAATTGCGTCTTCCCTGCTCCGGGGAGGAAAGGCTCCAATTTTTTCAGACTTTTTCTACAATTACAAAGTCTAATTTCTGCTGTCACTTTTGTGATTCTTTGCGATATGGTTTCCACAATTCATTTTATACTCCATGCCCCTTGTGTATAAAACACAGAGTGCCACTTGGCTTTTTGAATATCTTTTACTCTACCTGCATCAGACGAGCAGAAAACTGATAAGCCAGTTAGCTGCTTCCTATGAATTTATCTGGGGCACGGATGTTTTAAAATAAAATCAGGATTTCATCTTGGCTGAAAACAGCGCAGTGTGGAACAGTCAAGGTAAGGGTAATTTTAATCTAACTGCGGCAGGAAACCCATGGGATTGAGTGGAAGGCCAGTTTTATACCTCGGTCATTATGACGCTTCATTGCTTTCAACGGAGAGTGAAATTGGATGGCTGGAAGACCAACGTTTCACCCAAAAGCCTTGTCCATCTCTCTACAGGTGGGTCTATAGAATTGTCGAAGTCCATGGCACAGGAGGCGACAAATTGAGCCCATTATGGCCGTGCTGGCTGAATAAAAGCTATCCAACCTAATCCCACTATTCAGCTCTTGGTCTGTAGCCCATCTGGCAACATCATTTCAAGTGTTTCTTTGAAAAATGAAATGAAATGAAAAAATGAAATGAAAATCGCTTATTGTCACAAGTAGGCTTCAAATGAAGTTACTGTGAAAAGCCCCTAGTCACCACATTCCGGCGCCTGTTCGGGGAGGCTGGTACGGGAATTGAACCATGCTACTGGCCTGCCTTGGTCTGCTTTAAAAGCCAGCAATTTAGCCCTGTGCTAAACCAGCCCCCATTTTGTTTCAAATATGATGAGCCTTTCTACTCCCACCATCCATTCAGGCAGTAAATTCCATGCCCCTCAGAACCGTCTGCGTGCAGAAAAATCTCCGCAACTCCACACTAATCCTTCTGCTGATCGTTTTAAATCCATGCCCCCCTAGTATTTTCTGTACCTCAACTAAACTCCCCCTAAACCTTCTCTGCTGCAAAGAGAACAATCTCAGCCTATCCAAACTTTCGTCAAATCTAAAACTCTCCAGTCCTGGCAACATCCTTGTAAATCCCCTCTGCAATCTCTGTGCTGCAATCACATCCTCCCTGTGGTGCAATGACCAGAACTGTAGGCAGCACTGTGAGTTTGGTTAAAATTGACCCCATGTCACTTGGCTCCGTGGTAGTGGCTCGCAATGCTCTTAAAACAGCTGCAGGTGACAAAAGTGCAACATGGATTTCAGCCTCCCATGGCACCCAAAGTTAATGGAATTGAATCTTTTGTTGAATGCCACTTTCATCCTGACATTTTCAAGAAAAAAAATGAAAACAACACACAACTAAAGCCAACAAGGCCAGATTTCATTTGGTAGCATTATTAGGAAACTACACCTGAAACTATACCAATTTGACAATGTTAATTTATGCCTAAATGTCTGGACTGTACATTGCTCCTTTGGAAGCCTGCATCGTTTCAACTCCCTTTTCATGCCCAGCTTCTCCTGGCAGAGTTTATAGAATCGTACAATTTACAGTGCAAAAGGAGGCCATTCAGCCCATCGAGTCTGAACCGGCTCTTGGAAAGAGCACCCAAGCCCATGCCTCCACCCTATCCCCGTAACCCCACCTAACTATTTTGGACACTAATGGCAATTTATCATGGCCAATCCACCTAACCAGCACATCTTTGGACTGTGGGATGTAAGAGGAGCACCCGGAGGAAACGCACGCAGGCACGGGGAGAACTTGCAGACAGTGACCAAAGCCGGGAATCGAACCTGGGACCCTGGGGCTGTGACGCAACTGTGCTAACCACTGTGCTACCATGCTTGAGGTGTACACTCCCCAGTGTCCTGTCTCCAACTGCAATATATCCAGCTAAAACTAAAACTTAACAGTTTTTGTACCTTACAAGTTACGTTACATTTGGAAAGCAACACCTGCATACCTCTGTTGGCCTATTTATTCTTCACGCTGCAGCCCTCTCTAGGCACAATAGAAACACAATTGGGGCTTAATTAACCCCCCACACATACATTGTCCAGTAGGAATCTAACTAGGGTTTACACTTCCAGGCACAAGAACATTTGAGGTTTCTATCAGATGAACCATGGCCTTATTAAAAGGCAGAGGGGGTTCCAGGGACGGAATGGCCTACTCCTGCTCCTTGTTCTTCTGTTCAAACATTCATTTTTCTATGATCTTACTATGAGCTTCCTCCTTTCTGAATATTGTTGAGCAGGCTCACCCACTCCAGGGATTATGGCAAGAAGGGTGGGGTTGGGGTCGGGGGGAGGGAAGGGTCTGCGGGAGGGGGTGGGTGATGTGGGGGTCAAGGGGGAGAGTGGCAGGGACGGAAATTACTGATGCAAGGCTTAAAGTGTCGGATTTGTTCAAGGCACCAGGCTGTGCGAAGCTTTTAGTTGTCATTTAACCAATGTAAATAACAAGGAACTGGACGTCCTGCCGCAAAGAATGAGGGTAGGAGGGTCAGGTTTTATGGGCCAGGGTTTAGAAAATGCCAAAGTATATCATGGAGTTCACGTGACCTACAACTGTTGATAGATTTTGGTTATGAGGAGCACAAGGGCCTACCATTCAGGTGCTATGCAATAGAGGCCTTAAACACTCTTAATCAAAACCAAATTTATTCTGCCAATTCAGTTAACATTTTTATAAATACACAAAGTACTTTTTATCAACGACAAACATAAATACCTCATACAGCTACAGTACTCTATATATAACCCTTAATAAATTTCCCCTTTAAGCTGTCCCAATTTAGTAACAAGATCCCATAAACCAGAAACCACGTTTCACAGGTGTAGCCCAGCACACAGAACTCAAGGCCTGGTATGACTACTTCTTGTTTTCTGTCCAAAACAGCAGGTTTGAATTCCTTCCAGAAAACAGTTACCACTTTTAAATCATCAAGTGATCTGGAGGAAGGGAAAATGCTGGAAAATCTCAGCAGGTCTGGCAGCATCTGTAGGGAGAGAAAACAGCTAACGTTTTGAGTCCAATGACTTTGTCAAAGCTAACAGACAGAGAATGTTGGGAATATTTATACTGTGGAGTGAAAATGAAAGATGAGTCATAGCCACAGAAACCCATGGAAACGGGGTGCTAATAGCGACCGAAACCAAGGGGAAAGAGTGCGAATGATAGTCCTCATAGAGAACAAAAGATGTGAAAGGTCAAACAGCAGAGAAACTAACATCAGAGGATGAACTGTAGTTGTGGGGGAAGGGGAAGGGGAAAGCAAAGGGGAGGAGTGGTTAGGAAAGGTGGATAAGATTGGGGGGGGATTAAATGTATATTAATTGTATAATGTATAATTTAAATGTATATTAACATGAATGTACATATTATTTTGGGCAGCACAGTAGCACATGTGGCTAGCACTGTGGCTTCACAGTTTCGATTCCCTGCTTGGTCACTGTCTGTGCAGAGTCTGCACGTTCTCCCTGTGTCTGCGTGCTCCGCTCTTCAAACACCCCGCTCTTCAAAAGCAAAGTGCCATGGGATCTTTTCCAAGAGCTTTTTGGGGCAGCACGGTAGCATGGTGGTTAGCATAAATGCTTCACAGCTCCAGGGTCCCAGGTTCGGTTCCCGGCTGGGTCACTGTCTGTGCGGAGTCTGCACGTCCTCCCCGTGTGTGCGTGGGTTTCCTCCGGGTGCTCCGGTTTCCTCCCACAGTCCAAAGATGTGCGGGTTAGGTGGATTGGCCATGCTAAATTGCCCGTAGTGTCCTAAAATGTAAGGTTGGGGGGGGGGGGGGACGGACGTTGTTGGGTTACGGGTATAGGGTGGATACGTGGGTTTGAGTAGGGTGATCATTGCTCGGCACAACATCGAGGGCCGAAGGGCCTGTTCTGTGCTGTACTGTTCTATGTTCTATGTTCTAAGTTGTGGGAGGGGACCCGGGTAGGCCTGGAACAAGGAATGTGGATCTGGAAGTGATCGAAGTGATTTGGAGACACCTTTCAACCTGCAGAGAGAGAGAGAGAGAGAGAAGACAAGACTTCTCTGTCTGAATCCAGCTTACAAATGTGAAAATGAAAGCAGAAAAACTCAGAGCCGCCCAATAGCTCTCAGTTCAAAAAGAGCCACAGCCCAGCTCCACCCACACAATGACATCACTGAAGCCATTTGATAAGACAAAACATTTCTTAAGGTTATACTCCCATGACACAAGCAATTGGAGGAATGCAGCAGGAGGCAATCAAGTGTAACTCAATGGAAGGAGATGGCATTGGTTATATGTGCTATTCCTATGACCTTCTGGACAGCTGTGCAATGTGGAATAAAGTTTAACAATCATTGTAAAGGTTGGGCAAGAGAAAATATGATCTCTTGAAGCTTCTAAGGATGCGCTGCAGTATTCTGCAAATACTTTCCTCACCACCTAGCCTCACAGTGTTCCAGATTTTCCATAATCTCCTTCCATCCTGCATCATCATCTTGTCACTTGAATGTTCTCTGACAGAAACACATCCATGGGTCGATTCAAGGAACATTTATCCTCATATTTTCAACAGGGATGGAACACAGGTTAGCTTGCATCATGGCAGTCCCTCTGATTAGCTGGAGCCCAACATTTAATTCCACAAATCAACCTTTCTCATCAACAATGTCTAACCCACAATCCTAATTATATGGGCTTTCATAAAACCGACACACTGTCTCTCTCAGTGACAGGTTAGTGTAGGTCACTACTTTGCTGCAGCTAATTCCCCATTTTACCCCAAATTTACCTCACAACCTAGCCCTTAATCTCAATCAGTGGCTGGAGGAAGCCCTTTCAATGCATGGTTAGGTGTTCTGAACTGTGAAGGAGAACTGCTGTGATCCATCTTACTTGTGTGGCAATGCGGTTAGGGACCAGTAATGTTCTGTTTGAAATCGCAGGTACTTACTAAGAGAAAAAAGCCATAGATTGAATGGTTTTAGCTGAATAAAATTACATTTATTACACAAAGTCAGAAAAGTTTAACTATTTGCAGTATATACCGTATGCTCTAACATTCAGGATTCCCATAGATAAATATAAACTATCAGGTTAGCTGCGGTCGAACACACCAAACTGCACAATAAACTGCAGATGTGACCAAGACAGATCCCATGGATTTCCCAACACTCCATGCAGATGTCAGTCTCCTTGTTGAGTTACACAATCTCACTGAAACTCTGTGTATCTCTCATGAGGGATTGTTAGTTTCCACTTCTGAAGATCTAGCCTCTGAATTCCCTCAAAAGACACTCTGTCTCAGATTGCCTTTATGACTGCACATCTCCCAATGATTCAATCTGTTTTCCAAGGAATGCCTTCCACAGAATTCAAAGTTACACTCCATGATCTAGTCACAGCTCTTCAGCAATTGCCAGCTTTACTGTGCTGACACTCTCCTGGCTCACTCTGAACTCCAGTTATAAATGGCCCTCAAGGCTACTTCTGAACCATAAGCCTTTGCAACATAGTGCCACTGATTTTCTGCCACCTTCTCTGCTCCCCAGGACTTCTCCCAGGCCTTTACTCTCTGGAGCCTGCCGAGAGCAGCACTTCTGCCTCCCTGTACATCCAATCACATGGTCTTATTCTTTTACGACTATCACAGGTCATGGGTGGTCGGGTTTCCTAGCCACCATCACTGTGCGGACACCCAGCTGAACTCATCACAGCCCCAGAGAACCTGGAAAGCTCTCCATATGTGTCACAGCTTTCAGGGCATGTTGGAATGCCTGATCCTCAGCTGCCACCCGCTAAACATCCTGGAAACACAATAAGTTCACATTGCTAAACACTTGCCGTGAACCTAACCTGCATTAGGACTTTGCTGCTATTGAAGAAATAGGAAAAAGACAAGAGTTTCCCTTTGCTCCTTCACAGTGTGGACCAAGAAGATTGTGTCTCTTCTGAATTTGTTCCCCTTCAAAAACTGCAGCTGCTGAATGAGATCCCCTATAAACAGATGTCCCTCCATCTCCCTTTTTCTACTCAGGAAGCAACTGTTGGTGATGATTCTCCTCTTGTCATTCACACCTCTTCCAGACCCATCTTGTGTTTCCTCACTTGGTCTGTTACCATTTCAAATTTAGCCCTGTACAACCATTTGATCTCTGCTGCATCCTTCCCTTTTGTTCCTTCATCACCTTCCCCTATTTTCTGCCTCTGTAGATGCTTAAAGCCTGCTAAAACTATCAAGTTTGCCAGTTCTGTTAAGAGGTCGACAACCCCAAATGATTACTCTGTTTCTGCCACATCAAATGCCGCCTTATTGTTTTATTTTGGGCATCTGTGATCTGATTGTTTTTTATTTAATAATCTTTATTGTCACAAGTATGCTTACAATAACACTGCAATGAAGTTACTGTGAAAAGTCCCCAGTCGCCACATTCTGGCGCCTGTTCGGGTACAAAGTGGGAGAATTCAGAACGTCCAAATTACCTAACAGCACTTCTTTTGGGACTTGTGGGAGGAAACCAGAGCACCCGGAGGAAACACATGTAGACGTGGCGAGAATGTGCTGACTGCGCACAGTGACCCAAGCCGGGAATCAAACCTGAGACCCTGGCGCGGTGAAGCAACAGTGCTAACCACTGTGCTGCCGTGCTGCCCACAAGCACATAATATCACATTTGAGGTACTAATCATTGCATTCCTTTTGTTCCAAACATGAGAAATTGAAAGATAGTGTAATTAGTGCAACACTGAAGAATAGGTTATAAATTAAAGTGAATTAATTCAATGTCGAATCAGGTAAAGGAAAAGTAAACAGAGGGAAAGATTAACAAAGAGAGAGAGAACGAGAAGGAAACAAAAGAAAATTTGAAATAAATTAAAATTTTACATTTTTGATTTTTAAAATCTCTAACATTAAAACCTTAAAGAATGAGAGTCCATTCCCCGAATTTTTGCTGTCAATGAACATAGAACATAGAACAGTACAGCACAGTACAGGCCCTTTGGCCCTCGATGTTGTGCCGAGCATTGTCCAAAACCAAGATCAAGCTATCCCACTCCCTGTCATTCTGGTGTGCTCCATGTGCCTATCCAATAACCGCTTGAAAGTTCCTAAAGTGTCCAACTCCACTATCACAGCAGGCAGTCCATTCCATACCCTAACCACTCTCTGAGTAAAGAACCTACCTAGGACATCTCTCCTATATTTCCCAACCTGAACCTTATAGTTATGCCCCCTTGTAACAGCTACATCCACCTGAGGAAATAGTCTCTGAACGTCCACTCTATCTATCCACCTCATGATCTTATAAACCTCTATTAAGTCGTTTCTCATCCTCTTCCGCTCCAAAGAGAAAAGCCCCAGGTCCGTCAACCGTTCCTCATAAGACCTATCCTGCAAACCAGGCAGCATCCTGGTAAATCTCCTTTGCACCCTTTCCAATGCTTCCACATACTTCCTATAGTGAGGTGACCAGAACTGCACAGAATACTCCAAATGTGATCTCACCAGGGTCATGTGCAGTTGCAGCATAACCCCGCTGCTCTTAAAATCAAGCCCCTTGTTAATAAACGCTAACACATTATAGGCCTTCTTCGCGGCTCTATCCACTTGAGTGGCAACCTTCAGAGATCTGTGGGCATGAACCCCAAGTTCTCTCTATTCCTCCACATTCCTCAGAACCCTGTCGCTGGCCCAATAATCCGCATTCAAATTTTTTCTACAAAAATGAATCACCTTGCACTTACCAGGGTTAAACTCCATCTGCCATTTTTCGGCCCAGCTCTGCATCCTATCAATGTTTCTTTGCAGCCAACAACAGCCCTCCACCTCATCCATTACTCCACCAATCTTGGTGTCATCAGCAAATTTACTGACCCACCCTTCAGCCCCCACCTCCAAGTCATTGATAAAAATCACAAAGAGCAGAGGATCCCGCACTGATCCCTGTGGTAAACCGCTGGTAACTGAACTGAAAAAAACTGAAAATCGCTTATTGTCACAAGTAGGCTTCAAACAAAGTTACTGTGAAAAGCCCCTAGTCGCCACATTCTGGCACCTATTCGGGGAGGCTGGTACGGGAATTGAACCATGCTGCTGGCCTGCCTTGGTCTGCTTTCAAAGCTAGCGGTTTAGCCCTGTGCTAAACCAGACTGATCTCCAGTCTGAAAAGGTTCCATCCACCACCACCCTCTGTCTTCTATGTGATAGCCAGTTACTTATCCAATTGGCCAAATTTCCCTCTATCCCACACCTCCTTATTTTCTTCATAAGTCGACCATGGGGGAACCTTATCAAACGCCTTACTAAAATCCATGTATACAACATCAACTGCTCTACCTTCATCTACACACTTAGTTACTTCCTCAAAGAATTCAATCAAATTTGTGAGGCAAGATTTCCCCTTCACGAATCCGTGTTGACTATCCCGGATAAAGCTGCATCTTAACAAATGGTCATAAATCCTATCCTTCAGGACCTTTTCCATTAACTTACCGACCACCGAAGTAAGACTAACCGGCCTATAATTACCAGGGTCATTCCTATTCCCTTTCTTGAACAGAGGAACAATTTTCTCCACTCTCCAGTCCTCTGGCACTAGCCCCGTGGACAGTGAGGACCCAAAGATCAAAGCCAAAGGCTCTGCAATCTCATCCCTTGCCTTCCAAAGAATCCTTGGATATATCCCATCTGGCCCAGGGGACTTGTCGACCCTAAGGTTTTTCAAAATTGCAAATACATCCTTCCTCAGAACATCTACCTCCTCCAGCCTACCCGCCTGTATCACACTCTCATACTCAAAAACATGGCCCCTCTCCTTGGTGAACACTGAAGAAAAGTATTCATTCAACGCCTCTCCTATTTCTTCTGACTCCATGCACAAATTCCCACACCTGTCCTTGACCGGCCTTAACCTCACCCTGGTCATTCTTTTATTTCTCACATAAGAGTAAAAAGCCTTGTGCTTTTCCTTGATCCGACCTGCCAAGGACTTCTCATGCCCCCTCCTAGCTCTCCTAAGCCCTTTTTTAATCTCATTCCTTGCGACCTTGTAACCCTCAAGCGACCCAACTGAACCATGTTTTCTCATCCTTACATACGCTTCCTTTTTCCTCTTGACAAGACATTCAACCTCTTTTGTGAACCACGGTTCCCTCACATGGCCATTTCCTCCCTGCCTGACAGTGACATACCTATCAAGGACACGCAGTATTTGTTCCTTGAACAAGCTCCACTTTTCATTTGTGCTTTTCCCTGACAATTTCTGTTCCCATCTTATGCTCCCTAACTCTTGCCTAATCGCATCATAATTACCCCTCCCCCAATTATAAACCTTGCGCTCCCGTAGGGCCCTATCCCTCTCCATTGCAATAGTGAAAGACACCGAATTGTGGTCACTATCTCTAAAGTGCTCTCCCACAAATAAATCTAACATTTGGCCCGGTTCATTACCCAGTACCAAATCCAATGTGGCCCGCCCTCTTGTCGGCCTATCCACATATTGTGTCAGGAAACCCTCCTGCACACACTGTACAAAAACTGCCCCATCTGAACTGTTCGACCTATAGAGGTTCCAATCAATATTTGGAAAGTTAAAGTCACCCATGACAACTACCCTGAGACCTCCACACCTTTCCATAATCTGTTTTGCAATTTCTTCCTCCACATCTGTATTACTATTTGGGGGCCAATAGAAAACTCCTAACAACGTGACCGCTCCTTTCCTATTTCTAACTACGGCCCATATTACCTCAGTCGACAGATCCCCTTCGAACAGCCTTTCTGCAGCCGTTAAACTATCCTTGATTAACAATGCTACTCCACCACCTCTTTTACCACGTTCCCTACTCTTACTGAAACATCTATACCCTGGAACTTCCAACAACCATTCCTCTCCCTGTTCTAACCATGTCTCCATAATGGCCATAACATCGCAGTCCCAAGTACCAATCCACGCTCCAAGTCCACCTACCTTTTTCTGGATGCTCCTCGCTTTGAAGTAGACACACTTCAACACAGTTTCTGTCTGCCGGTACACTCCTGCAACCTTGATACCCTCCTCAGTATCTCACTACTCTCAACACTGGCTTCTGGACTACAGCTCATTTTCCCATCCCCCTGACAAATTAGTTTAACACCCCCCCCCCGAAGAGCCGTAGCAAATTTCCCTCCCAGGATATTGGTGCCCCTCTGGTTCAGGTGCAAACCGTCCTGTCTGTACAGGTCCCACCTTCCCCAGAATGTGCTCCAATTATCCACGTAACTGAAACCCTCCCTCCTACACCATCCCTGAAGCCACGTGTTTATCTGCACTCTCTCCCTGTTCCTCAACTCACTAGCATGTGGCACCGGCAACAAACCGGAGATGACAACATGGCTCTCAGCTTCCACCCTAACTCCCTAAACACCTGTTTTAAATCCCTGTCCCTTCTCTTACCTATGTCGTTGGTATTGATGTGTACCACGACTTGTGACTGTTCCCCCTCCCCCTTAAGGATTCTGAAAACCCGGTCCGAGACGTCACGGACCTTGGCACCCGGGAGGCAACAGACCATCTGTGCGTCTCTTTCATTGCCACAGAACCATCTATCTGTCCCTCTATCGTGTCCCCAATAACTATTGCTCTCCTGCTCTCCCTCCTTCCCTTCTGAGCCACAGGGACGGACTCAATGCTGGAGATCCGTTCACTGTGGCTTACCCCTGGTAGGTCGTCCCCCTCAACAGTATCCAAAGTGGTATACTTGTTACTGAGGGGAACAACCACAGAGGATCCCTGCACTGACTGCTTCCTCCCAGCCCCTCTCACCGTCACCCAGCCAACTTGATTCTTCGGAGTACCTACATCCCTGAAGCTACTATCTATGACCACCTCTGCTTCCGAATGATCCGAAGTTCATCCAGCTCCAGTTCCCTAACGCGGTTTTTGAGGAGCTGGAGATGGGCGCACTTCCCACAGGTGATATCAGCTGGGACACCGACGGCATCCCTTACCTTAAACATTCTGAAGGAGGAACATTGCACTGCCATCCCCTCTAGATAAAACAAGAAAAAGAAAGAAAGAGCTTACCTGTTATTCACTCTACCCCTGAGGTTAGAGGAGGTGGAAGGGTGGGGGACACTACAAGTGTAGTGTCTAGGGTTTAGGGAACGCCCAACTTAAATACAGGTAAAAATAAAAACACTTAACCAGCAACCACTGCACCCCGCATGAGAACAGCAATCAGCTGTTATGGGCCCGCGCAAACAATTTAAATCTTTACCACTTACCCAGCAGTCACTCTGTCCTCACTCCGACCGGATTCAGCTGGAAACATTGTTCATCAATGATTAAGAATCTTCACAAAGTATACATTGACTGAAATTATGTATTTAGATCGTATCTAACGTGCAAATACATCTACTGCACACCGTTAAAATCATTTCAATGGTGAGGCAGACAGCAAAATGCTGTTTTCATGAATCTACCAATGGAGTGGCTCCAGGAAACAAAGTAATTTAGTTGACTCTTCATTTTTAGGTATTACGCACTGCCAATTCTCTCAGGTGAGGTTTGAAGCAAATTTTCTAAAAGACTTGCAGCCATTAAGTCAGGCAGCACACTTCCCATTCCAGGCAAGGACAGGGTGAAACACCAAAATCATCCTCAGTGTTGCCTGATTCACTATTTTCGATTTTAATTGCAGACTTCCACGGCTGCAATTTTGTGGTCCAGATAAAGGGTTGGGAGGAGATGGGTCCTGAACAGGATGGCAGCTGAGCAACAAATCTGGAAGTTTCTGGTTCCGATGTCGGCCATTTCCACCAGTGTGTGAAAGCTGGTGAACCGTGAACCCAGTATGCTCATAGTTAGAAGCTAATGATATTTTTTAGAAGTGCATGTTCCAGGGAATTTTAATGGTGGCCCCTGCGATTTTCAAAGCGATCTTAATTCAGGCCTGCAGAGTGGAGGACTGTTTGGAATAATGAGTTGATTTCTTCGGCTGTCCCGGGGAATGTCAGTTTGATGGCTTTGTCAGGTTTTTTAATAATAGTCTTTATTGTCACAAGTAGGCTTACATTGCCATGAAGTTACTGTGAAAAGCCACGAGTCGCCACATTCCGGCGCCTGTTCGGGTAAACTGAGGGAGAATTCAGAATGTCCAAATTACCTAACAGCACGTCTCACGGGACTTAGAAGATTTACAAGTTTCTGAGTTGGATAAAGGTTTTACAAGTGTCTATTTAAGGGATGTTTGTTTATTTTGACAAATTTCTGGGACGTGATACTCTGGCCTCCCCGCAGGATGTGTCTCGACGGTGGGAGGCAGATCTTCTGGTCCCACCGTTGTCAATGAGAACGTTCCAGGTTCTTTGGGGCTGTGACAGAGATCGTCAGGGCACCTCCAGGAAGCCAGTGATGGGATGCGCCACCAGCAGGACCAGAAGATCCCACCCATGATCATTTCAATAACTTCCATAATTTGGTGAGGGGGATCGTAGGTGGGCGAGGAGGGTGAAGGGAGCTAAGAGTGTTAGAGGTGAAAGGGGTGAGGGAAAAACTCACTTAAAACTTGGTTTAATTTAAATGGATAACACGCTGATGCTATTGAAGAATAAAGTTGGTGTTCTTGGGAATGGAGGCAGGCCGTTTATGTTGCTGCTGTGCCATTGGCCCACATTTAGCTCTGCCTGAGGCCTGTACTTTCAAAATCCCGAGTACTTAAGACCATAAGACATAGGAGCAGAATTAGGCCACTTGGCCAATCGGGTCTGCTCTGCCATTCAATCATGGCTGATATTTTTCTCATCCTGATTCTCCTGCCTTCTCCCCATAACCCCTGATCCCCTTATTAATCAAGAACCTATCTATCACTGCCTTAAAGACACTTGGTGAATTGGCCTCCACAGCCTTCTGCAGCAAAGAGTTCCACAGATTCACCACCCTCTGGCTGAAGGAATTCCTCCTCATCTCTGTTTTAAAGGATTGTCCCTTTAGTCTGAGATAATGCCCTCTGGTTCTAGTTTTTCCTACAAGTGGAAACATCCTCTCCACATCCACTCTATCCAGGCCTCGCAGTATCTTGTATGTTTCAGTAAGATCCCCTCTCATCCTTCTAAACTCCAACGAATACAGACCCAGAGTCCTCAACCATTCCTCATATGACAAGTTCTTCACTCCAGGGGTCATTCTTGTGAACCTCCTCCGGACCCTTTCCAAGGCCCAGCACATCCTTCCTTAGATACGGGGCTATTGACCTTTCACTAAACACAGATTTCTGCAGCTACAGATTTCCCCAACTGCACTCTCATGTTCATGTTTGACATTCAATACCAATTAAATGATTACTCTCCCTCACTCACACCCTGTTTTTGTCCCTGGTGCAGACATCAGCACTGTTCCCTTAACTCTCAGGGATGCATACTTGAAAGGATGTGGCAGAAAACTGGATTGGCGATCCACCACCAGATCTCATGGATCAACTAAAACATGTTTGCGAAAGCCGCTCACTATTCCATCATCACCCAGGAATGCAATGATGCCCCAGCTACTCTTCACTACTGAAAACCAACTTGTTAAATCACTCTCCCCAGAATCCTATCTGGTTGCATCACAGTTTAGTATGGCAACTGCTTGGCCCAAAAGGGAAGAAACTATAGAGAGGCGTGAACACAGCTCAGTCCATCACCCGAACTCGCCTTCCAGCTACTGACTCTGTGTACACTTCCCACTGCCTTGGGAAAGTGAGTAACATAATCAAAGTGGTTAGAACTGTATAAGGTGTTAGTGAGGCCGCACCTGGAGTATTGTATTCAGTTTTGGTCTCCTTACCTGAGGAAGGACGTACTGGCACTGGAAGGTGTGCAGAGGTTAATCCCAGAGCTGAAGGTGTTGGATTACGAGGAGAGGTTGAGTTAACTGGGACTGTACTCGTTGGAATTTAGAAGGATGAGGGGAGATCTTATAGAAGCATATAAAATTATGAAGGGAATAGATAGGATAGATGCGGGCAGGTTGTTTCCACTGGCGGGTGAAAGCAGAAATAAGGGGAAGTAGATTTAGGACTGAGTTTCGGAGGAACTTCTTCACCCAAAGAACAAAGAACAAAGAAAATTACAGCACAGGAACAGGCCCTTCGGCCCTCCCAGCCTGCGCCGATCCAGATCCTCCATCCAAACCTGTCTCCTACTTTCCAAGGTCTACTTCCCTCTGTTGCCGCCCGTTCATATACCTGTCTAGATGCCTCTTAAATGTGCTATCGTGCCCGCCTCTACCACCTCCGTTGGCAAAGCGTTCCAGGCACCCACCACCCTCTGCGTAAAAAACTTTCCACGCACATCTCCCTTAAACTTTCCCCCTCTCACCTTGAAATCGTGACCCCTTTTAACTGACACCCCCACTCTTCGAAAAATCTTGTTGCTATCCACCCTGTCCATACCTCTCATAATTTTGTATACCTCAATCAGGTCCCCCCTCAACCTCCATCTTTCCAACGAAAACAATCCTAATCTACTCAACCTTTCTTCATAGCTAGCACCCTCCATACCAGGCAACATCCTGGTGAACATCCTCTGCACCCTCTCCAAAGCATCCACATCCTCCTGGTAATGTGGCGACCAGAACTGCACGCAGTATTCCAAATGTGGCCTAACCAAAGTCCTATACAACTGTAACATGACCTGCCTACTCTTGTACTCAATACCCCGTCCGATGAAGGCAAGCATGCTGTATGCCTTCTTGACCACTCTATCAACCTGCGTTGCCACCTTCAGGGTACAATGGACCTGAACTCCCAGATCTCTCTGTACATCAATTTTCCCCAGGACCCTTCCATTCACCATATAGTCCGCTCTTGAATTTGATCTTCCAAAATACATCACCTCACATTTGCCTGGATTGAACTCCATCTGCCATTTCTCTGCCCAACTCTCCAATCTATCTATATTTTGTTGTATTCTCTGACAGTCCTCCTCACTATCTGCAACTCCACCAATCTTAGTGTCATCTGCAATCTTGCTAATCAGACCACCTATACCTTCCTCCAGGTCATTTATGTAGATCACAAACAACAGTGGTCCGAGCACGGATTCCTGTGGAACACCACTAGTCACCCTTTTCCATTTTGATCACTCCCTTCCACCACTACTCTCTGTCTCCTGTTGCCCAGCCAGTTCTTTATCCATCTAGCTAGTACACCCTGAACCCCATACGACTTCACTTTTGCCATCAACCTGCCATGGGAAACCTTATCAAATGCCTTACTAAAGTCCTGTATATGACATCTACAGCCCTTCCCTCATCAATTAACTTTGTCACTTCCTCAAAGAATTCTATTAGGTTTGTAAGACATGGTCTTCCTTGCACAAAACCATGCTGCCTATCACTGATAAGTCTATTTTCTTCCAGATATGAATAGATCCTATCCCTCAGTATCTTCTCCAACAGTTTGCCTACCACTGACGTCAAGCTCACAGGTCTGTAATTCCCTGGATTTTCCCTGCTACCCTTCTTAAACAAAGGGACAACATTAGCAATTCTCCAGTCCTCCGGGACCTCACCCATGCTCAAGGATGCTGCAAAGATATCTGTTAAGGCCCCAGCTATTTCGACCCTCGCTTCCCTCAGTAACCTGAGATAGATCCCATCCGGTCCTGGGACTTGTCCACCTTAATGACTTTTAGAATACCCAAAACTTCCCCTTTCCGTGTGACAACTTGACCTAGAGTATTTAAACATCCATCCCTAGCGTCAACATCCGTCTTGTCCCTCTCCTTTGTGAATACTGATGCAAAGTACTCATTAAGAATCTCACCCATTTCCTCTGAGTCCACGCATAAATTCCCTCTCTTGTCTTTGAGTGGGCCAATCCTTTCCCTAGTTACCCTCTTGCTCCTTACATACGAATAAAAGGCTTTGGGATTTTCCTTAACCCTGTTAGCCAAAGATATTTCATGACCCCTTTTAGCCCTTTTTATTGCGCGTTTGAGATTCGTCCTACTTTCCCGATATTCCTCCAAAGCTTCATCAGTTTTGAGTCGCCTTGATCTTACATATGCTTCCTTTTTCATCTTGGCTAGTCTCACAATTTCACCCGTCATCCATGGTTCCCTAATCTTGCCATTTCTATCTCTCATTTTCACAGGAACATGTCTGTCCTGCACTCTAATCAACCTTTCCTTAAAAGACTCCCACATTTCAAATGTGGATTTACCCTTAAACAGTTGCTCCCAATCCACATTCCCTAGCTCCTGCCGAATTTTGTTATACTCTGCCTTTCCCCAATTTAGCACTCTTCCTTTCGGACCACCCTTGTCCTTGTCCATGAGTATTCTAAAACTTACGGAATTGTGATCGCTATTCCCAAAGTAATCACCGACTGAAAAATCAACCACCTGGCCGGGATCATTCCCCAATACCAGGTCCAGTATGGCCCCTTCCCGAGTTGGACTATTTACATACTGCTCTAAAAAAACTCTCCTGGATGCTCCTTACAAACTCTGCTCCATCTACGCCTCCAACACTACACGAATCCCATTCAATGTTGGGGAAGTTAAAATCTCCCATCACAACCACCCTATTGCTCCTACATTTTTCTATAATCTGTCTGCATATTTGTACCTCTACTTCATGCTCACTTTTGGGAGGCCTGTAGTAAAGTCCCAACAATGTTACTGCACCCTTCCTATTTCTTAGCTCCACCCATATTGCCTCAGTGCTCGAATCCCCTATCGTGCCCTCCTTAATCACAGCTGTGATATCATCTCTGACGAGTAATGCAACTCCTCCACCCCTTCTACCTCCCTCTCTATCCCTCCTGAAGCATCTATACCCTGGAATATTCAGTTGCCAGTCCTGCCCTTCCCTCAACCACGTCTCAGTAATACCAATAACATCATATTTCCAGGTACTGATCCAAGCCCTAAGTTCATCTGCCTTACCTGCTACACTTCTCGCATTAAAAGAAATGCACGACAGACCACCTGTCCCTTTGCGTTCATCATCTCTTCCCTGTCGACTCTGCCCCTTAGTCACATTGAGTATATTATCATGTACCTTACCGGCTTTAGTTGCTGCTTCTTTACTGACCTCAAACTTCCTAATCTGGTTCCCATCCCCCTGCCACATTAGTTTAAAACCTCCCCAACAGTGTTAGCAAAAGCACCCCCTAGGACATTGGTTCCAATCCTGCCCAGGTGTAGACCATCTGGTTTGTAATGGTCCCACCGCCTCCAGAATCGGTTCCAATGTCCCAAAAATCTGAACCCCTCCCTCCTGCACCATCTCTCAAGCCACATATTCATACTGACTATTCTTGAATTTCTACCCTGATTGTCACGTGGCACTGGTAGCAATCTTGAGATTACTACCTTTGAGGTCCTACTTTTTAACTTATCTCCTAACTCCTTAAATTCTGATTGTAGGACCTCATCCTTTTTATTACCTATATCGTTGGTGCCTATATGCACCACGACAACTGGCTGTTCACCCTCCCCCTTTAGTATGTCCTGCAGCCGATCGGAGACATCCCTGACCCGTGCACCCGGGAGGCAACATACCATTCGGGAGTCTCGTTTTCAACCACAGAAACGCCTGTCTACTCCCCTTACAATTGAATCCCCTATGACTATAGCCCTGCCAGTCTTTTTCCCGCCCTTCTGTGCTGCAGAGCTATCCACGGTGCCATGAGCCTGGCTACTACTGCCTTCCGCTGGTGAGTCATCTCCCCCAACAGTATCCAAAATGGTATACCTGTTTTGGAGGGAGATGACCGCAGGGGGCACCTGCACTGCCTTCCTGCTCTTTCTCTGCCTTTTGGTTACCCATTCCCTGTCTCCCTCACCAATCCTAATCTGCGGTGTGACCAACTCACTGAACGTGCTATCCACGACCTCCTCAGCATCGCGGATGCTCCAAAGTGAGTCCACCCGCAGCTCCAGAGCCGTCATGCGGTCTAACAGGCGCTGCAGCTGGACACACCTTGCGCACATGAAGGAGTCAGGGACATGGGCCACGTCCCTAAACTCCCACATTGAGCACGAGGAACATAACACGGGTCTGGGATCTCCTGCCATTTTTACCCTTTACCTTAACTGACTACAAACTATACTATCAAATAATTAATAAGTGAAAGGAACAAAGATTTTACTTACCAATCACAATACTTACCAACACACGAAGAGTTAAATTTCTCCCAGCTGCTGCTAATTGGAGCACTTTCCTTACCAGCCAATCAGATCTCTGCTTTGCTGTGATGTCGCTCTTCCAGGTAAGTTTTTAAAGTTTTAATGAGGTAAACTTACCTTCGCAAAGACCCCTCGCCACTGCTCCCGCCGAGACCCTGATGTCCGCTGCTCCTTTTCAACAGTCTTTTTTTTTGGTTAGAGGAGGAGGGCGGGTGGGAGACACTACACGTGTAGTGTCTCGGGTTTAGCCGCTGCCCAAATATATCAATTCACTCACCTTCCCAGAGTGCAATTCAGCTCCTCCCACTCACTGCAAAACTGCAAGTTAAGTTTTTTTTAAAGTAGGGAATCTTACCGCTCCCTTTCAGCTCCTCCCGAGCTGGGTTGTGAATCTGTGGAATTTGTTGCCCAGTGAAGCAGTTGAGGCTCTTTCATTAAATGTTTTTAAGATAAAGATAGATAGTTTTTTGAAGAATAAAGGGAGTAAGGGTTATGGTGTTCAGGCCGGAAAGTGGAGCTGAGTCCACAAAAGATCAGCCATGATCTCATTGAATGGCGGAGCAGGCTTGAGGGGCCAGATGGCCTACTCCTGCTCCTAGTTCTTATTTATAGAATTTACAATGCAGAAGGAGGCCATTCGGCCCATTAAGTCCGCACCGGCTCCCTGAAAGAGCACCCTACCCAAGCCCACACCTCCACCCCATCCCCATAACCCAGTAACCCCACCCAACACTAAGGGCAACTTTGGATACTAAGGGCAATTTAGCATGGCCAATCCACCTAACCTGCACATCTTTGGACTATGGGACGAAACCGGAGCAAACTCACGCACACACGGGGAGAACGTGTAGACTCCGCACAGACAGTGAACCAAGCTGGGAATCGAACCTGGGACCCTGGAGCTGTGAAGCAATTGTGCTAACCACTATGCTACCGTGCTGCCCCTTATGTTCTTATGAACTGCTGCTTCACCGCTCCAGGGACCTGGGTTAATTCCGGCCTCGGGTGCTTGTGTGGAGTTTTCATTTCCTCCCCATGTCTACGTGGGTTTCTTCCGGGTGCTCCAGTGTCCTCCCACAGTCCAAGGATGTGCAGGTCAGGTGGATTGACCGTGATAAATTGCCCTTAAATGTCCAAACTTTTATGTGAGGTTACTGGGTTATGGGAATGGGGTGGAGGCATGTGCTTAAGTAGAGTGCTCTTTCCAAGGGTCGGTGCAGACTCGATGAGCGGAATGGCCTCCTTATGCACTGTAAATTCTATAATCCTGTGCCATTACCTCTAGTGCCCCTCATGGATCTATACTTGGCCCACTTCAATTTTCCATCTACATGCTGCCCCTCAGCAACATCATCTGAAGATGCAACATTAGTTTCACATGTACGCTGACGCTACCCAGCTCCATCTCAGCACCACCTCTCTCAAATCCTCCGCTGACGCTAAAATATCAGGTTATTTGTACAACGTTCACTATTGGATGAGCAGAAATTTCCACTAATTAAATATTGGGAAGATGGAAGGAATTGGAAGGGGGGGGTGTTTTCTAGAGCTGTTGGGGAGGGTTTAAACTAATGTGGCAGGGGGATGGGAACCGATGCAGGAAGTTGGAAGGTAGTAAAACAGGGACAGAAGCAAAAGGAAGTAAGGGGAAAAGTGCAAGGCAGAGAAGACATAGTCAAAAATCTAAAAGGGCGACAGTACAAGGTACAGTGACTGAGGGGAGCTCAGTGAATAGGCCCAGTAATAACAAAAGGAATAAAACTGTGTAGCCACCTAAAATGTACGCTGAGCTACAAAATAAGCCAAGCGCTAAGACTGCAGGGAAACAGGCAGTTTAGCCAGAACAGCAGTCTGCAAAGAGAGCATTTTGCATTCTGCAAGTAGCAGAAACCAGTTTGGGCTCAGGTGAGAAGACCTTAGCTAGGTGCAAATGGCAAAACGCTTTGCATGCTAATGAGGCAATCAGGCCTGAACACCCACACAATAGAAACATTTGATTCTGAATGGACACATTTGAATCAAGGCCCAGACATCGAGGCACCAGAAACCTCCAAACAAAAGGGCATAAGAAACGCCCCCCCCATCACGGAGACCCCCTCGCATTGGGGAATTAAAACAGTATCGATGAGGAATTGACCCAATAGATATCCAAAGGTTAAAGCCCGCCCAAGAAGAGGGAAGGACAATGGGATCCCTATAAAAGTCAGGGACCTCGTGTTGTCCGGTCTGTTTTCTGTGCTCCGGCTTAACTTCGGTCAAGGTCTGTTATTTCGTGCTCCGGCCCTGACCAAGAACTTGAAGCTACACTCTGACTCCAGCCGTTGAGCACCAGCCGCCGAACCGTAAGTGCCAGTACGACGCTCGCTACGCGAACTAAGCCCGCTAGAACCCCCAGTGACCAGAACGCTTGCTGAAGGTTGCAGCCCAAGACCAGGACGAAGGCCTCGCTCCCTGACCTTGCCTGTTCCTGTTAGATAAGTATTCTGATTACTTTAGTTTAGTCATAGCTTAGTCTCTTAGTGTGTGCATGAATATTTATTATTACTGTATAATAAATATTATCGTTTGGACCTTACTAATCGGTGTATCGTCTTTATTACTTTGAACTTGACCTTGGAATACTCGTGACGTTGTCTATACGGCAACTGGCGACTCCTAAGCTGAATAAATACATACAACAGAGCCTAGTGGTGTTAAGCACTTGGAAGTTAATACACCCCAATAAACGCGTTTTATGCCAACATACTAAAACGTGCAACAACTGGAGATGGTAAGATTCAAAACAGAGGTAAAAAAACCAACATAAGTGTACTTTACCTGAATGCTCGTAGTATTCGGAATAAAGTAAATGAGTTGATGGCACAAATCATCGTAAATGACTGATTTAGTGGCCATTACTGAAACATGGTTAAAGGATGGTCACGACTGGGAGTTAAATATCCGAGGGTATCAAACTATTCGGAAGGACAGAGTGGATGGTAAGGGTGGTGTTGCTCTGTTATTTAAGGATGACATCCGGGCAATAGTAAGGGATGACATCGGTGCTATGGAGGATAAGGTTGAATCCATTTGGGTGGAAATCAGGAATAGTAAGGCGAAAAAGTCACTGATAGGAGTAGTCTATCGGCCACCAAATAGTAACGATATGGTGGGGCAGGCAATAAACAAAGAAATAACTGATGCATGTAGAAATGGTACAGCAGTTATCATGGGGGATTTTAATCTACATGTCGATTGGTTTAACCAGGTCGGTCAAGGCAACCTTGAGGAGGAGTTTATAGAATGTATCCGCGATAGTTTCCTAGAACAGTATGTAATGGAACCTACGAGGGAACAAGCGGTCCTAGATCTTGTCCTGTGTAATGAGACAGGATTGATTCATGATCCCATAGTTAGGGATCCTCTTGGAAGGAGCAATCACAATATGGTGGAATTTAAAATACAGATGGAGGGTGAGAAAGTAAAATCAAATACTAGTGTTTTGTGTTTAAACAAAGGAGATTACAAGGGGATGAGAGAAGAACTAGCTAAGGTAGACTGGGAGCTAAGACTTTATGGTGGAACAGTTGAGGAACAGTGGAGAACCTTCCAAGCGATTTTTCACAGTGCTCAGCAAAGGTTTATACCAACAAAAAGGAAGGACGGAAGAAAGAGGGAAAATCGACCGTGGATATCTAAGGAAATAAGGGAGAGTATCAAATTGAAGGAAAAAGCATATAAAGTGGCAAAGATTGCTGGGAGATTAGAGGACTGGGAAATCTTTAGGGGGCAACAGAAAGCTACTAAAAAAGCTATAAAGAAGAGTAAGATAGAGTATGAGAGTAAACTTGCTCAGAATATAAAAACAAACAGTAAAAGTTTTTACAAATATATAAGACAAAAAAGAGTGGCTACGGTAAATATTGGTCCTTTAGAGGATGAGAAGGGAGTTTTAATAATGGGAAATGAGGAAATGGCTGAGGAACTGAACAGGTTTTTTGGGTCGGTCTTCACAGTGGAAGACACAAATAACATGCCAGCGACTAATAGAAATGAGGCTATGACAGGTGAGGACCTTGAGAGGATTGTTATCACTAAGGAGGGAGTGATGGGCAAGCTAATGGGGCTAAAGGTAGACAAGTCTCCTGGCCCTGATGGAATGCATCCCAGAGTGCTAAAAGAGATGGCTAGGGAAATTGCAGATGCACTAGTGATAATTTACCGAAATTCACTAGACCCTGGGGTGGTCCCGGTGGATTGGAAATTAGCAAACGTGACGCCACTGTTTAAAAAATGAGGTAGGCAGAAAGCAGGAAATTATAGGCCAGTGAGCTTAACTTCGGTAGTATGGAAGATGCTGGAATCTATCATCAAGGAAGAAATGCGAGGCACCTGGATAGAAATTGTCCCATTGGGCAGACGCAGCATGGGTTCGTAAAGGGCAGGTCATGCCTAACTAATTTAGTGGAATTTTTTGAGGACATTACCAGTGCAGTAGATAATGGGGAGCCGATGGATGTGGTATATCTGGATTTCCAGAAAGCCTTTGACAAGGTGCCACACAAAAGGTTGCTGCATAAGATAAAGATGCATGGCATTAAGGGTAAAGTAGTAGCATGGATAGAGGATTGGTTAATTAATAGAAAGCAAAGAGTTGGGATAAATGGGTGTTTCTCTGGTTGGCAATCAGTAGCTAGTGGTGTCCCTCAGGGATCCATGTTGGGCCCACAATTGTTCACAATTTACATAGATGATTTGGAGTTGGGGACCAAGGGCAATGTGTCCAAGTTTGCAGATGACACTAAGATGAGTGGTAAAGCGAAAAGTGCAGAGGATACTGGAAGTCTGCAGAGGGATTTGGATAGGTTAAGTGAATGGGCTAGGGTCTGGCAGATGGAATACAATGTTGACAAATGTGAGGTTATCCATTTTGGTAGGAATAACAGCAAACGGGATTATTATTTAAACGATAAAATATTAAAGCATGCTGCTGTTCAGAGAGACTTGGGTGTGCTAGTGCATGAGTCACAGAAGGTTGGTTTACAAGTGCAACAGGTGATTAAGAAGGCAAATGGAATTTTGTCCTTCATTGCTAGAGGGATGGAGTTTAAGACTAGGGAGGTTATGTTGCAATTGTATAAGGTGTTAGTGCGGCCACACCTGGAGTATTGTGTTCAGTTTTGGTCTCCTTACTTGAGAAAGGACGTACTGGCGCTGGAGGGTGTGCAGAGGAGATTCACTAGGTTAATCCCAGAGCTGAAGGGGTTGGATTATGAGGAGAGGTTGAGTAGACTGGGACTGTACTCGTTGGAATTTAGAAGGATGAGGGGGGATCTTGTAGAAACATTTAAAATTATGAAGGGAATAGATAGGATAGATGCGGGCAGGTTGTTTCCACTGGCGGGTGACAGCCGAACTAGGGGACATAGCCTCAAAATAAGGGGAAGTAGATTTAGGACTGAGTTTAGGAAGAACTTCTTCACCCAAAGGGTTGTGAATCTATGGAATTCCTTGCCCAGTGAAGCAGTTGAGGCTCCTTCATTACATGTTTTTAAGGTAAAGATAGATAGTTTTTTGAAGTATAAAGGGATTAAGGGTTATGGTGTTCGGGCCGGAAAGTGGAGCTGAGTCCACAAAAGATCAGCCATGATCTAATTGAATGGCGGAGCAGGCTCGAGGGGCCAGATGGCCTACTCCTGCTCCTAGTTCTTATGTTCTTATGTTTTCAGCCTCTGGTTGAAACTCTGTTCCCTAGCTACCAACTCCATCCTTTGCGCTGGCAACAGTTTGATGTTAAGTCTATTTACAAACTTGGTGTCAATTTGATCCTGCAGTGAACTTTTGACTTTGAATTCTGACTTCAATTCCATGGCATCACTAACGTTGTCTATTCCTATCTCTGCATCATAACCTCACTTCACCCCTATCTCGGCTGACCTACTGCTGAAACCCTCGTTCATCGAATCATAAAATCATAGTATCCCGACACTGCAGAAGGAAGCCATTTGGCCCATCGAGTCTGAACTGACCTTCCGACAGGGTACCCGACCTAAGTCCAAGCCACTGCCCTCGCCTGATCCCTGTAACCCTGTAACCCCACTTAACCTGCATATCTTTAGTCACTAAAGGGCAATTTTATCGTGGCCATCCACCTAACCAGCACATCTTTGGACTGTGGGAGAAAACTGGAGCACCCGGAAGAAACCCACACAGGCATTGGGATGACATGTAAACTCAACACAGTCACCCAAGGCCATAATTGTACCCGGATCCCTGGTGCAGTGAGACAGCAGTGCTACCCATTGTGCCACCATGCATTTATGCCATCTAGACTTGATTATTCCAATGCATTTATAAATGGTATCCCACATTTAACCCTTGATAAACTTGGTCATTCAGAATACTGCTGCCCTGGTGCTACCTTGCAGGAAGTGTCATTTGTCCATCCTCCCCATGCTCGCTGCCCTATGCTGGCTCCTTGCTAAGCTACATCTTGATTTTAAATTTCTTGTCCTTGTTTTCAAATCCCTCCATGGCCTCCCCCATCCCTATATCTGTCATCTACTCCAGTCACACAGTCCCCCAAGACTTCTGCTCTACTCTAAAACTGCCCTCTTGTCTATCCCTGATTTTAATTGCTCCATCATTGGAGGTCACGCCTTTAGTAATCACGGCCTAAGCTCTGCAATGCCCTCTCCACCTTAATTTCCTCCTCGAAGGCACTCCATAAAATCAACCTCGTTGACCAGGTTTTTGGTGATCTAATCTGAGATGTTCTTATGTATCGCATTGTCTGATAATCTTCCTATGAAAGTTATCCAGTCAGCACCCTCTTTATCCTGCAGTACAAATTGTGATAGTTTGAAATTTGGCCATGATGTGGAGATGCCGGCGTTGGACTGGGGTGAGCACAGTAAGAAGTATTACACCAGGTTAAAGTCCAACATGTTTGTTTCAAACACTAGCTTTCGAAGCACTGCTCTGTTGGAACCAACAATTCTACGGACACGTGCTTGTAGGATTAGAATAGCGGTTTTAATATACTTACAACAGAGCCAGCCTGTTAGCCGTTGAACTTTCGGTGAACTGGCCGGCTGACCCTGTGGCACTGATCTTTATACAACAGCTCCTGGGGGAGGAGTCCTGGGAGGAGCCAAGTGAGAAGCCCCGTACAACTCTCGAGCAGTCCCAGAGCTACTCCCCCTGGAGGTCAGGTAGTGAAACTGCACTTACAGTATAGATACATGTATATACAGGTTATAGTCCGGTGTGAATCACATTCACCACATTCACCCCCTGTGAAAAAAATCGAGTCCAGCGGGGGTGGTGGCTCACAGAGTTAGTCTGTCCGGTGGACGAATTGTTCTTTTTGATCTGCGGAGCACCGGGGTTGCAGCCTCTTGCGGTGGCTGGGTGGGTGTTGAGAGCTAGGGTACGATGGCAGACTCCGGGGCGGGTCTCGTCCAAACTTTATACACTGCTGGCTCGACCGGAGACTGGGGGCACTGGGGGCGGGCTGGTTCTGGCGTGTGGAACCGGTGGGGTGAGCTTGCGGAATCGGGGGCACGATGGGGCGGCAGCATAGGGAATGGGGTAAGGGGTTCCTCAGTGGGGGTGTGGGGGCTGAATCCAGCGGGTGCCAGGTCCCGAAGGGATACTGTGTCCTGGCGACCGTCCGGGAACTCCACGAATGCATACTGGGGGTTAGAATGGAGGAGGCGCACCTTTTCAACAAGGGGATCAGTTTTGTTCCCCCTTACGTGCTTCCTGAGGAGGACCGGGCCTGGTGTCCTCAGCCAGGCCGGAAGTGAGACTCCCGTGGTAGTGCCCCTAGACAAAATGAGGAGTTGCTCGTGGGGGGTTTGATTTGTAGCTGTACAGAGGAGGGATCTGATAGCGTGGAGCGCGTCTGGGAGGACTTCTTGCCATTGGGAGACTTGGAGTTTTCTAGACCAGAGGGTCAGCAGGACGGTCTTCCAGACCGTCGTGTTCTCCCTCTCCACCTGTCCGTTCCCCCTGGGATTGTAGCTGGTAGTCCTGCTCGAGGCGATGCCCTTGTTGAGCAGGTACTGACGCAGCTCGTCGCTCATAAAGGACGAACCCCAGTCGCTGTGCACGTAGCTGGGGAAACCGAACAGGGTGACGACACTATGCAGGGCCCTAATGACTGGGTGGGAGGTCATATCAGGGCATGGAATGGCAGAAGGGAATCGGGAGAACTCGTCGATGATGTTGAGGAAATAGATGTTCTTGTTAGTGGAGAGGAGTGGCCCTTTGAAATCGATTGCAAGGCGTTCAAAGGGCCTAGAAGCCTTGACCAGGTGGTCCCTGTCTGGTCTATAGAAGTGCGGTTTGCACTCTGCACAGATCGGGCAGTCCCTGGTGACCGCTTTTACCTCCTCGTTGGAGAAAGGCAGGTTTCGGGCTCAGATGTAGTGGGCGAGCCGGGTGACCCCTGGATGGCAGAGGTCCACGTGGATGGTTTTCAGATGGCTGATCTGTGTGCTGGCGCATGTCCCGCGGGATAGGGCATCCGAGGCTCATTGAGCTTCCCCGGTCGATATTTAATATCATAACTATAGGTGGAGAGTTCGATCCTCCACGAAAGGATTTTATCATTTTTAATTTTGCCCCTTTGCGAGTTGTCATACATAAAGGCAACCGATCGTTGGTCGGTGATGAGGGTGAACCTCCTACCTGCGAGGTAGTGCCTCCACTGGATGAACAGCCTCCACGATGGCTTGCGCTTCCTTCTCGACAGAGGAGTGTCAGAGTTCTGAAGCGGATAGGGTACGGGAGAAAAATGCAACGGGCCTCCCTGCCTGATTTAAAGTGGCTCTAGAGCTACCTCTGAGGTGTCGCTCTCAACCTGAAAGGGAGTGGATTCATCCACCGCCCGCATGGCTGCCTTGACGATGTCCTCCTTGATGCAGCTGAAGGCCTGGCGCACCTCAGCAGACAGGGGAAATCGTGTGGTCTTAAAGAGTGGGTGGGCTTTGTCTGCATATTGGGGGACCCACTGGGCGTAGTATGAAAAGAACCCCAAGTACCGTTTGAGGGCCTTGGGGCAATGAGGGAGGGGGAGGGCGCATGCGGTCCAGGTCTGGGCCCAGGACTCCGTTCTTCACGACGTAGCCGAGGATGGCCAGTCTGTTTGTGCGGAAAACAAATTTCTCCTTGTCATAAGTGAGATTTAATTTCTGTGCTGTTTGGAGAAAACGGTGGAGGTTGGCGTCCTGGTTCTGCTGGTCATAGCCGCAGATGGTAATATTGTCCAGATACGGAAACGTGGCCCGCAGCCCGTACTGGTCTACCATTCGGTCCATTGCTCGTTGGAACACCGAAACCCCGTTGGAGACGCCGAAGGGAACCCGGAGGAAATGGAATAGGCGACCATCGGCCTCGAACGCCGTGTAGTGGCGGTCCTCTGGGTGGATTGGGAGCTGGTGGTATGCATACTTCAGATCCACCGTGGAAAATAGTCGATATTGGGCGATCTGATTAACCATGTCTGCAATTCTGGGGAGGGGATACGCGTCTAGGAGCGCAAGACGATTTATGGTCTGGCTATAGTCGACGAGCAGGACATAAAGTTTAAATTTAGAATAACTAGCGCCTTGAATTATGAGCGTAGCGACGGTGCGTCCTTGGATTTGGACTGAGTGGGAGCCCGAAGCGAGGGCGATAGTTTGGCTCACCAGAAAAATAGAAAGCGAATAGCGTCTTACCAGCTCTGGATGTATAAAGCTCTCGGTGCTCCCGGAGTCAAAGAGGCATGGCGTGCTGTACCCGTTGATCTGGACCTCCGCCATCGAACTTCATAGGTGCTTGGGGCGGGATTGATCTAGGGTGACCGCGTTGAGTTGCGGGCCGCGTGGTGAGTGCCCCGGGAAGTCGTAGTCTTCAGATGAGCTTTCTGAGCATGCCGATGCAGATGGGGCCCATGGATCGCACGTGGTGAGCGGCGAGGAAGATGGCGGCCCCCATGAGTCGCACGTGGCCGGCCACATGGTGGGGGTTTGCCAAGATGGCGGGAGGGGGCGGAGTCGGGGCGTAGGCCGCAGCGTTTTGGGCCCCGCGGGCCCGCTGGTGTTGGGAGCGATTTGTTCTCTCTGCAGGGGAGGTAAAAACTGGGGCCCTTTTCGCGAGGCACACTCTGGCATAGTGGCCTTTCTTCCCGCAGCTGCTGCAGGTCGCGGATCGGGCTGGGCAGTGCTGCCGCGGGTGCTGGCTTTGGCCACAGAAATGGCAGGCTGGGGCAGCTGAGTAGCTGGCTGGAGCAGCTGAGTAGCTGGCTGGGGCAGCAGAATAACTGGCTTTGGCAGCGCGGTAGCTGGGGGCCGTGCGGCACAGGCCTGGGGGGACTGTTGGTCGGGGGTCCACGATGAGGTCGCGGGGTCCGCGGGAAACGACGTGAGGCTGCGGAAGGAAACTTCCATAGTGGTAGCAGCCTCCACAGTAGTGTCTAAGTCCTGGGCCCCCTTTTCCAGCAGTCTTTGGCGCACATAGTTAGACCTAAGGCCCGCTACGAAAACGTCCCGCACAGCAAGCTCCCTATGTTCAGCCGCGGTAACTTGATAATTACAGTCATTGGAAAGATTGTTCAATTCCCTTACAAACTCGGCAAGCGTTTCTGTAGGCCGCTGACGGCGAGTCGTAAACACGTGGCGTGCATAAACCTCGTTAATGGGCCTAACGTACATTTTGTCCAATATTGCCAGCGCTGCGGTGTAATAACCAGCCGGATTCAGCTGTGTGGAGATTCTGTGGCTTACCCTCGCGTGCAGTAGGCTGAGTTTTTGTTCCTCCGTTGTTCTGGCGGTGCTGGCTTCTGCCAGGTAGGCTTTAAAACATCTCAGCCAGTGAGAAAAAATTTCCTTAGCCTCTGCATCCTGTGGGTCACGTTCTAGGCATCCGGGCTTGAGGGCTGCTTCCATGATTTCTTCGACTGTTTCCTAAGTATATTAAATTGTTGGAACCAACAATTCTACGGACACGTGCTTGTAGGATTAGAATAGCAGTTTTAATATACTTACAACAGAGCCAGCCTGTTAGCCGTTGAACTTTTGGTGAACTGGCCGGCTGACCCTGTGGCACTGATCTTTATACAGCAGCTCCCGGGGGAGGAGTCCTGAGCGGAGCCAAGGGAGAAGTCCCGTACAACTCTCGAGCATTCCCAGAGCTACTCCCCCTGGAGGTCAGGTAGTGCAACTGCACTTACAATATAGACACATATATATACAGGTTATAATCCGGTGTGAATCACATTCATCACATGCTCCAATTCAATTCACCTGAGGAAGGAGCAGTGCTCCGAAAGCTAGTGTTTGAAACAAACATGTTGGACTTTAACCTGGTGTTGTAAGACTTCTTATTGAAATTTGGCATTCTTGCATTTGTCCAGGTGACTGCATGGTGATGAGCTTTGGCAACATGTTTGTCTTTTCATTAAGACAGAAACACTTATTTAAAATATAAATACTTGATCAAAAAGATACAGGGATATGAGGAAAGAACTGGCGAGGGGAATGAATTGGAATGTTATTGAAAAGAACTGATGTAGTCTTGATGGACAAAATGGTCACCTTCTGGCACGCAAACCTTTTGGCACAAGGGAAGATCCCACAAAATAGAGTCATAAAGTCAGAGTTTTACAGCACGAAAAGGTGTCCTTCTGCTCATCATGTCTATGCCGGCTATCAAGCTTATTACTATTCCAATCACATTTTACAGCAGTTGCGCTGGTAGCCTTGTTTGCTATCACATTTCAAGTTCTCATCTGAATGCTTCTTACATGTTGTGAGGCTTTTCGCCTCGGCCACATTTTCAGGCAGTGAGTTCCAGATTCCCATCACCCTCTGGGTGAAAAAGGTTTTCCTCAAATCCCCTCTCCCTTACCTTAAATCCATGACCCTTGGTTATTGACCCCTCTACTAAGCAGAAAACAGTTTTTATATTTTATTCAATGGACGTGGGCATCGCACGTTGTGTCAGCATTTATTGCCCATCCGTAATTGCCCTTGAGGGGGCAGTTAATAGTCAACCGGATTGCTGTGGATCTGAAGTCACATGTAGGCCAGACCAGGTAAGGACAGCAGATTTCCTTCTCTAAAGGGCGTTAATGAACCAGATGGGTTTTTAGGACAATCGGCAATGGTTTCATGGTCACCATTATACTTTTAAGACCAGATTTTTTTATTGAATTAAAATGTGTCCCTCTGCAGTGGTGGGATTTGAACCTGGGTCCCCAGAGCATAACTCTGGGTGGTCTGGTTTACTGGTAAGTGATAATACCACTAGGCCACCGCCTTCTTATCTGCCCTATCTATGTCTTTCGTAATTTTGTACACCTCAATCAGGTCCCCCCCTCAGCCTTCTCTGCTGCAAGGAAACCAACCGTAGCCGATCCAGCCTCTCTTCAGAGCTGAAACGCTCCAACCCAGACAACATTCTGGTGAATCTGCTCTGCCCCCTTTCTAGTGCAATCCCGGAGTGTGGCAACCTGAACTGCACACAGTACTCTTGCTGTGGCCTAAGGGATGTTTTATACAGATCCATCATTACCTTCCTGCATTGAGATGATTGACCAGTTCTTGTGCGGCTGGTTTTTATTCGTCACACTAACACTAAACTCATTAGCTCCTTGTTATCATGCAAAATGGGAGATGGAGAATGGGACATGTCCCGATTGCAACTCTCCTGATTATTTTCCACTGAAGTTAAATTTAGGAGATGTGTAGAAGGGGCTGCCAATTAACTCCTGAATGTTTCACGCTAGCACATAAAATATGTGAGTGTAAATCGGATCGCTAGTTCCAAGCTCTCTTTGCACCAATTATGATGTCAGGGCCCTGGCTTCATTTACATTGCAATTGCTGAAGTAAAAGAGGCTTCACTTCACAATGATCCTACAGTTAGTGTGAAGGGAGTATTGAGCAGTTTTTTTATCTATTGAGACGAGAATGCAGGAAATCCAATGACTGAGAATAATCAGTTTTACAAATTACATACTTCAATAAGCACCTAGCTTTAATGGTAAAACAGCTTTCAAGACATAAATCAAGAACCCATTTCAATCCTACACATTCACATCCACGGTACCTCTGCCATTCAACCCTCTAGGCCTGTGCTATCTCTCCATCTACTTCAGTCCAATTCGCAGTTGTCCTTCAATACTCTTTAATCATTTTCTGGCTCAAATGTTTACTAATTCTTTCACTAAGGGTGTAATTGTTTTGTAGATGTTCACATCGCAAAGGGAAGCCATTGTGCACCTTGTCAATGGCACAGTTTCTCACCTCCGAAAAAAGGATTCGGATTTATACAGCATCTTTCATGAGTATTGGATGTGCTGAAGCTCTTTGAAGCCAATGAAGTACTTTGGAAGTGTCTTCGCTGTTTCAATATGGAAAACACAGCAACCAATGTTCGCACAGTAAGATCCCACAGTCATGTGTTAATGACCAGATAATCCATTTTTGTGATGTTTACTGAGGGTTAAATTTCAGCCGGATGAACAGAGTTAAGATTGTAAGCTGTAGGAGCAGAAGTGGTTTATTCGTCCTACTCTGCCGTTCAATGGCTTCACTCCTCTTTGTTAGAATAATTCCACCGATGTTTTTGTCAAATGCGAGGGCAGACAGATCCTTAGTTTAATGCAGCTGCGCTCCGAAAGCTAGTAACTCCAAGCAAACCTATTGGGCTTTAACCTGGTGCTGTACGATGCCTTACTAGAACCCAGGGAGCAAGTTACCCTGGGATTTAGAAATACAGGGGACACAATAGGAATTATTCACAAAAAGGAAAACTTGTTTAGAGGTGGCTTTTGGTGGGTTGTTAACTTCCTCTGAACACTGCTGTGCAGTGGCTGCTGTGATTGTATTGTGCTACTTAATCCAGTAATAATTTAATTTGTTTTAATCAGATTATTGTCTGTGTTAGTATAGTGCAGGCAGGAATTGAAAACTCTTGTCATAACAAGCATGAAGTGGAATAAAACCAAATCCTTTTTCAACCGAAGGCAATGGGCCTCCGTAGAAACGTTGTCATGCCACGAGCTGCAGCGGTCTCTGTATCATAAGAGTCTTGAGGTTTGACTGAAGGTGCACGTTAAGGCCCTTTGGAAGTCCTGATGTGCGAGTGCACATGGGAATTGTCAGGGACGGTTTCAGCTCCTGATTGCTAAATCCTATGCTCCCCAGGACCCTCCACAAACACCTCTGAGTTAGAGTCAGAGACTTGGGACAGTTCTGCGGTACTCACGGTAGGCCTCACGGTAGCATGGTGGTTAGCATCAATGCTTCACAGCTCCAGGGTCCCAGGTTCGATTCCCGGCTGGGTCACTGTCTGTGTGGAGTCTGCACGTCCTCCCCGTGTGTGCGTGGGTTTCCTCCGGGTGCTCCGGTTTCCTCCCACAGTCCAAAGATGTGCAGGTTAGGTGGATTGGCCATGCTAAATTGCCCGTAGTGTAAGGTTAATGGGGGGATTGTTGGGTTACGTGGGTTTAATTAGGGTGATCATTGCTCGGCACAACATCGAGGGCCGAAGGGCCTGTTCTGTGCTGTACTGTTCTATGTTCTATGTTCTACTTACCCGAGTAGCTGCCCAGGAAATGTTAGGCAGATTAAAACCGAGATTAACATCTGGGTAAATGCACAACTGACTGCCCCAGCAGTCCTCTCCCCTGACGTAAGGCCCCACCCCCATCCCCCACCCCCTCAAACCTCCATGCAACCCTCCCTCGACCCCCCAACTATCACTGCCGCTGCTCGGAAGATCTCGGCCCACATCATCCATCGCCCACAAATAAGGCTGACCTTCAAACACACTCTTGAACCAAAATCTCTACACACTTTAATTATGTTACAAGAGTAATGGAAGTAAACTAAAATGACACTAGCCTTTCGCATTGTATCTTTGTAACCATTTCAATCACTGCATTAAAGATTACATGTCCAACAGCATCAGTGTTGGCTATCAGGGATTAATGGCCGCAAGGCATGTCTGAATGTTTGATTGAAAGTGTTACAGTTTCAAATCCTTGGTAAATCTTGCATTATTCCCTCTAGGTTTAAGCAGCGGGAGATTGTGGATGCTTCACAACTGATCAATTAATGGCTGAAGTAAAATAATTCCTAAAGGTTGCGGAACTTGAAGGATATGTTTGAACAGTGACTGGAATCGTATGTATGGATCTCACAAAAACAAGATATAGGCAACCAGTAAGTCCAGGACAGTTTGTTCCCTTTTAATCTATTAACTTCATCAATCCACTTTCTGGCCATACCGTTCTTTACCATCTAGGCTGTCTGCTTTTAACAGCTTTACCTGAAATCACACTTTGAGCCATAAATGTTTCACCAAACTTCCATCATTATCTCTGACTTCATCAGTGACTGATACTGCCTGGTATTTCTCTTCAACAGAGTGGACACTGAAACAGATAATCTATGTAGCAGCTTGTGGGAGCATGCTGTGCGCAAATTGACTGTTTCACAACAGTGACTATAGTTTAAAGAAAACTCATCGGCTGTAAAGCATTGGATTCGATTTGTTTATTGTCACGTGTACCGAGCTACATTGAAAAGTATTTATCTGCGAGCAGCTGAAACAGATCATTAGGACATCCTTAGGCCATGAAAGTTGCTAATTAAATGCTTTCCTTGAATTTTTCTTGTTGATAATTAAATGGCGGCACAGTGGTTAGCACTGGGTTCAATTCTGACCTTGGGTGACTGTGTAGAGTTTGCACATTCACCCCGTGTATGTGTGGGTTTCCTTCCACAGACTGAAGGTGTGCAAGTTAGGTGGGTTGGCCATGCTAAATTGACCCTAAGCATCCAAAGATTAGTTGGGGCTACGGGAATACGGGGATAGGGTGGGGTATTGGGCCTCCTTCTGCACTGTAGGGATTCTCTGATTCTATGATCCTATGGATGTGACAACTCTTAATTGCCCACATCCATAGGTAGGGTGCTCTTTTGGAGAGTCGGTGCAGACTTGAAGGGCCGAATGGCCTCCTTCTGCACTGTAGGGATTCTCTGATTCTATGATCCTATGGATGTGGGCGCAGTTGGTAAGGTCAGCGTTTAATGTTGCCCTATCCTAACTGTCCTTGAACTGATTTGCTTGCTGCACATTTCAGAGGGCAATTAAGAGTTGTCACATCCATAGGATCATAGAATCAGAGAATCCCTACAGTGCAGAAGGAGGCCCAATACCCCACCCTATCCCCGTAATTCCCGTAGCCCCAACTAATCTTTGGATGCTTAGGGTCAATTTCGCATGGCCAACCCACCTAACTTGCACATTGGGTCTGGAGTCACTTGCAGGCCAGGCAGGGTATCGGTGCAAGGCTTCCTTCCCTAAATCAGAGAATTTACAGTCCAGGGCATGAAAGAACCAGATGGGGTTTTCACAGCAATCAATGATAGCCTGTCACGGTCACCATGACTGAGGCTAGATTTATTTTTTAGATTTATCAATTGATTTTAAGTTCCACCAGCTGCCGTGGTGGGAATTGAACCCATGTCCCGAGAGCATTAGCCGGGCCGCAAGATTACTCGGTCAGTGTCAATACCACCACGCCACCATCTCCCCTAAACAAACTGGAGAGGGTAAAAGCAAACTACTGCCGATGCTGGAATCTGAAACAAAAACAGAAAATGCTGGACAATCTCAGCAGCTCTGACAGCATCTGTGGAGAGAGAAGGGAGCTAACGCCTCAAGTCTGGATGACTTTGACAAAGCATCATCCAGACTTGAAACGTTAGCTCCACTTCCCTCTCCGCAAACTAGAGACGATTATGCTTCAGAGAAAAATGCAAGGCGATAATTAGAAGTTTACAAAGCAAATTGAAATATCTTACATGGCCTGTAACAAGTTGGAAGAGCGGGTCTACATTCTAATCAGATATTAGCACCTCACATGGGTTACTGTGGAATTATTGAATACATTCAAGTGATTTGGATCCTGAAAAAATGACGTTAACGTCAGCACCAGCGAGCTGTTTTTTAATTGCCGAATGTTGTTCGAACATTGAACGCTGAGCCGGCAATATACAATCCTTCATAGTATTTAAATTGTTTTGATCTCGAGTACCCTGTCTGAAAGGGTAGCAGAAACAGGTTAAATAGTATTTTTCGACCTGAATAGGAAAATTTAAAAAGTTGCAGGGCAATGGGGATAAAGGGGGGAAGTTGGACTCGTTGACACAGGAGAGAACGGAGAGAGGAATCAAAGACCAACCACTTGAAGGCAAATAAATCAACTTATCCGAACAGTTCAAAGGATACAACAGACAGGTTGGGATTTAGGAAATAGCGATGTTCTTTTTCAGCAGTTTTCAATGAAAGGTTTATCAATGAAAGGTGTCATTGACAAATTCTACAGGACAGATTTGAGAGGAATACAAGAGAAAATGCTGGAAAATCTCAGCAGGTATGGCAGCATTTGTAAGGAAAGAAAAGAGCTAACGTTTCGAGTCCAGATGACTCTGTGTCAAAGTTAAAATGCACAGTGGGAGATATTTATACTGTAGGGTGAGGGAATGAAAAATGAGTCATAGCCACAGAAATCAAAGGAAGAGAGTGCTAATGGTTTAGCACAGGGCTAAATAGCTGGCTTTTAAAGCAGAGTACTGGTTTAGCACAGGGCTAAATAGCTGGCTTTTAAAGCAGGCCACGGCAGGCCGGCAGCACGGGTTCAATTCTCGTACCAGCCTCCCCGAACAGGTGCCGGAACATGGCGACTAGGGGTTTTTCACAGTAACTTCATTTGAAGCCTACTTGTGACAATAAGCGAATTCATTAATGGCAGTCCCCAGAGAGAATAAAAGATGTGAAAAGCCAAACAGCCGAGAAACTAAAATCAGAAGGTAAGCTGTATCAGGTGGAGATGTGGGGGGAAGGGTACATTGGTGGGAGAGAGCTAAAATGAGAAAAGGGGGGGGGGGGTGCGAATGGGGAAGTAAGGGGGAAAAAAGGTAAGAAAAGGGGGGGATAAGTTAGGGGGATAAGCTAGGGGGGTAATATATATAAAGAAAGACAAGAAAGAAATAAAAGGTAATGGGATCAAAACAAAGGGGTCGAGGTGGGGTACAGCTAATCAGCTGAAGTTGTTGAATTCGATGTTAAGACCGGAAGGCTGTAGCGTGCCTAACCGGAAGAGGAGGTGGTTGGGGCCTGCAAACTGGAAGCCGTCAATATGACGCAGGGCATCAGAAGAATTCCGGATGTAGGTGGGGAGAGAATGGACCAGAGGAATGAGGATGGAGTCAAGATGAGAGGAAATAGGTTTGCTGGAGCAGGAGCATGCTCACACAATGCGCCTACCGGACAATCCTTTTTGTGGATTTTGGGAAGTAGGTAAAAGGTCTTTCCGGGGTTGGGAGACTATGAGGTTGGAAGCCATAGGGAAGTCCTATTTATTTGAGATGAATAAATATGGCTTCCTCCTGCTCCTGTGTTTTATATGCATGCATAAAACTACCATTCAACAATACACAGACAGGCAGGTTACGTGACACAATAAGAAAAATATAAATAAATATCTGAAAAGTATTTTGTTCATTGGGTGGAATTTTTCAATAATTTGTCAGTGTATCAGACTCTGACTGGAAGCGGCCATAAATCTCTCCAGATCCGCCGCTGAGTTTTCAGGCCAGGTCTTGACAAAAGGAAATCAACAACTGTGGTTTATGCCGTCAGTCTGGTGAGGCGGGACCCGATAGAGCAGGCAAGGCCGGCTGCACAGAGCTCAGGCCTCCATCTTTGAAGCATACCCTGATCAGGACTGACCTGAAACTCTCCTCAGTGACCCCTCCCCACCACAAAGGTAGCGGAGGCTCTACCCCACCCCCACCTGTTCCCCCAGGCACAATTATCGGGGGCTCTCCCCTTATTCACCACCCCCCTCCCACACACAGTGTACAAGGATCTGGGGCTCACAGCGTCCGCCCCCCCCCCCCCCCCCCCCGGCCGACCCCACAACATAATTATTGAAGGCTCTTACCCTCTCCTCCCCACAGTGCACAATTAATTATTTAATAATCTTTATTGTCACAAGTGGGCTTACATTAACACTGCAATGAAGTTACTGTGAAAAGCCCTCAGTTGCCACATTCCGGCACCTGTTCAGGTACACTGAGGTCCCGCCAGCTCGGAAGGAGCAGCAGCCTGCCATTTGAGTACAAAAGCAAGAAGGCAACCATTCTGAGGCACCCTTACGCGCATTTTAAAGTATAAATAGCCACAACACCATGACCACCATGGTAGCAGAGAGATTTCTCCACAAGGTGGCCGCAGATGCGGACCTGGAAAATTTGTTGGAGCCTCTTTGGAGCATTTGCACTCAGGCCAGACCCTGGAAAGCCATCTCCAAGCAAATGGCCTCGTCCCTGATGCATTGCGGGGAAATTCCAGTCAGGCTCTGACATATGGCGTTAATGAGCCATTAATCCATCTCAATCGACTATCCGTGCATTGCTGGTGAACTGCCCTTCTGACCTCCCTCTGGAAAAGTTGTCCAGTCGTAGGATAGTGGCAGCAAACTGGCACGCCAGCCAGTGGCAAATATTTCTGCACTCAACCACCTGCCTCTGTTATTGCTCATGTGAGGACAAAAATCTTCCCCTTTATGGGAAATGCTGCTGGCTGTTCCAAAATGGCCTGGAACATTCACTTGTGACGAGCTTTTGGTTGGGGCTGGGAGATGCAGGAACATCCTGGGAAGCTTACTGACTATGTTCTAATGACAGCCCTGAATCTGAAAGTGGTCGAGGAATGCAACCAATTGTCTCCTTTACAATACATGTTTAAAAATTGAAAGAAATAAACCCATATGCTGACCTCTTTTCTGCATTGCACCACACTGGAAATATGTGTGCAAAATTTTTATCCCAAATTTTGAAGCAGTTGCGAAGGCAGAGCGGACAACATGGCCGGGATTCTCCAAAATCCCGGCTAGGTTTTGACGCCGGCGTCAAGGGGCCTCCTGGCCCAGTGACTCAGTGGCCCTCAAGGAGCCAGCACAGCGCCGGAGTGGTCCACGCAGGCGTCAACCGGCCTCCTGGCCCAGTGACTCAGTGGCCCTCAGGGGGCCAGCACGGCGCCGGAGTGGTCCACGCAGGCATCAACGAGCCTCTTGGCCCAGCGACTCAGTGGCCCTCAGGGGGCTAGCACGGCGTCGGAGTGGTCCATGCAGGCATCAACGGGCCTCCTGGCCCAGCGACTCAGCGGCCCTCAGGGGGCCAGGAGTGCTCCACGCAGCCCCGGCGTCGATACGCGGCCCGGCACTGCCGGCGCGGGTTCACGCATGTACGTGGCGGCCGTTTCTGTACTGGCGCCGCGTAACATGGCAGGGCCCTACAGCGGGACCGCACGGAAGGGTGTAAGCCCCCTCCAGATCATGGGCGCCCTCTGATTGGTAGCCCCCGGTCGCGGGCCTGGCCGTCGCGGAGGCTCCCCCCCCCCCCCCCCCCGCAGAGTCTGATCCTCCCGCCCCCCCTCCCCCACCAGGATGGCCATTGCGGCCATGGACCTGAGCCCGGCAGAAATTCGGCCGGTCGACTGCGGAGAATCGCCACAGGGGCCTCTTTCAGCGGCCCCCGACTGTTGCCACGTGCCGACCGCGCGGGCGTGACGTGCGCCGATTCTCCGGTTGATGGAGAATCGCGTCCCGGCGGCAGAGCAGCGTGGCGGGAATTTTCCATGTCACTGCTGATTCCCTGACCCAGTGCAGGGTCGGAGAATCCTGGCCCATGAGCGATTCAGTTTTCACTTCAGTGGGTTTCCCAGGGTTCGGGGGGGGCGGGGGGTGGGTGCGGGTGGGTTCATGGTAGCATAGTGGTTAGCACTGTTGCTTCACAGCTCCAGGGTCCCAAGTTCGATTCCAGGCTTGGGTCACTGTCTGTGCAAAGTCTGCATGTTCTCCCTGTGTCTGCGCAGGTTTCCTCCGGGTGTGCAGGTTTCATCCCACAAGTCCCGCAAGACATGCTGTTATGTGAATTGTAGATCCTTAATTCTCCCTCAGTGTACCCGAACAGGAGCCGGAATGTGGCGACTAGGGGCTTTTCACAGTTACTACATTGCAGTCAGTGTTAATGTAAGCCTACTTGTGCCAATAAAGATTATTATTACAATATGAAAGTCCATTGACCATCGCCGAGAAGATAGAATCCTTCTGTCAACCAACGGCATGCCGCTGAGAAACATGTGCCTGGCAGATGGATTCCGCCCCATAACTATTTAAAAGCACTGCTATGACATTACGGACAGCAGAAAGATCAAAACACAAACAATTTGGCTTTCCAAACTCAAACTGGGATGTTTAAAATACATTTCAGGGATGTGGGCATAGCTGGTTAGGCCAGCATTTAGTGGCCATCCCTCGTTGCCCTTCAGAAGGTGGTAAGTTGCCTTCCTGAACCGCTGCAGTCCATATGGTGTAGATACACACACTGTGCTGTCAGGGAAGGTGTTCCAGGATTTTAACCCAGCCGCAGTGAAGGAACGGCGACACATTTCCAAGTCAGGGTGGTGAGCGATTGGAGGGGAACCTTCAGGTGGTGGGGTTCCCAGTTATCTGCTCCTCTTGTCCATCTAGATGGTAGCTATCATGGGTCTGGAAGGTGCTGTCTAAGGAACCTTGGTGATTTACTGCCGTGCATCTTGTAGATGGTACAAGTCATGCAAAATAGACATCAGCGGGAGTGAAGATCCCGCTGGTGGCCAACTATAGGCCACCTCCATTTCCGGCAAATGCGCTGTAGGGGCGGGTCGAGTTGGGTTTGGGGGGGCTGAAAATCCCACCCTTGATATGTCTCCGAATGCAGTGGGTTGCCAAGAGCTTTCTTCTGCTAAGTACAGTTATTCTAGTACAGCCCTGGGGAAAATTGACGTACAGAGAGATCTGGGAGTTCAGGTCCATTGTACCCTGAAGGTGGCTGCGCAGGTCGATAGAGTGGTCAAGAAGGCATACGGCATGCTTTCCTTCATCGGAAGGGGTATTGAGTACAAGAGTTGGCAGGTCATGTGACAGTTGTATAAGACTTTGGTTCAGCCACATTTGGAATACTGCGTACATTTCTGGTCGCCACATTACCAAAAGGATGTGGATGCTTTGGAGAAGGTACAGAGGAGGTTCACCAGGATGTTGCCTGGTATGGAGGGTGCTAGCTGTGATAGGAGAACAAAGAACAAAGAAAAGTACAGCACAGGAACAGGCCCTTCGGCCCTCCAAGCCCGTGTCGACCATGCTGCCCGACTAAACTAAAATCTTCTACACTTCCTGGGTCTGTATCCCTCTATTCCCATCCTATTCATGTATTTGTCAAGATGCCCCTTAAATGTCACTATCGTCCCTGCTTCCACCACCTCCTCCGGCAGCAAGTTCCAGGCACCCATTACCCTCTGTGTAAAAAACTTGCCTCGTATGTCTCCTCTAAACCTTGCCCCTCGCACCTTAAACCTATGCCCCGTAGTAATTGACCCCTCTACCCTGGGGAAAGACCTCTGAGTATCCACTCTGTCTATGCCCCTCATAATTTTCTAGCTCACATCAGGCCGCCCCTCAACCTCCGTCGTTCCAGTGAGAACAAACTGAGTTTATTCAACTGCTCCTCATAGCTAATGCCCTCCATATCAGGCAACATCCTGGTAAATCTCTTCTGCACGCTCTCTAAAGCCTCCACATGCTTCTGGTAGTGTGGCGACCAGAATTGAACATTATACTCCAAGACGTTGAGTAGATTAGGATCATTTTCATTAGAAAGACGGAGGTAGAGGGGGGACCACATTGAGGTCTACAAAATAATGAGACGTATAGACAGGGTGGATAGCAAGAAGCTTTTTCCCAGAGTGGGGAACTCAATTACTAAGGGTCACGAGTTCAAGGTGAGAGGGGAAAAGTTTAAGGGAGATATGCATGAAACGTTCTTTACGCAGAGGGTGGTGGGTGCCTGGAACGCATTGCCAGCGGAGGTGGGAGAGCCGGGCACAATAGCGTCATTTAAGATGTATCTAGACAGATACATGAATGGGCAGGGAGCAGAGGGGTACAGATCCTTAGAAAATAGGCGACAGTTTTAGATAGAGGATCTGGATTGGCGCAGGTTTGGAGGGCTGAAGGGCCTGTTCCTGTGCTGTAATTTTACTTTGCTCTTTACAACTGAAGCCTCACGCTAAATAAAGTGAACTTGTTGACAAACAACTATTCATAGGAAAAGGAGGCAAAGCACAGAATAAAATTTTTAAAATTAATTTGCTACCCTTCAGTCTCATCACAGCCTTTTTGCTCCCATCTTCACTCTGCCATTTAACTTGGGTATTTGACTTTCTATTCCTCCAGCAGCCAATATAAATATAATAAAAATGGAAGCTCCCTGGGGAAATCTACCAGTTGTGTTCTGCCAGTTGAGATCATATCCATTATCTCTGCTCCCAGTTCCGCCCCCGCCCCCTCCCCCACCATCAACTCATCAATTCCTCTGTCAATAGGTTAACTGCAATTCGATGCACTCTCATTTTTGGTCAGTCTTTCATGTGTAACCTTATCAAGTCCCTTCTGTAAGTCCATATAAATGACATCCCGATCGCTAGCAAGCTATTTTCTTTAAACAGGGATATATGAGAGAAGAAAAGCAAGGAATCTCTGCACAGGCAATGTCAAGAGTGACGTAGTGACGTGTTCCAGAAAGGGGTGCAGTTGGCTGAAGTGGATGAGGCTACTTCCGAACCAATAATCTCAGAGTGATTTTCATTTATTCTCTCGTTGTCACTGATGAGCTAACTGATGGGAATGTAGTAATTAGCTGTCAACAATTGGGAAAACAGCACTAATTTAACTGGGACCATCATTCCAGGGGAAAGAACTGGAGCCTGATCTTTAAAAAAGATTGGCCGGACAGGGACATCCAACATTTTGTGCTACCACCTGATGGAGTCCGAGAGACGTGCCATAACAAATTCCCCAGGCGATGGAGCAGACACACTCAGGTGATGCAACTGACAGACGTGTCTCCGGCTACCATTTATTTCAGCCCCTTTTCCATGCCAGTCACAACACTGGAACATGAGTGGTCACAAACATGTACTAGGTGTGACAGAAGTGTCAAGGTCGGTGACAGTCCATTGAAGCGGTTTTCTGAGAGGGAGGGGAAGCATTTTAGGTTGATAGAATTTTAAACTACTATAGCGTAACATTCATTTTCATAGTTTTGTGCTGCAAATATAATTTAAAGAATCGTGGAATGTAATGACAGGATAAGGGTTCAAACTTATTCTATGTGGGTCTTGGTCAGCCCACAATGGGAAAACCAAGTGGAGCCAAACTACAACTTCAAAGGGAAAGGCAGAAAGCCAGAGGGGTGGTGTTGGAGGTGTGTTCCAGTTCTGTCGGGGAGTCCAAGTTGCGGTGTCACTGGTGCACTTTTACATGCTTGTTGTAGCCTGGAGCTATGGGCAGTGATGGTAGAGGCTCCAATAGTCTTTCCGTCAAATAGCTGACTAGGAATCGCTCCCGCTCTCACTGTCTGCCCTCTGAATATGTTGGGAGGATTTGGAGGATCAAAGTCAACCTGTTTGGCCATGTTATGAGCTCAGCATCCTTACAGTCATCAAGTCCTGGAGTGCAACATAAACCCAGGCTTGGAGACAGGGATGCTGCCCCCTTGTGCCCTCCCAGCCAGTAGGGTAAACAATCCAACGTCTCTCTCAGGGCATCAAAGGTGCAGAGCTCGAATACCTCGCTACTCCTCCCTTCCCTCCCTTCTGCAATTGATAGCCTGCTGAAACTTGGCTTCACCTTGTCACCAGTTCCTGCTTTTACGCCCTTTTCTCTGTCACTGGTTTGAATGCTGATGGAACGCTGGCCTGTGTGGGTGTGTATTGGTGTTGGGCTTGCTGAAACCTCATCATCGAGGAATCAAAGGTTAACAACTCTGGATTTATTACTGTTTGAGACAGGTTCTCATTCCCACCTGCTTCAAGAAGACCACCATCTTACCGGTGCCAAAGAAGAACCAGGCAATGTGTCTCAATGACTACCGTCCAGTGTCCCTGACATCAGTCGTAATGAAGTGCTTTGAGAGGTTGGTCATGAAGCGCATCAACTCCATACTCGCAGAATTCCTTGATCCACTGCAATTCGCATACCGCTGCAACTAGTCCACAACGTACACCATCTCCCTGGCCCAAGACTCATCCCTAGATCCTCTCAACAACAAGAACTCCCACATCAGACTCCTATTTATTGACTACAGCTCCGCCTTTAACACCATAATCCCAGCCAAACTCATATCAAAGCTCCAAAACCTAGCACTTGACTCCTCACCCTGCAACTAGATCCTCGACTTTCTGACCCACAGACCACAATCTGTAAGAATAAAGAACAACACTTTCTCCACAATAGTCCTCAATACCAGGGCCCCGCAAGGCTGTGGAATTAACACCCTACTATACTCCCTGTTCACACACGACTGCATGGCAAAATTTGGTTCCAACTCCATCTACAAGTTTGCTGACGACACAACCATAGTGGGTCGGACCTCGAATAATGACGAGCCAGAATACAGGAGGGAGATAGAGAACCTAGTGAAGTGGTGCAGCGACAACAATCTGTCCCTCAATGCCAACAAAACTAAAGAGTTGGCCATTGACTTCAGGAAGCAAAGTACAATATACACCCCTGTCTGCATCAATGGGGCTGAGGTGGAGATGGTTAACAGCTTCAAATTCATAAGGGTGCACATCACCAAAAATCTGTCCTGGTCCACACACATCAATGCTACCACCAAGAAAGCACAACAGCGCCTATACTTCCTCAGGAAACTAAGGAAATTCGGCATGTCCACACCGACTCTCACCAACTTTTACAGATGCACCATAGAAAGCATCCTATCTTGCTGCATCACAGCCTGGTATGGCAACTGCTCGGCCCAAGGCCACATGAAACTACAGAGAGTACTGAACATAGCTCAGTCCATCACACAAACCTGCCTCCCATCCATTGACTCTATCAATACCTCCCACTGCCTGGGGAAGGCGGGCAACATATTCAAAGACCCCTCCCACCCGGCTTACTCACTCTTTCAACTTCTTCCATCAGGCAGGAGATGTAAATGTCTGAGAACACGCACAGACTCAAAAACAGCTTCTTCCCCGCTGTTACCAGACTCCTAAATGACTCTCTTATGGACTGACCTGATTAATACGACACTCCTGTATCCTTCACCCGATGCCGCTGTCTATGTATTTACATTGTGTACCTTGTGTTGCCCCATTATGTATGTTCTTTTTATTTTATTTTATTTTCATGTAATTAATGATCTATTTGAGCTGCTCACAGAAAAATACTTTTCACTGCACCTCGGCACACAGGATAGTAAACAAATCAATCCAATCCAAACGCTAGATGAAAGGGTCTTATCGTGTCACCAAGTCGGGCGCAACAAGGCCATTATTGTACCCTACGTTGCTAAAAGGGTACTTATCATGTTCATTTGGCAAGAGTTATACTGAGACCTACCAAAGGTGTAAAGGTATATTCCTGGTATCCCAAGAATTCAACCAGTATTCCCCTCAACATGGGGGACAGGGAGGAAATGCAAAAGGTTTACTGTTGAGTCCACGATAAGCAGGATGCATAGACGATAGTAGAAATTCCTGAACAATGTTTATTACAATACCATTCCAAATACTTCTCCACTCCTTTAAGGGTCTGCAACCAGGCCAGGGGTTTTATGCAGCTTGGGCTCGCCTTGTTAAGGGGAAGCCCTGCCCCCTTAAAGAGGAAGTACATCCTCCTTAAATGGGAAGTTCATAATCCAGGGAGGCATGGGAAACTGTATGGTCCTGTACCCACGAAACTCCTTTGTGGCTACAACATTTACCCATGATTCTTCCTTCTAAATGTTGCTGGTCTTCCAAAGTGGGACAGAATTCCACTTAAACCAGGGCTCATTTTGAGGTTCCTGGCCCCTATTGGTGATCCATGCAAGTCGCAGAAGTTCAGGCCCATTGGATTGAAACATGAATGAGCACATTGAACACACATGATTGGAACCACGGTCATAGACTCTAACATATTGGACTCAAGCTGTTAAGACACACTATTGTCTCAAAATGTCACAGTACCATTCATCTCTGTCAGCGTCGCAGTTACAGTGATACTTGGCATCCAAGCAGCTCTCCTCGAATCCACAGGCACATTTCTGAACACCTGGTGATGAACCTCCCCAGTAAGTCTGCTTCTCATTGGTCCTCCCAATCCACCAGGTCAATGGTGTCCCTCCTGAAAGAAAATATAACATAGAACTTGACAGCATTTTATAGGCATGAAGCAAGCATAGGTTTTGAGGAGAAGAATCACTGTTAAAAAAAATGGAATATCGCAACCTGTTTATGTCTTGCCTGCGGACACAGGTTGCAAGATGTACAAGCTGTGCGTCATTAATCCTGTACAGAAACTTACTTCAAGCATGAAATGCACAGCCACTTAAGATCTTTTACAGGCAATTACAAAAACTGGAATACTGCCAGAACGTGAAAATAAAAACAAAGTAGCTGTGATTGTATGATCTCTTCACTGTATCAACAAACATGAAGAGACGGATGTTAAGAGGATTACCATTGAATAGTTGGTTTAATGATGTTTGCTACACGATTCTATGCAACTTCTCATCATTAAAAAAACAATTAAAATGTGATTTATCATCACTCAGGAACCTGTATTCCCATCGTCTCCGGGACGTTTTAATTATCTGGTATTTAGTGCACAGTAACTGGCCACTTAACACATCTGGTTCAGTCCAGTGTTTGTGCTCCACACATACATTGCCCCATCTCTTCCTATCAGGTTAACCTCTCATTTCTCACTTCCTCAACGATATCTAGCTTCCCCTCAAACACACTGATGTTGAACACATGGTTGCAAGGATCACCTTCTCACCACTCTTTGCAAGGATAAAGGTTTTCTCCTGACTTCCCTATAGGGTTTATTAGTGACTATGTTATGTACCAAGGGCCCTGGGTTTGAACTCCCCTACAAGTGGAATCCACTTGGGCGGGTTTCCCCGCCTCGCCGCACCAGATTCCTGGGGCAGCATGCGGTCGGGATTCTCCGTTTCGTCGGCTGGTCAATGGGGTTTCCCATTGTGGGGCAGCCCCACACCGTCGGGAATTCCCCGGGCTGCCGGAAAAATGGAGAATCATGACAGTGGAGAATTCAGCCCCTTGTCTATGTTTATCCTATCAAACCTGAATCAATTCAAAAGCCTCAGCCATCCCTCAAAATTCATGTTTCTAAGTGAAGAAACCCAACAGGTTACTTTTACGTAGTTCTTACTGCTCAGTTCTGTTATCAATCCTGTAAATCTCTTTTGCTTTCTCCAGAGCCTTTACATATTTCTCATTTCTATTCCTTCAGAAAAGAACCAAGTATTTTGTTTCCATTTTTAGAATTTGTCAGCGATTCATAGATTCATAGAGCATTCCATGCAGAAGGAGACAATTTGGCCCATCGAGTCTGCACCGACCCACTTAAGCTCTCACTTCCACCATAACCCCGTAACCCAATAACCCCTCCTAAACTTTTTGGTCACTAAGGGCAATTTATCATGGCCACAGTGCTATCCATTTGTGCTACCGTGCTGCCCATCCCAAAGATAATTTTAAAAATCCTTGCCTACTCTTTCTGTTGATTGTTTAAATAATTCAAGAAACTTGAACATGTGTGATGTTCCCTTTTAAAATAATTCATGGTTATTTGTTGTCATGGCCTAAATCGTTCGGCATTGTGATGGTCGGAAAACAGACAGATGACCCAAGATGTGCGTCGGGGATCAGTGGAAGTTCAGCCATGCCGATGCTCCAGGTTTGCAGTGGAGTTCTTTGTGTGGAACTATACATTCCGCATTTCTAAAGAAGCCGAGTTTGGAAAACCCAGCAGGGAACGCAGGGCAGTGTCAGGGCACAGAAAAGGTTGAGCGAAGCAACAATCCGACCATTGCTGCTACTTTGCGGAAGGTCCGAATTGATATTTTACGTTTCTATTATATGGCTGGTGTGGGAAGTTGAAAGGTTCACCCTGGTGCTCTTTAGAGGTTAAGTACTTTGGCTGAGAAATTCAATCACATGTAATCATCCCGCACGGTGACTTGATGGGACATGTTGGAGGTGTGCTACAGCCTATATTAAAGGCATAACTTGAGGCATACAAAACTAGGGTGGTCTAATGCCATTTATGACCCTTGTTGTAAAATCAGGCTGCATTGTGCCTAATGCAGATCGGTTCAGGGAACATGGTCCTCATGAACCCTGACCGTGGCAGCACAATAGAACAGTGGTTAGTACAGTTGCTTCACAGCTCCAGGGTCCCAGGTTCGATTCCCGGCTTGGGTTACTGTCGGTGCGGAGTCTGCATGCTATTGCCGTGTCTGTGTGGGTTTCCACCAGGTGCTCCGGTTCCCTTCCACAAAGATGTGCAGATTAGATGGATTGGAAATTATAAATTGCCCTTAGTGTCCAAAATTGCCCTTACTGTTTAGTGGGGTTATTGGTTATGGGGATAGGGTGGAAGTGTTGACCTTGGGTAGGGTGCTCTTTCCAAGAGCTGGTGCAGACTCGATGGGCCAAATGGCCTCCTTCTGCATTGTAAATTCTATGAAGGTTAGGTGGGGTTACTGGAATAAGGTTTAAGTGGGGTGCTCGTCCCAAGGGCTGGTGCAGACTCAATGGGCTGAATGGCCTCCTTCTGATGATTCTTTAATCACTGGCAAAAACTTACTTTAATAAAATAGATATGTGAATGTATTTCCAGGAAGTCGAGGAATGCAACACCCAGCTCTACTGAGGGAACAAAGATCATTGCTGGCCTTCTGTTGGCCTCCAGATCCTGCCCTGATGCAACAATCTTCGATCTCTCTCTTCCCAATTATTACAGTTTAATCTCTGCTGATGACAGCCCTGAGTCTCTACCCAATCACTGTCTCCCCATCCGCACTGTACACTCTCTCCCCTCTCCCCGTTGCTTCATTCTTCCATGACCAACTAGGGGTGGTGCGTTTGGAGGGATGTTCGGGAGGGGGGGGGGGGGGGGAACAATTGGGGAGGCTGTGGGATGCATTATCAGCCTGACAGTAGCTCCAAATTGAAATGATCTTCATGGCAAGTAGCCTGGGCACATCATGTGGTTGCCGCTCCTGTGTCTAATGGAACTGAGGCTCGAGGTTTTACTCATTCTGGTATGTGTATCACTCTCTGTGTCCCATTCAAATGGGTGTGGCCCTAACTATTGCACACAAAGACTTGAATCGGTACAAGAGAGGCTTTATTACTGTGAGATGCTATTCCTTCTGCTGCAGCTGTAGAATGGCATCTCAGGGAAACTTATGAATATTTATACTGCTCCCTGTGGGCAGAGCTAGCCGGCAGGTGCTTACCGGAAAACCTGTAATACAGGTACTGTCGTCCATCCCCTAATGCAAGCACACACATATATATACAGTGGTAGATCACCACAATGGGCAGCACGGTTTGGATTAATTTCCAAGCCTTGTATCCAGCGATATTATAACTAATAAACTAACTGATGGATTCCTTTGTTTACATTTCATTTGATTTTAGTAAAGGAAAATCTGCTGAGGTAGAACATGCCTTCAACATCTTTCTGTGCATCTCCATATAAAATATATAGTTGCGTTCTGATAGCTCTCTCCCTGGCAGCTAACTGGCAATAGAAACAGAACAATATACCGCAATAGCTATGCTTACATCAAGAATTTATTTGGTCTTTCTGCGTATGTGTCATGAAGCACATTTTGATGGCAATTTTGAAGGAGGATGTTTTTGGTCTTTGCTGTGGAAGTTCTTCTGCTGGCCTGCTGCTGACAGTTTAATATTACTTATTTTGTTTTATATTTTGCTGTCTTGGCTATTGTTAGTGAAACGTCAAACGGGGGTTGACAGGAGAGCACCCACAATGTGTACAGTGTGGAGGGATTGACTTAAGATGGTGACTATATTTCAATAGTACTTCATTGGATGGGAAGGATTTTTTGGAAGTACTGGGATTGTGATTGGCATTATGTAAATTAATGCAAAATTTTTAGTTCTGTAATTATTGCTGTTTCCAAAACAAATACAACTTTCAGAGAAGGGAGAAGAAAAATAAACATTTTTTGTATTTTTATAAATTTAGAGTACCCAATTCATTTTTTCCAATTAAGGGGCAATTTAGCGTGGCCAATCCACCTAGCCTGCACATCTTTGGGTTGTGGGGGTGAAACCCACGCAAACATGGGGAGAATGTGCAAACTCCACACGGACAGTGACTCCGAGCAGGGATCGAACCTGGGATCTCGGCGCCGTGAGTCAGCAGGGCTAACCCACTGTGCCACCATGCTGCCCGACAAAAAAAGAAACATAAGGAAGAAGAGTGAGAATATAAATTTCAGTGCAGTGACATTGTGACCATCGGGTATGATTTTGATGTGCGTTATGACCACAGCATATGTTAATTGCTGAGCAAACCAAATCTCAGAGGTAAACTTGGCTTACAGACCATAACTTATTTTTTGTATTCTGAAAATGAGAAGTAAACATACTGATCTCATCAACTTCTGGGATTTTAAAATTGAAAGGTTGATTAACAGAAGAAAAGAAAACTTAAGCACACAAGATTGCAGTTAAACAGTTAAAATTGGTCTTGTCAAAAATGCCTTCCAAAAGACTTCCTGCTTGGTCAGATCCACAAGTAAACATCTCCCAGGCAGCATTCCCACATATATGTTTAACTATAAAAATCTTGTAATATTACCCAAGGAATAACTGTTGTCTTTTTAATAAAGGCATACCACACGGCCTCTTAGACTCACTTCCACTCTGCTGTGGAAATTCAACAAACCTTCAAAACTCAGGCTGCTTTTCACAGCTCAAGACATTTAAGGCTCAACTGAATGGCTGATTCAAACTTTTCACAGCCCAGGACTGCTTTCAGGAAGCCTTCCCCAAACAGCCAACACAAACTCTCTCCATATCTCCTTAAATATCTTTGTCCCCTTTCATCCACAATTCAACTGCCCTCAGCACTTCATTGAACTCAACTTTTCCAAATTATAAAAAACTTTCATGTTAAATTTGACTCTGGTTTCGGGGTCAATAAAATTAAATATACTCTCTTCTGTTTACCCATTAAATTCCTGTAAGATGTTTCTCCTCAGCTCTGACTTCCCTTTGATATTTAAACAAACTCAACTTATCTAAAAATGCAAACGTTAGATCCAACCTTTTTCCTTGGACCTCAAACCCACCATAATATCTGATTATAAATGCACAAACCTAACATCTGTTATGCTTTTATGCCTTAAACCTTCGACAAATGGGCTCTGTCAACCATTTCCCATGTCAATTAAACCATTTACACAAGTGCACACACACCATGCAACACACACACACACACACAGGCATATGCACACACACGGTCTTCTTTACAGAACAACACAATATTCCCCAAAATATAAAGAAAACACCCATTCACACATTTGAAATAAATTGTTTTGCTCAGGGCAGTATAGAAAGAGGTAAGTTTTATTGAGATCTATCTTTTGAGCAGTAGCAATATTATCATTATTAGAAAAAGGAAAGAAGGGGCAAATTAAATTGAAGATCGACTGCCAAAAGCTGCTCAGACTCTTCAAACTTAATTGCAAAACCAGGATGAACACACAGCTTCATACAAAATTCTCAACTTATGCTTGCAGGATACATTGCTCATTGTGCAATTTTTAGATGCTCAAGTCACTGAATGGTGTCTGCGTTGTTCTGACGCTTAGACATGAGAGTTAGAAACAATATTTGTCATGTGAAAAATGAACCTCTCTGATGACTTAAGCTCGGCTCTTACAGTATGATTGTCCAGTTGATCTTATTTTGACATCTGCAGTGTGTGAAATAGGTGGTTGACAGTGCAAATTTCACAAGTTGATCGTTAGTTTTGACAGCATTTGGAGCAGGCTATCTAAAGCCCAGTTCGAAGGCTTAGCTACAATAGTATACAATATAAAATATAAAATTTAAAATATAAAATAAAAGTAGGGGCTGGTTTAGCACAGTGGGCTAAACAGCTGGCTTTTAATGCAGAACAAGGCCAACAGCGCGGGTTACATTCCCGTACCAGCCTCCCAAAACAGGCGCCGGAATGTGGCGATGAGGGGCTTTTCGCAGGAACTTCATTGAAGCCTGCTTGTGATAATAAGCGATTATTATTATTATTAAAATAGACATCCTGGGTAGGTTAAGCAGGGTAGCACAGTGGTTAGCACTGCTGCTTCACAGAACCAGGGTCCCAGGTTCGATTCCCGGCTTGGGTCACTGCCTGTGCGGAGTCTGCACGTTCTCACCATGCCTCCATGGGTTTCCTCCGGGTGCACCGGTTTCCTCCCACAAGTCCCGGACGACGTGCTGTTAGGTGCATTAGACACACTGAATTCTCTCTCAGTGTACTCGAACAGGCGCTGTAGTGTGGCGACAAGGGGATTGCAGTGATTTAATTGCAGTTTAATGTAAGCCTACTTGTGACAATAAAGGTTATTATTATTATTATTATTGGTAAGAATGGTCAAGAATGAAAAGAGATGTCATGAAATGCATGAAGCTCACATCCTTTGTGCATGCCTTCCTAGCATTTAACTGCACCTCGAGTACCCATTTAGTTGTTAACCCAATCGTCTGCTATCAATGTCTTATCAATTGGTAAGGTTTGTTAATGTCAATTATATTGTTCATGTTAAAAAAAGGTGCTGGGTATTAATTGCCTTGAGCACATACAAAGAGGGCATCTGCGGGCACTGTCGAGAATGGGCTGTTTCCTCACCCCAAGGGACGATATTTTAATTTTATAATTTTCCTGTGATTTTTTTTTAGTGTCACCATTTTGTTTTTAAAAGAGTATTGTTGCGGGGTTGTCCCTGATGGCACCAAGGGGTCAGAGGGGCATCATTACCCTCCGGAATGACATTTTGGTTTGATTTTGCAAGTTTCTTCTAGAAATATTGATTTTCCTTTTGTTACAGTGAACCACCAGGGGCTGTTGCCCCTCTCATTAATTTGATTTATTGATTGTTGTTCATTAAAAAGAGACTATGAGTAGGGGACAGCTGGGGCACTGGGCGTTGGAGAGGTGAGCAGTGAGACTGAACAATAAACTCTCTCAATAAAGGAAAGCTTTGCTGGAATTTTCCTCATTTTCCGGCAGCAGTGGGGTTGGTGGGGAGGGGGGTGCCATAGAACGGGAAAGATCCCACCACGGGCCAATGGAGGGCTGCCTCCGCAAAATCTTGGCCTTTGCGTCCTGGTTTCAAATTCACCTTGGAACCTCTTAATGTACCATGGGTGAACACATCATTGGTGCAGGAAGCTGGTCCCTCCTCTTTATTTTAGTAGAAACAGAGGAACATAGCAATGGAAGTAGGCCATTCAGCCCCTTGAGCCTATTCCATTAAATCATAGCTGTCATGGAAGCCCCAGCAGCAGAATTAGTCTCTTAGGATAATTCAACTCACTTTATCAGTTTAAATATGTTAATTAAATCACCCCTCAATAGAATAACTGCCATGCATTCCAACCCCATTTGGCTATACAAAACTGGGTGGGGCCATATGAAGACAGTCATTTTGCACCGCCAGAGGCAACAACAATGCTGACCAATATTCACCACATTGATGCCGACGCAGAACTGCCATGAAGACCTTCTAAACCTACCGAGCATGCCCGAGCATGCAAACTCAAATCACGCAAGCTTTTCTGGAGCTCTGCGATTGCTTTGAGGGAAGGAGGTTTGGATGTAAAGGCCAAATGCCACAATCTCTGGGTTAACGGTCACACAGTGGTAAGCACTGTTGCTTCACAGCATCAGGGTCCCAGGTTCGAATCCCACGTGGTTCACTATCTGTGCGGAGTCTGCCCGTTCTCCCTGTGTCTGCATGGATTCTTTCCCAGTGCTCCGGTTTCCTCCCACATGTCCCGAAAGACGTTCTTGTTCGATGAATTGGACATTCTGAATTCTCCCTTTGTGTACCCAAACAGGCGCTGGAATGTGGCGAATAGGGGATTATCACAGTGACGTCATTGTAGTGTTAATGTAAGCCTACTTGTGACAATAAAGATTATTATTATTATTAAACCCAGTATGGCCATCAAAAAGAGCTGATAGACGAGCCTCCAGCATGTGACCTCAATCACACAACAAGATCCTTATTCTCCATTCAAAGACATCCATGTCCCTTCTACAAATGGTATTTCAAGCAAAGCCCACCACGTGACTACGGTAACCCAGATGAGACGGCCCAGCACATTGTGAATGGACGTGGCTGCTGGATTCAGGAAAACCACTTCACAACACATAGAGCGATGTCTTGGCAGTTGAACTTAGACTTAGACTTGTGAAACTGCAAGGTGTCATCCACAAGAAGATTAATACACAGCATCGAATTCCATCGAATTTCTGTGTGCTTTTAAATTGCTGATAGGATTTCACTAATAATAATCTTTATTGCCACAAGTAGGCTTACATTAACACTGCAATGAAGTTACTGTGAAAAGCCCCTAGTCACCACATCCCTGCTTGGGTACACAGAGTGAGAATTCTAAATGTCCAATTCACCGAACAAGCACTTGTGGGAGGAAACCAGAGCACCCGGAGGAAACCCACGCAGGCACAGGGAGAATGTGCAGTCTCTGCATAGACAGTGACCCAAGCCGGGAATCAAACCTGGAACCCTGGCACTGTGAAGCAACAGTGCTACCCACTGTGCCACCGTGCCGTCCATTGATCTTATCAATATCTTGCACAGTCAAGGTGGACAACACTCCCAAGACGGCTGCTTTGGTCGTGACTGGGGGGAGGAGTGTGGGGCATAATGGTTAGAAATACCTGAGAATTGAGGCGAGTCTTTTACCCAGTCTGTCTCAACGCTCGGGCATCCCTCTGGACTCCTGTACTCTGCTTTCGGAGATGGTGGGATGACTCCATTTCAAACATACCTCCCTGAAGTGTGAATCACTCCATTCGGGGGCCTTTCTACAGGGTTGGTCCAATGAGTCGGTAAGTTTGCCAACTCTGGCTACCTGCCTCTATGGCAAAATTCTGGGCAAGAGTTAACATTTCAGGTCAACCACCTTTCATTCATCATTTTCTGATTCCAAAAGTTGCTGAAGGCAGTTGGCCGCCTAAATCATCGATCTCACACCTCTGTGAAACACAAAGACAGGAAAATATTTTTATGAGAAAGAATTATTCTATGTTTAATTTCCCTTCATTTTATAGCTGCATCATTTGTTAAGTAGTGATGAAGCCAGAGGGTGGAGGCATTTCCTTGGTTACTGATTAACAGATTACACCTATCACCCTTCAGTTAATATGCTCCCCTGACAACAGACGGCAACCCATTTGAAATTTCGCAACCAAAATAACAATTTTACAATTATCAGCTCAAACACAAAAGACAGATGATTAAAAAGAAAAAGCCCATTACATCAAACTTGGTACTTGACATTCAACTCAATATCGGATTAATCTGTGCAAAAGTCTCTCTCTATTGTTCTGGTTTCGCGAATGTGCATTTGCGTTCCGGCATTTTGCTTGCATTCCACTTCAGATAAACACACGCCAGAGCCAATTATAAATCTTACTCAAGCAGAGTGCTCCCACGTTTTAATCATTTTCTTTCACTCCAGGTATTTTGAATTTGAAATCCCACAGGAATGATCCCCTGGAATTAAGGACCTGTCATATGAGGAGCAGATGAGCACTCCAGGTCTGTACTCAATAGAGTTTAGAAGGATGAGGGGGGATCTCATTGAAACTTACAGAATACCGAGAAGCCTAGATAAGGTGGACATGGAGAGGATGTCTCCACTGGTAAGAAAAACTAGAACCAGAGGGCGCACAGCCTCAGACTGAAGGGGTGGTCCTTTATTCAGCTGGAGTGTGGTGAATCTGTGGAACTCTTTGCCATAGAAGGCTGTGGAGGCCATGTCACTGAGTGTCTTTTAAACAACGATACATAGAGTCTTAATTAATAAGGGAATCAGGGGTTATGGGGAGAAGGCAGAAACAAAGAATTTTAAAAATACAGCACAGGTGCAGGCTCTTCGGCCCTCCAGGTTTGTACCGGTGATGATACCAACCTTTGTCAAAACCCTCAGCACTTCCCAGTGCCGGATCCCTCTATACCCATGCCTTTTGAATGCCATTAAGGTATCTGCTTCCACTACCTCCCCTGGAAACATGTTCCAGGCACTCACCGCACTCTGTGTAAAAAATCTGCCTCACACATCGCCTCTAAACTTTGTCTCACAGACCTTAAACCTATGCCCCATAGTGACTGACCCCTCCACCCTGGGAAAGCATGCCTGCTCATCAACTCTATCAATGCCTCTCACAATCTTGTAGACCTCTATCAGGTCGCCCATCACTCTCCATCATTCTAATGAAAACATGCAAGTCTATTCAGCCTCTCCGCATAGATAATATCCTCCAGACCAGGCAACATCCTCGTATACCTCCTCTGCACCCTCTCCAAAGCCTCCACATCCTTCTGGTAGTGTGGCACCCAGAATTGTGAGTAATATTCCAAGTGCTGTCTTAGCAGGGTTCTATACAACTGTAGCATGATTTGCCAGCTTTTATACTCAATGCCCCATCCAATGAAGATAAGCGTTCCATATGCTTTCTTGACTACCTTGTCCACTTGTGTTTGCCACTTTCAAAGTTCTGTGGACCCATACGCCCAGATCTCTCTGACTTGCTATATTCCGAAGAGTTTTGCCATTTACTGTATATTTCCCCTCTGTGTTAGACCCACCAAAATGCATAACCTCATATTTGTCCAAAATAAACTCCATTTGCCATTTCTCTGCCCAAGTCTCCAAACTATCTGTGTCCTACTGTATCCTCTGACAATCCTCAATACTCTTTGCCACTCCAGCAACCTTGGTGGCATCCGCGAACTTACTAATCAGACTGGCTGCATTTTCTTACAAATGGGGATGAGAAACATATCAGCCATGATTGAATGGCGGAGCAGACTTGATAGGCAGAATGGCCTAATTCTGCTCCCATATCTTGTTGCTTTATGGTCTCATGGTCTTAAAAACATCTTGAAATGCCCTCCAGTGACTATGATATTGTTGTTCATATATTCAGACTATCAAATTACTTCTAGTTGTTATGTCTGGAATGGGAGGAGCACATAGTTTACCTTGTCCCGTTACTCCACAATTCATACCATTATTTAAAAATGTAATTCACTCATCAAAACGGCCAGTTATGCACCTTCACTGCCATTAGACACAGAATAATAGACTTTAACCAGGTTTCCTTCATTAAACTCAGAATGATTTATTATTAAAAAGAAAAGGTTTTTTTAAAGACAATTTGCAAGAACTGGTTAACATACGATTTGTAATCTGTAAGTGCAACTCCATCTTTCTTTTAGATGACTCAAGCGCAAACATTCAAACAAGCAAAGGAAAAGCAGACATGGACAATTGAAGAAAAAAAAACTTCACAAAGGATAAAGTTTGCAAGGTTTTGACATTGTTGATCTGGTGCTCCTTCGTGTAAAACAGGTCACTCATCCCAGTAGATGTCCGGGAGTTCTCATAAATGGAACTTCAGCGTGGAGGGGAAGATAGCTGCCGGATCCCACAGTGGATGTCGTGAGCTACTGGCCGCCAGTGGGATCATCTGGCCCCACAGAGGTGTATAGGCTTTTGTCTACACACCCGCCTCATCCCTGAGGAAGCTATCTCAAGGGGTCAACGTCAGCAGGACCGTAAGATTCTGTTGGCGGGAGGGACTTTTGGTTTTTATTCACTTTAACATTGAAATGTCACTTAATGTAAATGAAAAAGAAAAAGAAAATCCATATATATATAGTGCCGATGATGACCTTCTGGCATTCTTAAGCACTTCTCACCCAATGAAGTACATGCAAATTTTAATTTCTGTTACACTTAAGAAACACAGCAGCTAATTTGTGAATAGCAAGGCCCTACAAACAATGAGATAATGACCAGATAATCCAATTTAGTGACATTGGTTGGTCATAAGCATTAGCCCGGATTGGAAATAATCCCTCTTCTCCTCTTGAAATAGCACCATTTGATCTTTTACATGCAGTTCACCAATATCTCTGATAGTGCAGCACTAAGTGCCACCCTAAGTTACGTGCTGAAGACCCTGAAGTTGGACTTGAAGTTGTCACCCCAGGTGAGAGAATACAACCATTGAGTGATTTAGAGCATAATTACGCCATTTGGCCCATCGAGTCTGCTGTGCCATTCGATCATGTCTGATCTCATCCTGGCTTTAATTCCACCGTCCTACCCATTCTCCATAACCCTTCAAGCCATTACCAATTCAAAATCTAACTCCTCCTTAAATTTACTCACTGTCCCAGCATTCACTGCACTCTGGGTAGTGAATTCCACGGATTCACAACCCTTTGGGAGAAGTAGTTTCTCTTCAGTTCCATTTTAAATTTTCTACCACTTATCCTAAGACCTCTCGTTCTAGAATGCCCCACAAGAAGAAGCATCAGCTCTACGTCCACTTTATCCATACCTTTTCGCATCTTGTATACCTCAATTAGATCTCCCATCATTCTTCTATACTCTACAGATTATAGGCCAAAACTGTTCAATCTCTCTTCATATGACCAACCCCTCATCTCTGGAATCAACCAAGTGAACGTCCTCTGAACTGTCTCCAATGCTACTGCATCGTTCCGTAAATAAGAGGACCAAAACTGTACACAATACTCCAGGTGTGGTCTTACCAATGCTTTGTATAGCTGCAACAACACTTCTTTACCTTACCTTTATAGTCTATTACTTTTGCTACAAATGCCAACATTCCATTCGATTTCTTTATTATCTGCCGTACCTGCTTGCTAGTTTTCTGTGACTCATGAAGGAGAACCCCGAGATCCCTCTGCAACAGAGCACCCCGGAGTCTCATCATTTAGATAATAAGTTGCCTTCCCATTTTTCTGACCAAAATGCATGACCTCACACTTACCCACGTTAATCTGCATCTGCCACATTTTGGCCCACTCTCCTAACCTATCTATATCCATTTGTAAGGTTTTTATTTCCTCATTGCAACTTACTCCCCCACCTATTTTGTGTCATCTAAATTTGCTATCGAACCTTATATCCCTGTATCCAAGTCATTTATATAAATTGTAAATAGCTGGGGCTCAAGGACCAAACCCTTGGCACCCCAGTAGTTACATCTTGCCATCCAGAAAAATGTTATCCCGATTCTCTGTCTTCTATCCGTCAGCCAATCTTCTATCCAAGCTAATAAATTACCCCTCATCCCATGTGATCTAACCTTGTGAATTAACCTTGTGTGCCACCTTATCAACTGCTATGTCCCACCAACCAGCATGGTTCCCCAACATACTGTTCCAAGAAACAATCTCTGTACATCTACAGGGTCCCCATTATCCACTTCGCTTGTTACATCTTCAGAGAACTCTCGCAAATAAGTCAAACATGATTTGCCCTTCATAAAACCATGCTGACTCTGATGGATAGCGTTTTGTCTTTCCAAATGTCCTGATATTACTTCCTCGATAATTGATTCCAACAATTTCTCAACAACAGATATTAAACTAACTGGTCTGTGTTTTCCCCATTCTTCCTCCCTCCCTTTTTGAATGAGGGCATTACATTAGCATTTTTCCAATCCACTGGAACCTTTCCCATGTCCAGGGAATTTTGGAATATTGTAAACAATGGATCCACTATCTCCGCTGCCACTTTCATTAACACCCAAGGATGTAGGCCATCAGGCCCGGGGGACATGTCTGCCCTCAATCCCAATAGTTTGTTGAGTACCGTTTTCCTACTGATGTTGATTGTTCCAAGTTCTATTACCTCTGAATTGCCCGTTCCTGTAGGAATGGCACTTGTGTCCTTCACAGTGAAAATTGAGACAAAGTATTGATTTACCATCTTTGCCATTTCTGTGTTCCCCACTATTAACTCTCCGGTTTCATCTTCCAAGGGACTAACGTTCACCTTAGCGACTCTCTTCCATTTTATATACTTACAGAAGCTTCAGCTATCATTTTTGATATTTTGCGCTAGTTCTCTTTCATAATTTACTTTGGCTCTTTTAATTACTTTTGTAGTATACCTTTGTTTATGTTTGAATGTTTCCCAATCTTCCAGCCTGCCACTGGGCCTTTGCAATATGGTGCAGCTTAGATTTTGTCTTTATATTGACCTCCTTGTTTAGCCATGGATGTTTTTTTACCATCTTTCTTCCTCACTGGGATATATTTTAGTTGTGAGGAATTGCGTATCTCCTTAAACAACTGCCACTGCTCATCAGCCGTCCCACCTATTAGCCTTCCTGCCCACTCTACCCAGGCCAAATCTGTCCTCATGCCTATGTAATTTCCTTTGTTTAATGCCAAAACGCAAGTGTGGGATTCCACGTTGTTGCCCCCACACTGAATCTTGAATTCTACCATACTATGGTCACTACTCCCTCGAGGATTCTTAACTATGAGGTCAATAATTAATCCCTCCTCATTGCACAATACCAAATCCAGGATACCCTGCTTCCTGGTTGGTTTCCCAACATACTGTTCCAAGAAACAATCTCGAATACATTCAATGAACTCTGCCTCCAGGCTACACTTGCCAATTTGATTTATCCAGACTCTGTGCATGTTAAAGTCACCCATGTTACCTTTCCTGGTTTATACTGTGCCCCACTGCAGAATTACCTTTTTGGGGACCTATAGATTACTCCTACCAAGGACTTTTTTCCCCTTGCTATTCCTTATTTCTCCCCAGACTGATTCCCCATCTCGATCTCTAGTGCTTATGTCATTTCACATTACAGCACTGATCCCGTTCCTCACCAGCAGGGCTACGCCACCTCCCTTTCCTCTCAGTCTACCTTTTCCAAAATACCGCTGGCAAAAAATACCTGCCTTTATTTCATTGCTATTTATGGGTTTTTTTAAATGCTAAAACTTAATCGTGGGCTTTGACGTGCATTTGACTGAAGTCAAAATGTAACCATCTGTGAGATGATTAATGCTTATCATTAGATTCAATCGTTAGCACTTTCAGGAGACTAGCTGATGAATCTGCCAACTTGATGACATCTGCATCCAAGTAGAAAAGCAAAGTGGGAAAGAAGTTTTAACATTTGACTGGAACCAAACCAAGAAGTAATTATTGTGGCACAGAAAATTAAACACCATTCCTAATGTAACTATTCATTCAGAAGTAAGGTATGAAAGTTCAGTACATGCTACATCAGGTAGAGATTACATGACCATCGTAGCTGCATTGAAATTATTTGTTGTCTGTGAATGCATTCTGAAGAGACACAATAAGTCACCATAGCCATGAAAGTTTACTTTCCTAATTTTATTGGAAGTTTTATCATCGATCTATTAAAATAAATGCCCAAAGTAGACAAAGATGTTTTTTTTGTTTGTGCGCCCTTGTACAGATATGAGAGCTTATTCAAACAAAAGTGGCTCCAATGAGTTGTTCTTTCGGAGTTCTTGCTTGTCAATGGCTTTGAACTACATCAGATTGCCGCTCCACTTGAGCTCTTCTGCATTTCTGACTAAATCTACAGAGTCCAACTTTTTCAGAAATGCGGAGTGTAGAACTCGATTGCGGCTTTGTGTCTTTGAGACGAAGACAAGCCATGTCCCCCTTTCACAGCACTAGATTCCCATAAGGCGAGTTGAAATGCCCAGTGTGAATGTTCGTGATTGGGTGAGTGAATGAATGGGTCGGGCAGAAGTGGTGAGGTAAGTGAATAGGTAGCAGCCGGAGCAGGTGGAAGGTGTGAAATATGGCAGGTGGGCAAGGTGGAAGTTGGGAAGGGTGGACGTTGGGAAGAGTGACAAGTGGATAGTGCAGCAGGTGGGAGAGATGGTAGATGTACAGGGTGTCACCTAGATAATAGGTTGCCACCCCGGTATGTGCGTGGGATGTCAGGTGGGAAGGATGGCAGGTGGATGTAGTGATTAGGTTGACAGGTGGGTGAGATGGGTCGATGGGTCAGTAGATAGTTTGGGCAGGTTGGGAGGGTAATCACGTCAGGGGATAGTCAGCTCAAATCGAGAGGTGTTATTCAAGTGGTGGGACATAATCAAGTCTGCTTGGGGTGTAGTCAGGTGGTCAGGGGTAGCATAATCGGGAGAAGTATTCAGATCCTGGATGTTGGTGAAGGGTCAGGGAGGCAGTTGAATAACATTGTCGGGGGGGGGGGGGGGTAATTAGTGGATAAGCTCCTTGAAACTGTCAAGCAATTTAAACCCCCAGCCCTTTAAATTTTTGAAAACAAAAGTTGAAAATCTAATTTGCTTGCTTTTTCACTGTTCTTAAGGTAAAGATTCGAGCTTCAATAATTAATCATTGTCATAATGGTGGGCCTGCATGTTAACAGTTAAATCAACAACTCCAAGTGTCTATAGGGGTGGCATGGCAGCACAGTGGTTAACATTGTTTCTTCACAGCGCCAGTGACCAGGGTTGAATTCCCAACTTGGGTCACTGTTTGTGCAGAGTCTACGCGTTCTCCTTGTGTCTGCCTGGGTTTCCTCCGGGTTTCTTCCCACAAATCCTGAAAGACGAGCTTGTTAGGTGAATTGGACATTCTAAATTCTCCCTCAGTGTAGCCGAACAGGGCACCGGAGTGTGGCAACTTGGGGATTTTCACAGTAACTTCATCGCAGTGTTTTTTAAAATAAATTTTAAAAGTGCCCAATTATTTGTTTTTCCAATTAAGGGACAGTTTAGGGTGGCCAATCCACCTAACCTGCACATCTTTTGGGTTGTGGGGGTGAAACTCATGCAGACATGGGGAAAATGTGCAAATCCCACATGGACAGTGACCCAGGGCTGGGATTCGAAACCGGGTCCTCAGCGGCGCAGTCGCAGTGTGAACTACTTTGCCACATGCCACCCCCTTCATCGCCGTGTTAATGTCAGCCTACTTGTGACACTAATAAAAAAATATTATTTTGGCAGATTAGCTATTTTTGATGTGGGGGCATGGCTGTTCGTTATTATTTAGGATCACGTACTTGAAGGATTTGTTTGTTTTATACGGGGATTTAAATCTCATTAATGAAAATTTTCTTTAAGTATTGCATAACCTTCAACCAACACTTAAAAACTTTATTTCATCTCATCTCAACATGGCTCATGAGGTTAGAAAATGTGAAAAAGGAGAATAACATTTTTTTTTAATAACATGGCTCATGAGGTCTGCCCATGGTAGATAATGTGAGAGTCTGTATGGACAGTGTAAGGGCAAAGGGTGATTGGTGCAGGGGATGGATTTGTACTAAGTTAGTATAGGGGATGGTTAGATGTAGGCATGGGGGTATGAGGGGCCATGGGTCTGGATACAGATGCATGAGGTTGCATGGATGGGCCATGGGGAGACTGTGAGGGATGTTTTTAGTATGTTTCACTGTAATTGGGACAATGTCCCAGAGTACCAGCCTGCCTGGGCATCGAGCAGTCCCTGTGTATGCCTCTTCACTGTTCTGGGGTAGGGGGGGAGGGGGGTGCAGGCACAACCCCAGTTAGCAACCTCCCCACCCAAGGCGGAAATACAAAGATTCTGGGCACATTCTCCTGTATCGGCTTTGCAGAGTTGGGGATCTGTGTATAGTATTCGGAAGCAAAGGTACATCCTGCCATCGCACAAAGAGGTGAATTAGTAACAGGGCTACTTTAAGTGGTGATCAAGTTATAAAAAGATAAATCAGAAGAAAAGACTTGCATTTATGTAATATCTTTCATACTGCTGGACATGCCAAAATATTCTTCAGTTCATGAAGTACTTCTTAAGTGTCGTATTGTGGGGACAGTGGAAGCCAATGTGTGCACATTTGGGCAGCACGGTAGCATGGTGGTTAGCATAAATGCTTCACAGCTCCAGGGTCCCAGGTTCGATTCCCGGCTGGGTCACTGTCTGTGCGGAGTCTGCACGTCCTCTCCGTGTGTGCGTGGGTTTCCTCCGGGTGCTCCGGTTTCCTCCCACAGTCCAAAGATGTGCGGGTTAGGTGGATTGGCCATGCTAAATTGCCCGTAGTGTCCTAAAAAGTAAGGTTAAGGGTGGGGGGGTGGTTGTTGGGTTACGGGTATAGGGTGGATACGTGGGTTTGAATAGGGTGATCATTGCTCGGCACAACATCGAGGGCCGAAGGGCCTGTTCTGTGCTGTACTGTTCTATCTATCTAAAGCTCACACAAACAATGTGACAAAGACAGATCATCTGTCGAAAGTTGTGACTTGTCCTGACGCGTCATGTTTTGAGCCATGAACAGCACCGCCACATGTAAATGGAAAGTGAATGGATTCTGAAAGCAAAATGAAAATGAAAATCGCTTATTGTCACGAGTAGGCTTCAATGAAGTTACTGTGAAAATCCCCTAGTCGCCACATTGCGGCACCTGTTCGGGGAGGCTGGTACGGGAATCGAACCGTGCTGCTGGCCTGCCTTGGTCTGCTTTCAAAGCCAACGATTTTGCCCTGTGCTAATCAGCCCCTCAAAATATCTCACCCTTTCAATCAAAAACATCCAAAAATTGTTCAAAATCTAAAATAGATTTGGAAGATGAGGGGCAGGATTCTCCGGTCCCTATTCCGCATGTTTGCCAGAGTTGCGCCATTCGCTGTTGGCGGGGCTCTCTACCCCTGCCACCTGTCGATGGAAATTACAGCTGAAGCCATCCCATACCGCTGGCAACCCCTGGGCCAAGGCGGTGAGGGGACGGGTGGTGCAATGGGGCTGCTGCCGGTAGGAAAAGAGAATCCCAACGGATCGTAGACAGTGCAGAGAGACTGAAAGTAAGACAGCCTACACTACGCCATACCAATGTTTTTGGACTCCTAACTAACCCCATGCTGATTTAAGCTATTAAGCTACACCGATAACTGTGTGAGAATAACAGCCAGGAATGAAATCATGCTCACTTATTAAAATCATCATAGGTTCCTATCCCATGATCCAGTTTCAAGATCCGGGGCTCTGAACAGGAATATCTAATGAAAGAGCTGTGTCAAGGCGAATAAGGAGTCATGATTATTTCAAAGCAAGCAACAGTCTTGAGGCAACCTTTTTCAACAGCCAAGCACAAATTTTTTCAGAACTGATCTGCTTCTTCCAAATATTCTGCTCAGACATATCATGAGGAATGATCTTTCCAAGAAACAGGGGGTGAGATTGTTTCATGATGATGTTCATTCGCAGGGTTACTGGTCTGAAACGTTGGGCATGATTTAACGGAAATGTTTCTAAATGTGGGAGCGCGCCTCGACCCGGCGAGGCCGTCACCAGGACCAAACATTAGTTGGACCACTTAAAGAGGCCCCACGGGCTTTACGCCGTAAATGGTGGTCCCGCCATCTGATTTGCCAGGACTGCGCCTGCCAGCTCCCTGCCAACAAAGGCGAGCAGCACTTAAACAGATCCTGCAGAGCAAACCCCACCCAGCTCGCAGCCATGCTACTGAGGAGACCACTTTCACGATTCAAAGATTCCGACCTGGACAGATTGTTGGACGCAATTAAGAGCAGATGGGATTCCCTGTTTTTCAGGTGGGTTTGGAGGGTCAGCCACATGCAGCCAGTGCCACCTGGGAGGAAGTGGCAGCGACCATCACCTCAGTGAGCATCACCAGGGGGACTATCACCCAGTGCCATCAGAAGATCAACGACCTACTCCGGGCCACATGGGTGGGTTGGCAACGGTCCCCTGGCACTGCTCCCACCCCCGCTCGCCACCACGCCGCTCCACGAATGACCATGCGCCTAGCACCACCCCCACTCCCACCCAGCACCAAACTGTATCATGGTCTACCCATGTCTAGCGGTGCCACCCATGGTGCACCTCCACAAACTCCCCATCCCATCCCCCCCCATACTCCCTCACCCCCAAAATGAACCAAGCGTGTGGCTCACAATGGACTCTGTGTCCCCACAGTTGAACTTGGCCCACAACAGACAAGAGAGGTCCAGATGGGCAGCGGAGCAGCACTACGAGGAACACGCCCTGGAGGTCGCAGGGTTGGCCGAGGACAGATCGGTCTGCAATATAGAGGTGAGGATCCATCAGCCGTCACTCAGATGACACGTGAGCTGTTACTGCCATACAGAATGACATAGCCCTCCCCTGAGCAGATTTCCACTCACCCGCTGGATCTTTATCCCACAGTGCCAGCCCATCCTCAGTGATCTCCCCCATGCCTCCCATGAGAAGAGCTTGAGACTTCACAAATGCACTTGTGGGCTGGAGCTTGTGAGATGCTACACAAGTCCCCCACTCAAGAATGAACCTGAGGCGTAATAGTTCAGGGCTGCGGTGAGCTTGATGGCCACCTGGAGCAGGTATCTTCCTCCTCCACATGGTGCAAGTCTGGAAATACATGGCACAGCACTCCACTGTCCCTTTGTGGAGGTGAAGCCTCCTGCAGCACATGTTGTCCATCATCGTTTCAAAAGACCAGCGATGCCTGTACACCGTGGGCCATCGCAGTCCTCCTTCTCTGGGTCCCTCCCTGGCCAGATGGACGGCCGAGTTCTCAGGGTGTGGGGCGGGGCCCTTCACATGGGCTGCTGCCTTGAGTCTCTGTCAATGTTTCTTCCACTGCCTTCTCCGGCATCTGGAATCCTGGCCAGCTACGAGAACCTCCAGGGCAGCTTCCACGGGGTTAAATAATCATCCATCCTGTGGAATATCTGCAAGGAACTGGAGAGGGTGTGAGACTGGCAACAAGCGGTATTTCCTACCCCCCCCCCCCCCCCCCCCCGGACCTTCTCTTCCCCCCCCCCCCCCGCCCCGCCCCCACATCCCCTGCCATCCGATACACCCAGCCAACGCATGCCTAGCCATGGTAGGGCCCCTGGTCACCAGGCCCCACACCCTGTACTCCAGACACACACACGTAATGTTACCTGGATCGGGCGTAAGTCCCCTCACTGGTACTCACACCCACCCCTTGACCCCTTGTCAATGAGATGCCCTGATGCTGGGGCCCAGACCCTGGGTGTTTGGATGTTGGCCGTTGCGTCTGTGGTGTTGCTTCCTGCAGTGCTCAGTCATAGTATCCAGGCATCATGGTCTGAGTGAGATGCCGGGCAATGACCCCTACATGTCACATAGCACGCCTACCCATGGGGATCCACTTGGGAGCTGTGAAGTGGCCAGAGGCCTCCACGATCAGTGGGAGGTATGGGTGGTCGGTGGTTGGTGTTGCCTGTGTAATGGGTGCACACAACCCACGGATCAGTTTGGTGGACCTGCGAGGCCCGAGACAAACCCCCTCCCCCACACCAGGGGTGACACCCCGCACCAATGCCCCCCACCCATTTCGAGTGCTGGGTGAGCAATCCCAGTGTCCCTGGGCTCATTATCCTGGAGCGAAGATGGCTTCTCACCTCCCGTGTCCCCGCAGCAGTCATTCCGCCAGCTTCACGTTTTTAAAAAGCAGTACGAATCAGCGCTCGCGTGACCACTTGCTGGGGAGGAGATTAGATCACGGGAGGCAATTAGAGTGTGGTTCACTCCCGTTATTTGCATGGAGATTGGCACGGTGGGATTCTAATTTCGCCAAGAGGAGATTCGCCGGTGAGATCACAAACCGATCGGTGCCCGGCACGGTTATCAATTTTGGCCTCTCCAGTGATCCAATGGCCTCATCGTGCTCTCACTCAAGCGCAACGCGGCCATTAAATCATGCCTGTTAGCTCTGTCTCTCTCCACACTCACGCTGCCTGACGTGCTGACCATCTCCCAGCATTTACCACTGTTATTTCACATTTTCAGAATCTGCTGCATTTTCTTTTTGTCCTGTTGGGGGTGGGGACCCAGTTACAAACTCTCACTTGAAAACTGCACAGGTTCGACTAAACCTCAGGTGTTTGCTATAATTCAGCAGCACGGTAGCACAATGGTTAGCACTATGGCTTCACAGCGCCAGGGTCCCAGGTTTGATTCTCGACTTGGCTCACTGTCTGTGCGGAGTCTGCACGTTCTCCCTGTGTCTGCATGGGTTTCCATCGGGTGCTCCGTTTTCCTCCCAAAAGACGTGCTGTTAGGTGTCATAATATACATCCAGGTATATGATGGTGTGCAGACAGGCAGTGATTGACACACAGGATGACCAGTGAACACCCAGAACACAGCAGCCAATCGCCAGACAGGACACAACCACTATAAAGCCAGAGGGCACTAGTTTTCCCGCTCTCTCGGAATCCAGCCTCTGAGACAGTCAGAGCTCATGAGCAGCAACTAGAACAAACACCATGTGGTAGTAAGATAGTCTGGTCAGGTTAGCCTCAGGTCTCCAGTCAAGTCTGCATAGTGTCAACCCATAGTTAAAGCATGTATTATAGTTAAGTGTTCAATAAAATCGAGATGCATTTCTTCAAGTGTTGGAAGCCTGTCTCTCTCATCACTGCAGTAAATGTAGTCCTCGCAGACCCAGCTTACCCAACACATCATTAGGTAATTTGGACATTCTGAAATCTCCCTCTGTGTACATGAACAGGCGCCGGAGTGTGGCAACGCAGGGCTTTTCACAGTAACGTCCTTGCAGTGTTAATGTAAGCCTACTTGTGAAAATAAAGGTTATTATTATGATTATTCATTCGCATAATCACAAACATAAGCTCGTCCATGAGCCAACGTAAATGGGTGTCGTAACAAAAATAATCGATTCTTTTTCTTTTCGTTCATAGGTACTCCTTGATGTTGTTAAGGTGGCAACATTGCGCAGTTTTATGATTATAGCTGAGAACAGGTTCAGTCGCACAAATCAGCATTTGTAACAATGGTGTCGGGTCCTCACTTTAAGGAACCAGATTGAAAACCGTTGAAAATAAACATACACTGAACTACCTACTCGCTTCATTTGGCGTACACGAATAAACTTTTCAGTAAATTAGCTGCTGTTCGATGTGAAAAATATTTTTAAAATGTGCTTGAGTACTAAAGAAAATGAATGCAATTTGAAACACTTCCCCAAACTAGACTGCAATGAGTGGAACTCCTCCAATATTAACCTGTTCTGTTCCGAATTAGGAAAAATAAATCTTGAATCAAAAGACTGTGGAAAACACACGCACGTGGTTTTGAGTGTGATTCACTTGCATTTATAATTCCTCAATCTTTTTGCCACGTTTGGATGATTCTGCCCAATTGTACTGATATTATTAGCAGAAACAAGTGGAAACGCAACCACCCGCTATCTTATTTCTGCAGTCAGTAAGCCATTACACATATACAATCACAATTAGGCATGTCAAAGTGTTCCCAAGTAAAATGGTTATAAATAGACACCATCTCTTAATGGTTTTATATTATTGGCATTATTGTTTTATGGGCTTGTATTCTCTGACACATTTATACATTCCCAACATTTTTAATTGGCCCTGTAACTGCTAATATGCATTATTAACGTGCTCGCCAAATGCTTTTGAAACTACTAAAAAAAGAAAGCCTTTCATTTTAATGGACAGTCTCTCTTATACATCACAAAAACTTCCTATAAAATGAATTAATTTGATTTGATTTATTATTGTCACATTTATTAGTATACAGTGAAAAGTATTGTTTCTTGCATGCTGCACAAACAATGCATACCGTGCAAAGGGAAGGCAGGCGAGACTGCAAAATATAATGTTACAGTTATAGCAAGGTGTGGAGAAAAGATCAAATTAACATGAGGTAGGTCCATTCAAAAGTCTGGTGGCAGTAGGGAAGAAGCTGTTCTTGAGTCGGTTGGTCCATGACCTCAAACTTTGGTGTCTTTTTCCTGATGGAAGAAGAGGGAAGAGAGTCTGTCCAGGGTGTGTGGGGTCCTTAATTATGCTGGCTGCCAGGGCAGCACAGTGGTGCAGTGGATTAGCCCTGCTAATCACGAACCACGAAGTCCCAGGTTCGATCCCGGCTCTGAGTCACTGTCCGTGTGGAGTTTGCACATTCTCCCCGTGTTCGCGTGTTTGCGTGGGTCAAGCCCCCACAACCCAAAGATGTGCAGGCTAGGTGGATTGCCACGCTATATTGTCCCTTAATTGGAAAAAATGAATTGGGTACACTAAATTTATGAAAACGAAATTTAAAAAAATGCTGCTTGCCGCCTTTCAGAGGCAGCGGGAATTATAGATCGAGTCAATGGATGGGAGACTGGTTTGCGTGATGGACTGGGCTACATTCATAACCTTTTGTAGTTTCCTGTGGTCTTGGGCAGAGCAGACTCCATACCAAGCTGTGATACAACCAGAAAGAATGCTTTCTATGGTGCATCTGTAGAGGTTGGTGAGGGTCGTAGCTGACATGCCAAATTTCCTTAATCTTCTGAGAAAGCAGAGTCGTTGGTGGGCTTTCTTAACTATAGTGTTGGCATGGGGGGAGCAGGACAGGATGTTGGTGATCTGTGCACCTAAAAACCTGAAGCTCTTGACCCTTTCTACTTTCTACATTGATGTAGACGGGGCATGTTCTCCACTACGCTCCCTGAAGTCAATGACGATCTCCTTTGTTTTGTTGACATTGAGGGAGAGATTATTGTCATCGCTCCAGTTCACCAGATTCTCTATCTCATTCTTCTACTCTCTCTTGTCATTGTTTGAAATCCAACCCATTATGATGGTGTCATCGTAGGTGTATAAGGAGTATAGTAGGGGGCTGAGGACACAGGCTTGTGGGGCACCGGTATTGAGGATGATCATGGAAGAGGTGACGTTGCCTATCTTTACTGATTGTGGCCTGTGGGTTAGAAAGTTCAGGATCTAGTCGCAGGGGGAAGAGACGAGGACAAGGCTACGGAGTTTGGAGATGAGTTTCGTAGGAATGATGGTGTTGAAGGCTGAGCTGTAGTCGATAAATAGGAGTCTGACATAGGTGTCTTTGTTATCTAGGTGTTCCAGGGTAAGAGTGCAGGGCCATGGAGATGGCGTCTGCTGTGGACCTGTTGCAGCGGTGGCAAACTGTAGTGGATCAAGGCAATCTGGGAGGCTGGAGTTAATTTGTGCCATGACTAACCTTTCGAAACACTTCATGATGATGGATGTCAGAGCCACTGGACAGTAGTCATTAAGACACGCTGCTTGACATTTTTTGGTACAGGGATGATGGTCGTCTTCTTGAAGCAGATAGGGACCTCAGATTGTTGTAAAGAGAGGTTGAAGATGTCTGCAAATACCCCCGCCAGTTGATCCGCGCAAGACCAGAGTGCTCGTCCGGATACCCCATCCGGGCCAGTGGCTTTCCAAGGGTTGACATTTGAGAAGGCTGCTCTGGCGTCTGCAGTGGTGATCTCACATACAAGTTCATCCGTGGCTTCTGGGGTGGAGGGCACGCTCTCGCTGACCTCTTGCTCAAAGCGGGCATAGAATGCGTTGAGCTCATCAGGGAGGGGTGCGTTGGAGCTGACGATTTTACATGCCTTCATCTTGTAGCCCGTTATGTCTTGCAGACCTTGCCATAGACGGCGGGGATCCGTGTGGCTAGCCTGGGACACGAACTTGGTCCGGTACAGTCCTTTGACACCTTTGATGGATTTTTTTTAGATCATATCTGGCTTTCTTGTGCAGGTCAGGGTCGCCTGACTTGAACGCCTCAGAACTAGACTTCAGCAAACAGTGGATATCCCTGTTCATCCAGGGTTTCCGGTTGGGAAACACACGGATTTGCTTCTTTGGCACAAAGTCTTCTACATTTAATTCTGAATGCAGGAACTTCTGGGTGCTCCTTTGTTTCAGTGGGATTCGCTGAGTGCTGAATGTTGCTCAGGAACTTGGAAGAACGCACTGCTCTTCCTTAAAATGTGTGCAATGTTGACTCGTGTGACCAGAAGCAACCTAGGCCCATGAGTGGGGCATTCAGCCCATTGAGCCTGCTCCGCCATATTCATAATAACAGTCACAGGGCCTATATCATTCTCACAGGCCTGAGCTGGAGTATCAGCCTAGCTTTAGGGGAAGACTTGCCATGAAGGCACGCTGGGTGTTTTATTCGGCTGAAATTGGCACAGTGGTGCAAAGGATTGTGGAACGTCAGGCGCAAAATTGAGTTGCTGCGATCTTTGCCACCTGTTTGTTGGAAACCAACATTGCCTCCAAAACTGCTCATGAAATAATCACCAATGAAAATTGCTGTTAATCACACTTGCTTATGGATCTTTGACAAGGCACAGAAAATTAAGCTGTTTCCTGCAGGCGCAAGAATACAATTTTAAAAAATTTAAAAGTTATGTTTTTCAATGCATTCCCATATTCTTAGCAAATGGTTCTGTATGTGTGTTTTTTGAAACCAGCAATTTAAATGGTGGTTGATTGACACTCTGATTAGAAATGCTTCTTTTTTTGGTGAGGAACCTATTTGTACCTGCTCACCTCTCTTAAATATATTTGAAGGAATGTGTTTTACAGCTTTATTCACAAAAAACATTTAAAAACTCTGTCAATTACACTGATTCAAGCAGAGTTGGAAATATGCAAAGAAGTCTGAGTAGAAACTGGGGGAAACAAACGCTCCTCTCAAAACTGGCGTAGTTTTCCATACACTCGATGCCCAGACAAGCAATTGTGTCTGAAGTAAAACCGACCCCATTTACTTAAAACTATCAGAGAGCCACAGTTTTGTGACATACAGGATCCAACTGTGTTTGTGTTAGCAAGGTAAAAGTAATTTAAAGGGGTTTTCTATTTGTATTGCTAAACATTAGAAATAAGGGACGCGATTCAGCGGGCTCAAGTTAATGTCCGCTGAACGACGCGTTTAGCCGGGTGTTTCTTGGCTCTTGCAGTATTATTCAATGGCACTTTGCCTTTCTTTTGGCTTCGGGGAGATTCTCTCCACTGAGGCGGCCCTTAAAGTGGGATTTCCTCCTGGCGAGCTGATCCCGCCAGCAGGAAAGGCTCCTCGCTGATTGGGGCACCATTTTGGAAGGCCGCCCCGATTTCTGCGCCCCACCCTCCCCCCGCCTTTTCAGGTCCCCTACCCCTCTTTTGACCCCCTCACCCTCCCAATCTTGGGGAGGCCCCCAGGAATCTCCCTTCAACCTGGCAAGGCCACCACGGGCCTGACCACTAGCAGGACCTAACTGTCACCTGGGCACCCTTGCGCTACCAGTCCAGCACCCAGGCAATGCCCCTGGCACCCTGGTAGTGCCCCTGGGCAATCTGGTGGTGCCAGGGTGGCACTGCCATTGTGCCTGCATGGTACCAGAGGGTGTGCCAGTCTAACACCCTGTCCTGTCTCTGACCACCCACCCAGGTGCTGTTATGACTGGTCCACATTTGCGTGGACCAATACTAAACAGCGCTCAGCGAGGTCTCCCAGGCACGGCCATTGAGTCACAGACAGCGGTTGAATCTGGCGTCTGGGTGTTTAAATGAGCAACTACGCACATTTAATATTCAGATTTTAATTGATTTTGAATAGATTTGATTTATTGTCACATGTACCAAAATACAGTGAAAAGTATTTCTGCGGCGGAGGGAACATCTAGAACACGTACATAGCAGCCAAAAAGAACACTCAACAAAGTTCTTTGACAAATGGTACATCGACAAACAGTGATTGGTTAAAGTATGGAATAAGGGGCCAAACAAAGTAAATACATGAGCAAGAGCAGCATAGGGCGTCGTGAATAGTGTTCTTACAGGGAACAGATCAGTCCGAGGGGGAGTCGTTGAGGAGTCTTGCAGCTGTGGGGAAGAAGCTGTTCCTATGTCTGGATGTTCGGGTCTTCATACTTCTGTACCTTCTGCCTGATAGAACATAGAACATAGAACAGTACAGCACAGAACAGACCCTTCGGCCCTCGATGTTGTGCCGAGCATTGTCCAAAACCAAGATCAAGCTATCCCACTCCCGGTCATTCTGGTGTGCTCCATGTGACTATCCAATAACTGCTTGAATGTGTCCGACTCCACTGGCACAGCAGGCAGTCCATTCCAAACCCTAACCACTCTCTGAGTAAAGAACCTACCTCGGACATCCCTCCTATATCTCCCATACTGAATCTTATAGTTATGTCCCCTTGTAACAGCTACATCCACCCGAGGAAATAGTCTCTGAACGTCCACTCTATCTATCCCCCTCATCATCTTATAAACCTCTATTTAGTCTCCTCTCATCCTCCTCCGCTCCAAAGAGAAAAGCCCAAGCTCCTTCAACCTTTCCTCATAAAACCTATCCTGCAAACCAGGCAGCATCCTGGTAAATCTCCTTTGCACCCTTTCCAATGCTTCCACATCCTTCCTATAATGAGGTGACCAGAACTGCACAGAATACTCCAAATGTGGAATCAGGGTCATGTACAGTTGCAGCATAACCCCACTGCTCTTAAACTCAAGCCCCCTGTTAATAAACGTTAACACACTATAGGCCTTCTTCACAGCTCTATCCAGTTGAGTGGCAACCTTCAGAGATCTGTGGACATGAACCCCAAGATCTCTCTGTTCTCTGTTCCTCCACATTGCTCAGAACCCTGCCGTTGACCCTGTAATCCGCATTCAAATTTTTTCTACCAAAATGAATCACCTTGCACTTATCAGGGTTAAACTCCATCTGCCAATTTGCGGCCCAGCTCTGCACCCTATCAATGTCTCTTTGCAGCCTACAACAGCCCTCCACCTCATCCACTACTCCACCAATCTTGGTGTCATCAGCAAATTTACTGACCCACCCTTCAGCCACCTCCTCCAAGTCATTGATAAAAATCACAAATAGCAGAGGACCCAGCACTGATCCCTGTGGTGCACTGCAGGTAACTGGTCTCCAATCTGAAAATTTTCCATCCTTCACCACCCTCTGTCTTCTATGTGATAGCCAGTTAGTTATCCAATTGGCCAAATTTCCCTCTATCCCACACCTCCTTACTTTCTTCATGCGCCGACCATGGCGAACCTTATCAAACGCCTTACTAAAATCCATGTATACGACATCTACTGCTCTACCTTCATCTACACACTAGTACCTTCATCTACCTTCACTAGTACATTCATCTACCTTCACTAGTACTAGTACCTTCATCTTCCTTCGTCTACCTTCACTAGTACTCGATCACTCGTACCTTCATCCACTACCTTCATCTGCACATTTAGTTACCTTCTCAAAGAATTCAATCAAATTTGTGAGGCAAGAATTACCCTTCACGAATCTGTGTTGACTATCCCGGATTAAGCTGTATCTTTCCAAATGGTCATAAATCCTATCCTTCAGGACCTTTTCCATTAACTTACCGGCCACCGAAGTAAGACTAACTGGCCTATAATTACCAGGGTCATTCCTATTCCCTTTCTTGAACAGAGGAACAACATTTGCCACTCTCCAGTCCTCTGGCACTATCCCCGTGGACAGTGAGGACCCAAAGATCAAAGTCAAAGGCTCTGCAATCTCATCCCTTGCCTCCCAAAGAATCCTTGGACATATCCCATCTGGCCCAGGGGACTTGTCGACCCTCAGGTTTTTCAAAATTGCTGATATATCCTTCCTCAGAACATCTACCTCCTCCAGCCTACCCGCCTGTATCACACTCTCATCCTCAAAAACATGGCCCCTCTCCTTGGTGAACACTGAAGAAAAGTATTCATTCAACGCCTCTCCTATTTCTTCTCACTCCATGCACAAGTTCCTACTACTGTCCCTAACCAGCCCTAACATCACCCTGGTCTATCTTTTATTTCTCACATAAGAGTAAAAAGCCTTAGGGTTTTCCTTGAACCGACCCGCCAAGGACTTCCCGTGCCCCCTCCCAGCTCTCCTGAGCCCTTTTTTTTAGCTTATTCCTTGCTACCTTGTAACCCTCAAGCGACCCAACTGAACCTTGTTTTCTCATCCTTACATACACTTCCTTTTTCCTCTTGCCAAGACATTCAGCCTCTTTTGTGAGCTATGGTTCCCTCACATGGCCATTTCCTCCCCGCCTGACAGGGACATACCTATCAAGCTCCACTTTTCATTTGTGCCTTTCTGTTCCCATCTTATGCTCCCTAATTCTTGCCCAATCACATCATAATTACCCCTCCCCCAATTATAAACCTTGCCCTGCCGTATGGCCCTATCCCTCTCCATTGCAACAGTGAAAGACACCGAATTGTGGTCACTATCTCCAAAGTGCTCTCCTACAAACAAATCTAACACTTGGCCCAGTTCATTACCCAGTACCAAATCCAATGTGGCCCGCCCTCTTGTCGGCCTATCCACATATTGTGTCAGGAAACTCTCCTGCACACACTACAAAAACTGCCCCATCTGAACTGTTCGATCTATAGAGGTTCCAATCAATATTTGGAAAGTTAAAGTCACCCATGACAATGACCTTGAGACCTCCACACCTATCCAAAATCTGTTTTGCAATTTCTTCCTCCACATCTCTATTACTATTTATTACATGAGGTGCTATCGTTTGAGCTGTGCCTAATCGCATCATAATTACCCCTCCCCCAATTATAAACCTTGCCCTGCCATATGGCCCTATCCCTCTCCATTGCAATAGTGAAAGACACCGAATTGTGGTCACTATCTCCAAAGTGCTCTCCTTCTGATGGAAAGGTCTGGAAGAAGGAATGCCTGGGTGGGAGGGGTCTCTGATAATCTGCCTTCCTGAGGCAGCAGGAGGTGTAGACAGAATCAACGTGAGGTTGGCAAGCTTGTGTGATGCATTGGGCTGAGTTTACCAAACTCTGCAGTTTCTTGCGATCTTGGATCGAGCAGTTGTCATACCAAGTTGTAATGCAGCCAGATAGGATGCGCTCTCTGGCACATCTGCTTGAGGTTCAGAATGAGAATGTATTTTTGATCATATCCATTCTTGAGCAGGCCATCTTCCCACAGTCCAAAAATGTACAGGTTCGGTGGATTGGCCATGATAAATTTCCCCTCAGTGTCCCAAGCTGTGCCATTTCTGTGGGGTTACTCGGATGGATCGGGGTAGTGGGCCAAGGTAGGGTGATCTTTCAGAGGGTCAGTGCAAACTCAATGGGCCGAATAGCCTTCTCCTGCACTGGAAGAATTCTAATTCCATTTATTACCCATCCCTAATTGCCTTTAACAGGGAGGTGCTGAGCCACCTTCTTGAACCACTGCAGACCATGTGGGGTGGTTACACCCAAGGTGCGGTTAGGACGTGAATTCTAGGCATTTGATCCAGCTATAGTGATATATTTCCAAGACGGTATCAAAGAACAAAGAACAATACAACAATACAGGAACCGATCCTCCGGCCCTCCAAGCCTGTACCGATCATGATACCAAGCTTTGCCAAAACTCTCAGCACTTCCTTGTGCCGTATCCCTCTATACCCATCCTATCCCTGTGTTTGTCAGGATGCCTTTTGGACGCCGTTAATGTATCTGCTTCCACAACCTCCCCTGGTAGGGCGTAACGGGCACTTACTACCCTCTGCGTAAAACACCTGCCTTGTATATCTCCTCTAAACTTCGCCCCATGGACCTTAAACGTATGCTCCCTGGTGACTGAGCCCCTCCACACTGGGAAAGAGTGCCTACCCATCCACTCTTTCCATGCCCCTCACAATCTGGTAGACCTCTATCAGGTTGCCCCTCAATCTCCGTCTTTCTAATGAAAACAGTCCGAGTCTATTCAGCATTGTCACATTGCTAACACCCTTCAGACCAGGCAACAGCCTGGCAAACCTCCTCTGCACCCTCTCCAAAGCCTCCACATCCTTCTGGTAGTGTGGTGATCAGAATTGTGCACAATATTCCAAGTGCAACCTTACCATGGTTCTATAGAACTGTAGCATGACGTGCCAGTTTTTATACTCGATGCCCCATCCAATGAAAGCAAGCATTCCGTATGCTCTCTTGACTACCTTGTCCACTTGCGTTGCCACCTTCAAACATCTGTGGACCTGCACGCCCAGATCTCCCTGACTTTCTATATTCCTCTGAGTTTCACCACTGATGCTATATTTCCCCTTCAACAAAGACCACCAAAAGGACTTTCTGCTCATTTCATTTGAGTGCTATTGTGGGAGCTTGCTGTGTTGAAATTGGTTGCCATGTTTCATACATCACAACAATGACCATACTTAAAAATGTACTTGGTTGGTTGCAAAGGACTTTGGGACATGGTGAGGCTGTGGCAGGTGCTATATAAACGCAGATTGTTCTGTTTATCTAATCTGCCATTCCTCTGAAAATCGTGTTCCATTATTGACAGATTTTTAAAAAAGAATAATGAGTGCTATTCATGTCGTGCGATCGTCTTTTAAATTTAATCGTATTATCAAAAAGATGTCCCCTGCATCAAGCAAATGGATCACTGGGCCACAGCACCGGGTTAATAGAACCAGCTTAAAAGGCAAATGAATCATCTCCAAAGTGATAAGTCCAAATAAATCATCAGACATAAATCCAACCTTGGACTTGGCGTAATCCTGATAAACCCTCTGGAGCATTGCTCTAATGGTTTATGATATTCTCGTGTTCCGTTGATTGGATGACTGTCACTCATAGGTATTCATTATCCTTGTGCAACACACACTCTTCCCTTTTTAAAGGGGCTTATTACGAGAAGTCCTGACAGGAAATCACTGATCGGGTTTGAACTTGCTGGTTTTACTCTCAAATATCCCCGATGGAAACATCCAGAGTCCTGAATTCATTTTTATGGATTCTTGGAAATGATTAGCTCCGAAACGCAGCCTGAAGTGCTCTCAGGTGCACCTGGAAAGCGAACAAACATCATAGTCAATTTGCAAAGCAAACTGCTACAAAGATGATTATCAACTGCCCCTCATCTATATTCTCCTTCGGTTCGCTTCTGCTTATCTGTTCGTTTCAGACCACAGAAACATTGAATCGTACAGCCCAGAAGGAGACCATTCCACCTCCTGAGCCTGTGTTGCCTCTTTGGAAGAATTGTCCAATTTAGTCCCACTCCCCATCTTTTATCTCCCGCAACTCTGCAAATTAGTCATCTATTTTGAAATTCTCCCACGGCATCTGGTTCTGCCACCCCTTCAGAGAGCACATTCCAGATCTTAACAACACGGTGCAAAAAAAAATATTCTCCTGATTTCCCCTCTAGATCTTCAGGCAATTATTTTACTTCCGCACTCTCTGCTTACTGACCCACGTGATAGAGGAAACAGTGGCTGGAATTTTCCAGCTCCCCGCCACTCCTCCCTTCCTGGCGATGGAAGCAGCTCACCATTGGCAGCCGACGAGATTTTCTGGTCCCGCTCAAGTCAACGGTTATTTGTGTCGCTCGCCGCCTGGGCTGTCGGGCAACCCGCCGTGGCTGTAGAGTTTTGACATGCACCTCCTCCACTTGCTTCTCAATACCCCCCCCCCCTTTAATTTGGACTTTCTCTAAATCTTTCCCTTAATCATCTCTGTGGTGCTCAAACAATCCTGGCTTCTCCAAACTCTCTCCGCACCAAATATGGTGCAATTTAGAGAAGTGGGTGCTTTATTTGACTCAGACTTAAAAAAAAGTCTCTCCATGCCTGTTTACATGATTTGTGTTGGGAGACAAACTGACCTTATCTAAGTCAGCATTTGACATGTATAAGTTGAGATAGAAATAGCCAGCTACTTTGTCAACTAAAAGGGACAGGAACGCAGAATCTGACCCTGCCTTCCTGCCATGACTCATCTGTTTTTTAAAAATTTGATTTGCTTTATTATTGTCACATGTATTAGTATACAGTGAACAGTATTGTATCTTGCATGCTGTACAAACAATGCATACCATACATAGGAAAGGAAGGCGAGACTGCAAAATATAATGTTACAGTTATAGCAAGGTGTAGAGAAAAGATCAACTTAATACGAGGTAGGTGTGGTGATCCACCACTGTATATATATGTGTGTGCCTGTATTAGGGGATGTACAGCAGTACCTGCTATTACAGGTTTGCCGGTAAGCCCCTTCCGGCTAGCTCCGCCCACAGGGAGCAGTATAAATATTCATGAGTTCTCCTGAGCTGCCATTCTACAGCTGCAGCCGAAGGAATAACATCTCATGGCAATAAAGCCTCTTTTGTACCGATTCGAGTCTTTGTGTGCAATTGTTAGCGCATCAGTAGGTCCATTCAAAAGTCTGATGGCAGTAAGGAAGAAGCTGTTCTTGAGTCGGTTGATACGTGACCTCAAACTGTGGTATCTTTTTCCTGACGGAAGAAGGTGGAATTGAGTATGACCGGGGTGTGTGGGGTCCTTAATTATGCTGGCTGCCTTTCCGAGGCAGCGGTAATTGTAGACAGAGTCAATGGGTGGGAGGCTGGTTTGCGTGATGGAGTGGGCACCATTCACGACCTTTTGTAGTTTCCTGCGGTCTTGGCCAGAGCAGGATCCATACCAGGCTGTGATACAACCAGAAAGAATGCTTTCTATGGTGCATCTGCAGAAGTTGCTGAGAGTTGTAGGTGACATGCCAAGTTTCCTTAATCTTCTGAGAAAGTAGAGTCGTTGGTGGGTTTTCTTAACTATAGTGTCGGCATGGGGGGGACCAGGACAGGTTGTTTGTGATCTGGACACCTAAAAACCTGAAGCTCTCGACCCTTTCTACTTCATTCCCATTGATGTAGACAGGGGCATGTTCTCCACTACGCTTCCTGAAGTTGATGACAATCTCCTTCGTTTTGTTGACATTGAGAGAGATATTATTGTCGTTGCACCAATCTGTCACAACTCATGACATTTTAACTATTCCAATGTCCTCCAGCCTGGGCCCCCGATATT